>NW_016806491.1:927092-979908 GCF_001698545.2 Rhinopithecus bieti
GAGTTTCACCATGTTGGCCAGGAGGGTCTTGATCTCCTGACCTCGTGATCTGCATGCCTTGGCCTCCCAAAGTGCTGGGATTACAGGCGTGAGCCACCGCACCCGGCCAAAAGCCAACTTTTTAAAAAGTATTCATCGGCCCAGACTCTTCTAAAAAATAAATAAGACGAGGCTGTAAGCTTTTGTAGATAGGGATTTGGACCTATTTCTCTTTATCTCTCTTTTTTTAAATAATAAAATTTCGCCATTTTTTAAAATAAAGTTTCGCCACCTTGCCCAGGCTGGTGTCGAACTCCTGGGCTCAAGCCATCCATCTGCCTCAGCCTCCCAAAGTGCTAGGATTACAGGTGTGAGATACCATGCCCAGTCTATTTCTCTTTATATCTCCTTTGAAATGTTCAAATGATTATTCTGCATAATTGTGGTTATTTTTATTATAGTTACGTTAAGTATGGCAATGTTACATTATCTGAAGTAACTATAGACGTGAAACTGGAAAAATCTTTTTCAAGTAAACAGGCAGCGTAAACCCCAGATATGCCTACTATCCTAATAATTACCACGGCTGCTGTGAAGAAACATGGTGGACCTTGGGGAAAAAAGTTACAAACATCTGACAACCAATGAAGAAACTGAATAAAAATTTAAGGCAAGTGTAATTTAATGTTAACAATAAGAATATGGGAGGCTAGGTGAAAGTACTAATCATCTGCAGCAGCTGCCCACCAGCACTTTCAGCTGGAAACCAATGAAGGTGAAATGATCCACAAACCAGACCCATTAAAAGAACACATAAATCCTGTGGGGTGGTGATGAGGTGGGACATACTGTTATTCCCACCACTCAGTTCAAATCACTGCTTTTTTTTTTTTTTTTTTTTTTTTTAAGATAACTGCTTGTATCAGAGACTTAGCACCACGATACCTTCTAAATGAGAAATAAATGAAATAAGAAGAATCATAGTTATTGCATCACACAAGCACAAAACATCCATTCACTTTGGTATAAGAAACAATATTTTCAAGCATCTCCACATGGATGTTATCCATAAAGCCCCTCCCCAGGTGTCTGAAATAAGTAGTTTCCTTCAATGCAAAAATACTGTATGATACACAATCAACAGGCAATTTGCTATATTTTGCTTCCTTCCAGAGAGATGCCCTGTGGATTAGTTACAGAGAGTAAAAGCCATGCTGTGAATAAGCCTGGTATTCTCGTGGCTGGGAGCTCTCCTGAGCTCTTCAAAGGAATGTGTTTCTAAAGAATGTTTTAGTAAGCTTAAGGAGTTCCAAGCAACCCAATACTGACATATTTGGCATGTTGGATTTGCCAAGAAGGCATCCCTCTCGAATGCAAATGTAGATCAGAGCTCCACTGACTCGAAGCTCAACTTGAAGAAGGGAGACACAGAATACTTTCTGCTGAAAGTATTTGTGTTTTTTCATAAGCATGTGTTCCTTAAGGAACAAAACCCTGGAAATACTTAGAAACAAGCCCTAAGCTTCCATAAGGGAAAACAACCATAAGTCTTAATTTTGCAGGTATAAATTATGTTCCATATAAAGACAAGTAAACCTCAATGATGAAAAGCATCCCAAGTATCACACGTTCTGAAATTATGATGTGGGCAAAAGCTACTCCTAAGAAATGGCCTTGGGTGCAAGCCCTGTCTTGATGAACATTCCTACTAATGTGTCCTTCAGACACATTAAGAGCTGTGCTTTTTTCTGTGCTAGGAAAAAAAAAAAAAGACTAATTGGGGACAGTCCTCTTCTGACTTTGTTAAGTGCATCACAATTATCTTTATTATTTACTCAGCTCACAACCCATTCCCTTGTCCTAAAATAGATTAAGTTGGACTTAATAAATCAAAATACAACAAGAATCAACAGAAACTTAAAACTATGGCCCACAGTCCTGTATGCTAGCTCATCTATTACTAATGCCTAAAGCCACTAAAAGCATCATTGCTCTAATGAGAACAGCAATTAACTTTGTTGTAGCTATTTACGATTTCCAAAGTGCTTTCCCATCCCACCGCCCCTTTAATCTCCTGGGAGATTAGGGACCTGGGAGGAGGGCATTAGGCTCTTCCCCTAGTACAGGATTTCTGAGAACTCTCAGAAATTCATGGCTTACTGAAGAAGACACATCTAGTGACACAGCCAGGACTTTTTCAATTCCAGTTGCTATTCATTTTTTAATGTATTGTTTTATTACTTAAAATATATATCATATGACATTATTAATAGTATGATGCCTGGGGAAAATTTTGCAGCCTGATGCATTTTTCTAAGCATGGTATATTCATTCCATTTTCCAGAGGCTGCCTGTGCTGTGATATTTTTGATGCCAGGAACTTCAGGGTAGTATTTCTATCTTGAATATCACAGTGCAGGCAGCCTCTGGCTTCTCTGCTTGGAATTCCACCTCCAAGTAAAGGGGAAGAAGAAAAGGAGAGTGAGTGATCTGTGGCTCTCTCCTGGGAGGCAGGGCTGGGAGCTCTAGAAGTTGGCCCCAGTGTTGCTCAAGGGACCAGAAGCTGTCTCGGTGACAGAAGCCTCTGCTTCCTTCCTCTAGAAGCATCAAAGCCATTAACTGGAGCAAGACGAAAGAGCTACCAGAGGTGGAAAAGGTGACCATTCATATCAACCCAAGCCCAGGCCTCATAAAACCGGGGTGTGATGGAATCTGGAGAGACAGTGAACAAATTATAAGCCAAGATGCCTCGGAGACTTTTCAGAGTACGATTTTACAGAGGCTTCAAGGATTTCAGTGGGCATTTCATGCTTGTTGTCTCCATTACTCTTTGGTTTGCAGGGCATTTGTCTTCTGTTTGGAATGCCGTTTTGATGCTGAAGCCTGAGGAATCAAAGTGGGCGTCATAACAGAGTTGAATGGGAAGACAGGCTCAACTGAGGAGCAGGGAAAGGGGAGCATGAGGGTGTTTAGGTTGTCCAAGTCAGTGCAGCAGGGCCTCAAGAGCCCTGGGTGGCTTGCTGTCTGTCTAGGACTAAATCAGGGAAGTAGACTAGTGTTTCTTACCATGCATTATGAACTGGTATTGTGAACAGGAACATCTGTGGTATGGCACTGTCTCACATAATACAGGCTATTGGCACCCCTGGCCTGCAGGTGCTAAATAACAGTAGCACCTTTCCCCCAGCACTGCAACCCCGACCCACTGGTTGAGAACCATTAAACTAGATAACGTTTAGGACTTCCCATCTCTAAAATTCCTCAAGACCATGACTAGACCAGAATGGTATCAGGCGTGACAGTGCTCTGAGGTGGCAAAAAGGTGACAAACGCATAAGTATCAATTCAATGAAGCATGTAATCAGCTGCAAATAACAAAAAAGCAGGCTCACCAGGCTTTACAAAATAGAGGCTTCTTTTTCTCCCATATGAATAAGTCCTGGAGAAGGCAATCTACAGTGGGTGACAGTTTACCATTACCCTCAGAAACCTAGGCTCCTTTTATTTCTGAATTTTGCCAGCCTTAATGTGAGGGCTTTTATCCTATGTCACCTTATGTTTTCAAAAAGGCTGCTCTACATCTGGGTGTTACATCCACGTCCAGATAAGAAGAAGGCAAAGTCTTTTTTTTTTTTTTTTTAATGTTAGATACATCTTTTTATTCAGGAAGGGAGACCTTTCCCAGCAGACTTGTGTTTGGCCCAACTGTATCACATGACCACTCCTGGCTGTAAGGTGGTTAGGAAAATTGAACATTCAGATTTCTAGTCTCAACAGTAGAGGAAGGCAGGAGAGAGTGTTTGGGAATGAGCCCTGAGAAAGCCAACCTCAAGCATCTGCCGCAGGAATCTTTATCCAATCGTGCTCACATTCTGCAAAGAAGCTGGCACGTATCTTACACTCAAAAATTATGAAAACGTTAAGGAATGGTCCACAAAGCTATTCAGGAGGTTATTTCTCCTTGCTTATTCTAATTCAAAGAATCCATCTAATCCATAGCAAACTGGGCTCCCAAATCAACAGAAACAATGACCAGATTATATTCCCACCTTGGTCACAACTTCAGATTAGCAAATTTGAAATTATCTGTGTTCACCTCTCTGCATAGCAGGTTTCAAGATAACACTTCACATCATTCTCTATAACACATCTCTCTCTACCCTTAAAACAAAACTTGGTGTTTAGAATAAAAGCAAAATGTAAACAAGGTAAAAAAAAAATATATATATATATGTAAAGGGAAATCTATTATTTGCACAGACTGATGTTTGAATTAAGTGCTATAATTACATATTGCAGACCTGGTAGATATATAAGATTTATTATACATCATTATATCCCAGATTGTCATATGTAATATCTTAAACACAGCAAGAATTTTATATGTTAGTTAATTTAATGTTTAGTTCTCTTACCTTCCCCATTACCTAAGTAGCCACATTTTCTCAAAGTATTTAGCTCCTTAGCTATAGAAAAGAATAAGATAAATACAAATGCATATACTAAAATATTTACAAATAAAGTAATAACACTGGCTTCAAAATAACCCAAAGAAGTGGGAAAAGTGGGTGGAAGAGGGAATAAGACTGACCATAGTTTCATAATTACTGAATCTGGGAGTGAGGTACATGTGGGTGAATTACACTAGTCTAATTGTGAAATTTGCCACAATTCAAAGTTTTGTTTTTATTTGTTTTAAATCCCTCTGGAACTGATACTAACATATACTTCATGGATGAACCTCAAAAACATTATGCGCAATGAAAGTAGCTGAAAACAAAAAAGCCATATACCATCTGATTCTATTTATATGTAATATCTAGAAAAGGCAAATTTATGGAGGCAGAAAGGGGACCAATGGTTGCCTGGAGCTAGGGGTGGTAGTGGGGACTGATCACTAAATGGCATGAGGAAACTTTTTGAAGTGATGAAAATGTTCTCAAACCAGATTCTGATGATGGTTGCATGCTGTGTCAAATTACTTTAAAAATCACCAAATTGCATAGTTATAATGGGTACATTTTATGATATGTAAATTATACCTTAATAAAACTATTTTAAAATTCGAAAGCTCTGAAGGTACACAGACACAGAGAGAGACAGAGAGAGAGAAATACATCCACTGTTATTTGCTAATACTACACTTAAGAAGACAAAACTTGCAGGAAAAGTGTTTAAAAGACACAATTTAGAAAACAGGACAGTTTCCCAGCATTTCAAAGATCCCCTATTATTGTGGAAAAGCAGCATCTAGTCATATATACCACTTCTTGTAGTCTTCCTACAAAGCTGAAAATTAGAAATAGAAAAAGAATAAAGGAAACAGAGGTCTGTTTTTCATCCAGCTGAAGCAGTCAGCCCCTACTTTACACGGCAGAACTCATCAGGAGGCAGGAACTTACCAGAGCAAGGAGGGTAACAGTCACAAAGCAGAAGGCAGGTATGCTGAGTGAATGAATGGATGAATAAAGAAATAGTAGTTTAAAGCTTCAAATTCAATTTTAAATATCCTAAATGATCAGCTTGTACCAAAGTAATTTTTGTAGATTCAGAAAACCATGAATGGAAACCTGGTTTTTGTTGCAAAGTAATTGTTTGTTTGTTTTTTAAACTTTTGGGAGAATCTAATCTATTCATAATCACCTCAGATCAAACCTACCTGGGAAGGAGGGAAACAATTAATTTGAAAGTTCAGACAGAAAGCATCTCTGACAAGTTGGAATTTATACAAAACAGAAAAGAAGCTATAAACTCACCCAGAGTGGGGGACATTCTGTTTGGGGTAGAAGCTTTGGCTGCTGCAAAGTAAGAAGTGGAATAATTTTTCATCAATATTCTCAGATGCTCTATTAAACAATAAAGGCAAGTGTTTATGCTTAGATGTTACGACAGACTTCTTATTTGCAGACCTAAGTTTTCCAAATTCTGAAACATAGTAAAAGTTTGTTCTTTGTCACTTGAAAATAGACAGCAGGATTTAAATTTTACCTTTCTCCCGGATCACCTGAGGTCAGGAGTTTGAGACCAGCCTGGCCAACATGGCAAAACCCCATCTCTACTAAAAATACAAAAACTTAGCTGAGTGTGGTGGCAGGTGCCTGTAATCCCAGCTATTTGGGAGGCTGAGGCAGGAGAGTTGCTTAAACCCGGGAGGCGGAGGTTGCAGTGACCCGAGATCGCACCACTGTACTCCAGCCTGGACGACAGAGAGAGACTCCGTCTCAAAATAAATAAATAAATTAATTAATTAATTTTATCTTTCCCCAAGGCACATCTCTGAAAGGGGAAAGGGAGGAAAGACAGACTTCCTGGGCCTGGTCCCAATGGTACCACCCAGCATATCTCTGCCCACATTTCTGTGTTTACACATTGACTTTAGTGAGTTTCCTGCAAGCTTGTTATCAACAGGATCCCAGCTGGTCATTTACTCTGCCCTCTGCCATTAATCTCCAACAGAACCTCACTTACGGCGTACCCTAGATGACCTCACACCCCTTCACAGGTGGAATTCTGTTCTGTTATTTATTCAAATCTTGTCTTCCCAAAGGAAATTCCTAAGTACTTTAATTACAGTTGGGGGGGGTGTGGAAAAAAGCTTGTTAATCCCCATTGTCAGTGTTTCCGAGACCTGGAGAAGCACAACTCCAGAGTCTTCATTTTGTAGATGGGAGACAGGTTTAGTAAGATGTCCTAAAGCCTGAAGGTGGCCACCAGTTAGCTCCAGGATTCTTTCTCTTTCTTGGGGGCCCATGGAATTGCATATGAACATGTACACTGGGGTCAACAACATGGACTCCAAATCCTGATGCCACAATTACTACACAAGAGAATGTGGGCAAGCCAGAAACTTTCTGAGCCTCAGTTTCCTCACCTAAAAAAATAAAGATAATACCTATAACTTGCAGGTGGTTGTAAAGGTAAAACGAAATAAAGAAAAGGTGTCCTAGATAGCATGCAGCAAAGGGGTAGTGTTTGATAAACGCAATTTATTGAATGCAATAAATTATAGTGAGCTGAATATAATTAAATTACAGTATTGAATTCCTACAAAGCGCTATGATAGAGTTTGTTTAATAAGTAAAAGCACTACTTTCTCATTCTGTAGTAGAAAAATGAGCCTACAGAAGAGTACTGAAAAATACTATGAAAGTAGGGCTTCCCTACGCCTGAAGCACCAGCGGGAGCTACTTGCAGAGTGTGGAGTTGATTCCATTTATATAGTACCTGTCAGAGTCCTAGGCACAATACAAGCCAACATCTACCTGCAAAGAGGTGAGCCCAGCAAAAGAGCTGTACTGCACTCAGCCCTGGTGCTATCTAGAGTTTAGGTCAACTTGGGGTCTGACGGCAGACAGATTCCTTCCCTGCTGTGGAAGAGATCCCCCTCACCTTTCTCCCAGAGGTCCAGTCCTGAAGTTGGACCCGTGCTCCCCGAGTCATGGGGTTCATGCCAAATCATGACCTTAGAAAAGCCACTTGGCTTTTTTTTTGAGGCAGAGTCTCACTCTGTCGTCCAGGCTGGAGTGCAATGGCATGATCTTGGCTCACTGCAAGCTCCTCCTCCTGGGTTCATGTCATTCTCCTGCCTCAGCCTCCTGAGTAGCTGAGACTACAGGCACCCGCCACCATGACCAGCTAATGTTTTGTATTTTTAGTAGAGATGGGGTTTCGCCATGTTAGCCAGGATGGTCTCGATCTCCTGACCTCATGATCCGCCCAGCCCAGCCTTGGCTTCTTATCTCTTGCCAAAGGTTCCAAGACCAGGCCCCAAACCAGCAATCAGTTTCTTCTTCCCACATAGTGACTGATCTAAAATTCTCTCTGATGTGGTGATGAGTTTCCTAACATCAGTCCTCGTGGGTGTTTTATTTTTCCTATAGGTTGAATCCAAACAATAATCTTCAAGCAGAAGTAGGTGTCACTTTGTAACTGGGGGACTGGAAAGCAGAGTGCCCTCTTAACTGCTGTCCTCATGAAGGCAGGCCGTCCACACTGCAAGGATGGTGTGGATAGGAAGAAAAGACTGGCTGCAGGGGAGAAGAGAAGGCAGTAGAAAGCCACTCCTGTAATTAGGCAGCAGCTGCATGCAGTGCTGAGGTTCCCCCACCAGGACAAGCTTGATTGCTGATAACTTCACAACGAAAAGCAGGTTCCTATTAACGGTCTTTCTGAGTCTGCAAAACACTGCTTAAAAGATTGTGACAGAGACTTCTTGACCAAACTTGACCAAACTTGAGTTGGACTCTTCTGGGCCCTCTTCTTGACTTGGCTTCAATATTAGTCCCCATCCTTGCCAGGCCTGCACAGACCAGTGTTAGCAAGAATCCCACTAAGTCAGTTTAGAAAGAATCCTCCCACCCCTGATATTTGATCCCATTACTATCTAATCAAATTCTTCATACTCCAGGTGATATCTGATCAAGAGTTATCTGCCTTCAGCAGGAATCCTGTTAGTTTAACATGAATCACCCAACCCTTGATGTCTTCTCTTAGTAATCTTCCATCCACAGACCCCCATGGCTTTTTCCTTGGGTAACAACACCACTCATTTTTTTTTTTTTCTTGGTAGAGAGGGGATCTTGCTGTGTTGCTCAGGCTGGTCTCAAACTCCTGGTCTCAAGTGATCCTCCTGCCACTATACCTGGTCCTCCTACTCACTTGTGTTGTATTCAGAGTTGAACCCAATCTCTCTCCCCTAGTGTAACTGTCTTGACACCTAGCAGGATAATCCTGAATAAAGTCTCCCTTGCCATTTTAACAAGTATCTTTAACAATTGTAGTGGGTTGAATAGTGGCCCCCAAAAAGTTATGCCAACTTCCTAATGCCTAAAATCTGTCAGTATTATCTTATATGACAAAAGAGTGAATATTACCTTATATAACCGCCCAAAATGTGGTTAAATTAAGGATTTTGTGAGGAGGGGCTTATCCTGGATTATCACAGTGGGCCCTAAATGCAGTCACATCTATCCTTATAAGACAGAGACAGGCTGGGCGTGGTGGCTCACACCTGTAATTCCAGCACTTTGGGAATCAGAGGTGGAAAGACTGTTTGAGCCCAGGAGATCGAGACCAGCCTGGGCAACACAGTGAGGCCCTGTCTCTAAAAAAATGTTTAAAAATTAGCTGGGCACGATGGTACATGCCTGTAGTCCCAGCTACTCAAGAAGCTGAAGTGGGAGGATTGCTTAAGCCCAGGAGGTCAAGGCTGCAGTGAGCTGAGATCATGCCACCATATTCCAGACTAGGTGACAGAGCAAGACACTGTCTCAAAAAAAAAAAAAAAAAAAAAAAAAAAAAAAAAAAATGTAAAAAAGGAGAGGGAGAGAGAGAGATAGAGTTGACACACAGAGACACACAGAAGACAAGAGGAAGTAAAGATGAAGGCAGAGATTGGAGCCATATTTCTCAAGCCAAGAAATACATACAACCCCCAGAAACTGCAAGAGGCAAGGAACAGAATTTCCTCTAGAAACTCTGGAGGGAGCAGGGCCCTGCAACATGTTGATTTTGGACTTCTGGCCTCCAGAACTCTGGGAGAATGCATTTCTGTTGCTTTACACCCACCAAGTTTGTGGTAATTTGTTACAAAAGGAAGCTGATGTGAGGACTGAAGTGCAAGTCCGTGTCTATAGCCAGCTGAAGGGTTATGGAGCCATATATTCACGCCTATCATTTGACATTTTTACAATAAACTTGGATTATTTCTATTATAAAAACTAATAATGAAAAGTCATAAGCCATGAGTATATGTGGAATTTGGGGCATGGGGAAGGGCAAAAATATAATAATGTGTCATGCAGATTAGGAAGACAGCTGAAAAGACACAAGACTTTCACCTGCTATTTCTCAACTGGTAGATATAAAACTTAATTAGGTCCCAAAATGTACTCATTCTTAAATTCTAGCTCACTAAAGAAAAAAAGGTACCAAATGGTTCAGTTCTTCTAGAATGGGGAGGGCCTGTTGTGAATCTCTGAAAGAGGCGTGGACTGGTTTCATGTTACGAACTTCTTCACCCGGCTTAAAGATGTTTACTACATCTCACAGGAATGAGTATACATTAATTGATCATTTCAAGGAAATAAAATGCCATGAAAATATATTTGTTTAGGAAAAAGCAGTGAGAAGTGCAGGTTCAAGAACAAAACGCAGAAAGTGGCTTAACGCAACCCTCTAGTGGGGTGTGCATGGTTGTCTTCAGCAGGCAAAATCAAGGAGCATTTACACATCAGGGAGCATTACTCTCCCTGCAAACACACGAGTGCAGCCACCTGGGTAACAAACAAACCTCACCCTATGTTTTTTGCTGGGTCACCCAGTGTTAAGAGCCATTACCTAAAAGGCAGCACAATGAACTATCAAATGATCCTCTACAAACAAGGAACTACTCAAACCACCACAAAGGCACCAGGTCAGTTACATGCTTTCCAGCAGTATCTCCTGCCATACCTTTCACAAAATCTGCACTCCAGCCAGGCGACTCACTTCTCTCTTCCTAAACAGGGCTCTGTCTCCCAGTCCCGGTGCTCTCTCCAGAAATGCCCTTGCAGGGAGGAAAAGCATCTTTCCTTACCCACGCTAGGTTCGTGGCTGAGGCCCCGTTACAAAAGATAGATTAGCCAGAGAAAAGCATGCACATTTTTTCAATGTAAGTTTTAGGTGACGTGGGAGTCTTCATAAGGAAATGAAGACCCAAAGCAATAGGGAAACGTGTTTTTTAACGCTGGGTGTGATGAAGAAGTGGAGAACAATGAACTATGCTTGGACAAAGGCAATAGGATCTAATGGTAATAAACCGGAGGAAACACAGCACGACCTGTTTGTGCAGATTCTTCTCTGTGACCCTTCATCTTCAGGGAGAATTGCATTCTTTTCCTCCAGGTATAAGGAGAGGACCTCATATATGAGGATCTCAGGACCTGCTTCAGGGAAAGTTCAGACAATTCTTCCTAGATTGTAAGGACGGCTTCAGGGGAAAAGGGCAGGGGTTGCGGGGGAAGTAAGAGCAACCCTCCTATATCTGCAGTTTTCTCAAGTTTCTTCAACTTGAAATATTTTGGGGTCACATGTCCTCTACTCTGACACCGTCCCTTCTGTAATTTTGGCCTATGAAAATCCAGACTGTGTTCATTTTCTAGGATTGTCATAACAGATTAACACAAATGTGGTGGCTTGGTACAACAGAAATGTGCTCCCTCACAGTTCTGGAGGCCAGGAGTCCAAAATGAAGTTGTCGGTGGAGCCGTGATCCCTCTGGAAGCTCTTGGGGAGACCCTACCAGCCTCTGATGACTGCAACAACATTCCTTGACTTGTGGCCTCATCATTTCAGTCTCACTTGTCACATGGCCTCATCCTGTTCTATGTCAGATCTCCCTCTGCCTGTTAAAAGAACACTTGTTAGATTTAGGGCTCACCCAAATGATCCAGGATGCCTGCCTCACGTTAATCACATCTGCAAAACCTTTTTTTAAAATCAGGGAGCATTCACAGGCTCCGGGGCTTAGGACATGGCCTTATCTTTCTGGGGGCCACCATCTGATCCACTGCACAGGCCAAGCGGAGATGGCACTTCTCCCCAGAAGCCTTCCCTGCTGTCGTTTTCTAAACCACAGAGGTGGGTTTTCTCTCAAAGACACACCCTGCAGTTTCTCACAGCTGTGTTTGGTCCAGCTGAATCAGCCAGCCCGCTGCTTTTCCAGAGCAGGACCTCCAGAGTGGGTGCTCATTGGGGCAAGGAGGATGTAACGAGGTATCCTCTGCAGTCACCACTGTGTCACAACAGCCTTTTGCACCTGTCTCCCCACTATCATCCGAGCATCTCCAGGGCAGGGCCCATGTTACTCATCTTTGCATCTCCTGCACCTCATCACAGTGCCAATGAACAATAAGGGCTTCAATGACATCTGATATTTGTCAAATAAAAGAATGAATCTATCTGTATCACTTACACAAAACACACTGTTTTGTACCTTGCTACTCATTATGAGTTACCACGTATTTGTGTACTATACAACACCTGCTGGGGAAGATAAATATTTACAGTATTCTCTCAACAATCCCTGTCAGTTATACCCATAAAACTGATTTGAAGACCCAGTAATGGGTTGAAAACCACAGCCGGAAAATCACTGACTGAGGTGATTGCTAAGGTCTTTTCCAGTACTAAATCCTATGACGACCAACAACTAGAAAAGCAAATGGGCATGTAATTGAACTGAGTTAATCTGGACCAATCTGAATGACAGAAAACTAAGGAAAAAATGCCTATATAAATGCAAAGTGCTTAGATGCCATTGGGAAAAATAAAAGGTGACTCTTGGGTAGCATACAATTAGTCATGTTGTCTGCATGGGAATAAATTTGTTAAACAAAACACAGTGGACAACCCAGGACACAGAATCCCTGAGTAGCCAAGTGGCCATAAGAGTTCTGGTCACTCTTGTTGAGTGTTGGTTCCTTCATCTCTAAGCCTTGCTCAAGTCCACCCCAAGTCACAAGGTCTTCATAAAATTCTCATTAATATATTTAAAGGGCTCCACAGTTTATGGAGCTTTCCAATTACTGTTAGACACAGAGGCTTCACCAGGCCGAGCCTGCCCTGCGGCCTCCTCCTCTCCATTTCCTCCTGCTCACCATTCTCTAGTCCGCGGGTCCTTGCTCCTGAATCCCCCGCTCCACCCAAATGTGCATGCCTTGCTCTCAGCACTGTCCAAATCCCCATTATATATTACCTGATACAATCCTAAGGTAGTCTCTTTTCCAATGATGTTTCTATGTTGATCTGGAATTCCAGAAGACCAAAAACTTAGAAAATACAAAAGACCAAACTTCTAAACTTGAAATTTTAGGCACAGGAGACTGAGTAGAGACATTTAAGGAAAATATTTTCTGGACTTCTTCAAAATACACCAACTGAGGAGCCAGATCTCTACCTACTTGAGAGTGAGCCAGCCTGGCTACAGATATATCAATCTGTGGGCAGCTGACATCCTTAATAATGAACAACTTCCTTCTGTTCTGTCAAGAGCGAGACAAAGACATGATTCAGGGGCACTCAAACTGAATTACTGTCTTCGTTTAAACTTTCCCACTCAGGCAGAGCTGTCAGCTGCAGCAGCCGGTTCAGGGAAGGACCAAAGTTCTCAAAAGCAAAGCTGTTCAAGTCCCTAGGCAGCCAACACAAAGGGCTCTGCCTTGATTTCCTGCCCAGTCCTGTGGCACTGAGACCCCTCCAGGAGCAATGCCCTGGGCATGTACAGCCTGCCCTGGACCTGGTACCAAGACGAAGGCAATGGGCGACGCATGAGACACGTTATCAGTCAACCCACAGTCCTAAGAAACTACCTCTGGAATTGGATTTCCAAACGGGAGGTCATGGCCCATTTGTGGGTCATGAAAATAAGTTAATGGGTCACAAGCAGCATTTTAAAGAATGGAATGGAATGGAATGCAATGGAATAGAACAGAACAGAATAGACTAGATCGATATATTTTGGGTGGGAAACATTTGTTTCATTTGTGTGTGTGTTTATGTATGTATGTGTACATACTGGGTCACTATGTAAAATATAGTTCTTATAGTGGGTCACAGTTAAAAGTTTAAAACCCACTGTTCTTGATCAAAAATGAGTCAAGTATTCAATCCAAAGAAACAACAGAAATGTAACCTATATTTCTTTTTGGAAAGCCAATAATTATCCAAAGTACCTTGGACAGTGTCTAAAACCCAAATTGGCCTTTACTAAGCATACTTCTGGGGGCTTAAAATGTATTTTCAGAAATCAGAGAATCCTCAATGAGAATTTTTACATTCTATGTTCTTAATGAGAATCTAACAAACTGAACATATTTGAAATCTGGATGCCTCCCTCATAATTGCATTGTCATGTGGTTTGTTTTTATTTGCTCATTAGAGACAGGGTCTCACTCTGTCCCTCAGTCTGAAGTGCAGTGGTGCAATCACAGCTCACTGCAGCCTCAAACTCTGGGGCTCAAGCAATCCTCCTGCCTCAGCCTCCTAGGTAGCTGGGACTGCAGCATGCGCCACTACACCCGGCTTCATTATGTCATGTGTATTAAATGCTCATGTTTGCATTTGTGTTTATAATCAAATGTAGGTGGGTGGACTGCTGAGAACAAAATGAAAGCAGGCTTCCTCTGGCAATACTGCACTGGATACAGGTGAAGGCCAGGCTGGCTAGGTCACAACAGGCTGTAGAAAGGGTTCTTAGTCATCCAAACAGAGATGACAGGTGGGAGAACTGAGTCACCACCAGGCACTTGGTAGCACTTGCAGGCTGAAAAAGCATCTGGGCCACAGGACTTAGTATCAAGTAACAAATGGTACACTGTGGATCTTACCTCTGTACATACCAACTTGCAGCAATTTCTTTGTGGAAAAGTAAAAGTAAATACAATGAAATAAGTTATTTTTACACATCACAGAATAAAAAGACTGACTTGCTATTTCACAATTTATGTAGCTAATTTCAAGTACTTTTCCCATGATGTTACCAAAGATCATGTTTTTCCTTGCAATACGTCTAGACATTAAACTGGGTTGCAGGGAAGACAGTCTGAGGACTACACATTCACATCCTCTCACACATAAACATTCCTTGATCAATGAGAGAAGGTGAAGCACAGGTGAAAACACAAGTGTAAGTGAGCCACCTTATTCTTTTCATTTGATGATGAAATGTTTTATGTGATTTGTTTTGTGGCTAATTCATTTTCATAATAATGCTTGCCCCAAAACAATATGAAATAAATCTATATTCCAAATTATTGGAATGGGGAGGTCCCACAGCACACAGAATGTTAGAAGGAAGACAAGCTGAATTTTTTAATGCTGAGAAAAGCTGGTAGGAGTGAATACTGAGACAAGCTTCCTAGAAATAAATCTAGCAATATGTATCTTTAAACTGTTGTTTGTTCTTTGGCTCAGAAATTCCACATCTAAAAAATGATCCTAAAGTAATACTCTGGATGTCAAAAAGAATTTAATTGCAAGAATCTAATGCCAGGGGATTCGTTAGTGGGATGTATGGTCATATAATCATGGTGATGGTAGTGCTGGTAAGACGACATTTAACAGATATTAAGTGCTTACTTTATGTAAGGCTCTATTCTGAGCACCTAATATCTATTATCTCACTTAATTCTCAGAACACACCAATGTGGCTGGTATTAACATTCTCCCCATTTTACAGATGAGTAAATGATGCAAAAAGCCATTCAATAATTTGCCCAGTTAATAAGTGTCAGGGCTAAGGTATGAACCCAGAGGGTCCAACTCTAGGACCTGCACTCCTTGGCACCATCCTCTTGGTGGATTACCAGTAGTTGCTATGGACTGAATGCTTGTGTCCACCTACCACCCCAAATTCATATGTTTAAACCCTAATCTCCAGTGTGATGTGATTTGGAGATGGGACTTTGGGGAGGTAATTAGGTCATGAGGGTGGAGCCTTCACAATGGGATTAGTGCCCTTATAAGAAGAGATAACAAGAGAGCTTGCTTCCTTTCTCTCTGCTCTACAAATGTGAGGACACAGCAAGAAGACCAGGAAGAGGGGCACCGACAGAACTGAACCAGGGTGGCTGGCACGTCTAGCACTTTGGGAGGGCAAGGAAAGAGAATCTCTCAAGCCCGGGATTTGTGACCAGCCTGGGAAAGAGGGCAAGACTCCATCTCTACAAAAAAATTAAAAATATAGGGTACATAATGAAATGAAGGCAGAAATAAAGATGTTCTTTGAAACCAATAAGAACAAAGACACAACATACCAGAATCTCTGGGACACATTTAAAGCAGTGTGTAGAGGGAAATTTATAGCACTAAATGCCCACAAGAGAAAGCAGGAAAGATCTAAAATTGACACTCTAACATCACAATTAAAAGAACTAGAGAAGCAAGAGCAAACACATTCAAAAGCTAGCAGAAGGCAAGGCAGAAGGCAAATAATTAATCAAGATCAGAGCAAGAACTGAGGAGATCAGAGACACAAAAAACCCTTTCATAAAAAATATCATATGATATTCCAGGAGGCTGGTTTTTGAAAAGATCAACAAAATTGATAGACAGCTAGCAAAGGACTAATAAAGAGAAAAGAGAGAAGAATCAAATAGACACAATAAAAAATGATAAAGGGGATACTTTGCCCACCAACCCCACAGAAATACAAATTACCATCAGAGAATACTTATAAACCACCTCTTATCCAAATAACTAGAAAAACCTAGAAGAAATGGACTAAATTCCTGGGACACATACACTCTCCCAAATACTAGAACAGGGAAGAAGTCGAATCCACTGAATAGGACCAATAACAGGCTGCTGAAATTGAGGCAATAATTTAATAGCCTACCAACAAAAAAAAAACTCCAGGGACCAGAACGGATTTCACAGGTGGAATTCTACCCACAGTACCAGGAGGGCTGCTACCATTCCTTCTGAGAGAACTATTCCAATCAATAGAAAAAGAGGGAATCCTCCCTAACTCGATTTTATGAGGCCAACATCATCCTGGTATCAAAGCCTGGCAGAGCCACAAACAAAAAAAGAGAATTTTTTTAGACCAATATCCCTGATAGAACATCGATGCAAAAATCCTCAATAAAATACTGGCAACTGAATCCCAGCAGCACATCAGAAAAAGATTATCCACCATGATCAAGTGCGGCTTCATCCCCGGGATGCAAGGCTGGTTCAATATACTCAAATCAATAAAACGTAATCCACATTATAAACAGAACAAAGACAAAAACCACATGATTATCTCAATAGGATGCAGAAAAGCCTTTGACAAAATTCAACAGCCTGCATGCCTAAAAACTCTCAATAAATCGGTATGACTGGAACGTATCTCAAAAATGAATAAGAGGCTATTTATGACCAACCCACAGCCAATATCATACTGAATGGGCCAAAAACTGGAAAGCATTCCCCTTGGGAAACTGGCACAAGAC
Source organism: Rhinopithecus bieti (assembly GCF_001698545.2). Lineage (NCBI taxonomy): Eukaryota > Metazoa > Chordata > Mammalia > Primates > Cercopithecidae > Rhinopithecus > Rhinopithecus bieti. Next base: position 944,048 of record NW_016806491.1, read on the forward strand.
AGGGATGCCTCTCTCACCACTCCTATTCAACATAGATGTTGGAAGCTCTGCCAGGACAATCAGGCAAGAAGAAAGAAATAGGTTTTCAATTAGGAAAAGAGGAAGTCCAAGATTGTCCGCTGCTTTGCAGATGATAGTGATTGTATATTTAGAAAAAAACCCCATCGTCTCAAGCCCAAAATCTCCTTAAGCTGATAAGGCAACTTCAGCAAAGTCTCAAGATACAAAATAAATGCTGCAAAAAACCACAATGCATTTCTTATACACCAATAACAGACCAAATTAGCCAAAATGATGAGTGAATCCCATTCACGAATTGCTCAAAGAGAATAAAAATACCTAGGAATCCAACTTACAAGCGGATGTGAAGGACCGTCTTCGCAAGGAGAACTACAAAACCACTGCTCAGTTGAAATCAGAGAGAAGAAGAACAGGCGAAACAAATGGAAGAAACATTCCAATGTTCATGGATAGGAAGAATCAATATCATGAAAATATGCCATACTGCCCAAGGTAATTAAAGATTCAATTTGCCATCCCCATCAAGCTACCAATGACTTTCTCACAGAATGGAAAAAACTACTTTAAAGTTCAATATGGAACCAAAAAAGCCCGCAATTGCCAAGACAAGTCCTAAGCAAAAGAACAAAGCTGGAGGCATCGACGCTACCTTGACGTCAAACTATACTACCAAAAAAAAAAAAACGGGCTACAGTAACCAAACAGGCATGGTACTGGTACCAAAACAGAGATAGAAACCAATGGAACAGAACAGAGCCCAGAAATAATACACACACACCTCCAACCATCTGATCTTTGACAAACCGACAAAAAACAAGAAATGGGAAAGGATTCCCTATTTAATAAATGGTGCTGGGAAAACTGGCTAACCATAGTAGAATGCTGAAACTGGATCCCTTCCTTACACCTTATACACAAAATTAATTCAAGATGGATTAGAGACTTAGAAATATTAGGACCTAAAACCAAAAAAGCCTAGAAGAAAACTAGGCAATACCATTAGGACATAGGCGATGGGCAAGGACTTCTGTTAAAACACCAAAAGAAATGTCAATCAAAAGCCAAAAATTGACAAATGGATCTAATTAAACTAAACGAGCTTCTGCACAGCAAAAGAAACTTACCATCAGCTTCATGAACAGGCAACGTAACAGGAATGGGAGAAAAATTTTGCTATCTACTCATTGGACAAAGGGCTAAATATCCAGAACCACAAAGAACTCAAATTTACAAGAAAAAAACAAACAACCCCCCATCAAAAAGTGGCAACAGGATATGAACGGACACTTCTCAAAAGAAGGACAATTTGGCCGGGCGCGGTGGCTCAAGCCTGTAATCCCAGCATTCTTAGGGAGGGCCGAGCTGTGCGGGATCACAAGGTCAGGAGATTGAGGACCATCCTGGCTACCTGGTGGAAACCCCGTCTCTACCTAAAAAAATACAAAAAAACTAGCCGGCGACTGGTGGGTGGGCGCCTGTAGTCCCACTACTCAGGAGGAGGCAGGAGAATGGCGTAATACCCGGGCAGGACAAAAGCAAGAAAGATTGCAGTGAAGCTGAGATCTGGCCACTGCACTCCAGCCTGGGGACAGAGCGATGATTCCGGTCTCAAAAAAAAAAAAAAAAAAGACATTTATGCAGCAGACAGACACATGAAAAAATCCTCATCATTCACCGCCATCAGAGAATGCAAATCAAAACCACAAAGAGATACTATCTCATACCAGTATGGAGATGGCAATCATGTAAAAAGAGTCAGGAAACAACAGTGTGCTGAGAGATGTGGAGAAATAGGAACACTTTTACACTGTTGGTGGGACTGTAAACTAGTTTCAACCATTGTGGAAGACAGTATAGGCTGCATTCCCTCAAGGCGATCTATAACTAGAAAATACCATTTGGATCACCCATCCCTCCCCATTACTGGGTATACACCCCAAAGGATTATAAATCATGCTGCTATAAAAGATACATGCACACATATGTTTACTCAGCACTATTCACAATAGTAAACACCTTGGCAAGCAACCCAAATGTCCATCAGATGATAGAGCTGGATTTAAGAAAATGTGGCCACATATACACCATGCAATACTTAACCTACAGCCATAAAAAAGGGATAAGTTCGTGTCCCTTTGTTAGGGACATGGATGCACTCGGGAAACCATTCATTCTGAGCAAACTATTGCAAGAACAGTAGAAAACCAAACACACATTGTTCGCGTAGGTGGGAACTGAAAGATGGATGAACACTTGGAACACAGGAGAGGGGAATCATTCACATCACCCTGGGTCCTGTTTGGTGGTTGTGTTGGGGGAGTGGGGAGGGAATTAGCATTAGGAGTATACTTAATGTAAATGATGATGTTAATGGGCAGCACACCAATTGGCAGCATGGTACTATTTATGTAAAAAACCTGCACATTGGTGCACATGTACCCTAGAACTTAAAGTATAATAAAAAAAATTAAAATATATTTTAAAATTTTAAAATAACTAATCCATGCTGACACCCTAATCTCAAATGTCCCAGCTCTCAGAACTGTCAGAAATAAATTTCTGATTGTTTAAGCCACCCATCTATGGTATTTTGTTATAGCAGCCTGAACTAAGACAGAAGTCATGTAAAATTCTGTAATACAATCATGTTACAAACATGGATACGTTCTGAGAAATGTACTGTTAGGTGATTTTGTCATGTGAAAACATCATAGAGTGTACTTGCACAAACCTAGATGGTATATATATTTTTATTTATATAATTTTTTCATATATATATATAATCAAATGTCCCAGCAGCATTACTGAATATCAATCATTTCTGCTGCTTGATCTGCAATGCCAATCTCAAGTGCCATACATCAGGTTTCTATATAAGCTCTACCGTAATCTTTTGGGACCACCTTCGTATAGATGGTCTGTCACTGGCTAAAATGTCGTTATGTGGCGCATGACTATACATCTCAGAAACAATACATGATGTATTACAAAGTCAACAAAGTAGGTTGTAAAACGTCATACATTATGACCTCATTTTTGTAAAATGTTTTAAAGACTGGCAAGATAGTATCAAATGTAGTTACTACTGATATTTTTCTTATTTGAATTTTCTTTAAATAAATTATTTTTATAGTGAAAATAACACATTAATTAAAATGTATGCTTCAGGTAATAGAACACTGTAGTTATTAAGAGTTGTATATATGCACAAACATCACAGCAAATTTCTGGTGAGGATTAGCAATAACTCACCTTTGCTTCCTACAAAACGACAATTCAGAGAGAAGCTTTCCTGTGTGACTTTCATTTAACAGCACTTCACCATCAAATAAGGAGTAATTCAATCATGCCAACCTACCAAAAAATTTAGACCCCAGGAATCTTTTTTCCAGACCAAATCCCCTTCTGCCTTGTCAGAGTTGTCTAGATGGTTCCTGCAGTCTGGCCCGTGACAACAGGCAGCCGGATTTGGGTTTGCAGGGCAGCACCGGAGGCTCCGGAGTGACCCCTTTCTCAACAGATGGGACAGCACCGAGCAGCAGAACAGTGTGAAGAGGCAGCTGTCCTTTGTTTACAGCAGAAAAGCCCAGGGCCTGGGGGGAAGCATGTGGCCACAAACCCACTGCTTCCCTTTGAGGAAAGAATATAAGGAAAATCCAAAGCCAACCAAAAATCCCAGCCCCAGCTCTGCACCTGCTTTTGAGCCATATCAGTATTTTCTGTGCTTACAGTAGAGATTTCTCCCAGTAACAAAGCTCTGAATCTGAGTTGCCACAGCCGAGTGTCCTGACCCAGCATTACCAGATATGACTTCACCCCAGAAAACATAGCGTTCAATGCTAAATGTGAGAGACAGACACTGAGCGTATTGGCATCACATCATTTTAGATGCTTGCCAATACTCCATTTACGAACTTGACAGGAACAAAGCAGGAAAAACTTAAGTAATCATCCAGTCCGGTGTTACTCATGGGGGTGTCATTGATATTCGGAGTGCGCCAATTCTTCAATGGGCTGGGTGAGACAGCCTGGGGCATTTCAAGATGCCTAACATCCAGGGTCCCCAAACCGTTAGTGCTCCCATAGAGTGTGGCAACCTGACATGTTCCCACTCAACATTTCCAAGGGCCCCTGGGTTGAGAACCACTGATATAGTCCATCACTGAAGTCCAAAAGTCATTCACCTAAGGCCACCTAGATAGCTAGAGACAGAGCCCACGTCTCAAAACACTTTTTTGGTCTTCTTTCCACTGCACCAAACTCCACTAATTAATTTCATTAGAGCAAGAGACACTTAAAAATTAAGAATAGATTTCACACTCAATAACAGACTTTATGGCTTCTGGACAGAAGACTGATTGCTTGAACTTTTTTTTCCAATCTCATTATGGATATTCTGGTATGTAAACATAAATTCTATTACTGTAATTACTTTTAAAAGAGCAAAAACGTATCTGAATATTCAAGGCTTAAGGATGCACACTGTGGACTGAATTCATATTGCAAAAGGCATCTGTACCAAAGAGACAGAGATCTGAAAACATTTGTATTTTATTAAGAAAATGTTTTCTTTAAAAGCATCATCTCTGTAAGCAGTGAAGGAAGTGAGTCCTATGTGGGAAAACTTTACCAAACAAAACCTTTTACCTCAAGATTTTTTAAGATCAAGATTTTCCTCTTACTCAATCCAGTACTCCAAGTTCTGAATATGAAATCTAAATTTATATTTTAAGTAATCGCTGGCCAGTTAGTAAAGGACTTATAAAAAAATAAGCCCACAGCATGACAAAGACATATATCCTCTACCTTGTGGTAAAAGCATCACATATTTCACAATTCACATATTGAATTTAGGACACTGAAGTTTCAGAGGAAAAAAGAAAAAACATTTCAAAATATTCATTCTTGGCCAGGCACGGTGGTTCACGTCTGTAACTCCAGCACTTTGGGAGGCCGAGGCGGACGGATCACCTGAGGTCAGGAGTTCAAGATCAGCCTGGCCAACATGTAAAACCCCGTTTCTACTAAAAATACAAAAATCAGCAGGGCACGGTGGTGGGCACACCCGTAATCCCAGATACGCAGGACGCTGAGGCATGAGAAGCTTTTGACAGAGGTTGGAGTGAGCCAAGATTGCACCACTGCACTCCAGCCTGGGCAACAGAGTGAGACTCTGACTCAAAATAGGTTAGAGAGAGAGAGAGAGAGGAGGACTATAGAAAACACAATGCCAAAAATAACATTATCCTTCAGAAATATCAGGTAAAATTCAAAAAGTACTTTGAACCTTGTAGCTAATCTTGTTCTTGTAAATGCACATACACGTGCAAAAATATATCACTCTCTCCTTACATGATTCAAATTAATAATCACCTAGTAGTATTCATTTTCATTTCAAAAACCTTTAGAGGACCTATGTCTATATCCAGAAAAGAGCGCATTACAAAGAGAACACTCCGACTCCATGCAGCTGGGAGAACCTTGCTGTCGACAACCACAGTGTAAAATGGAACAGTTTTACAAGAGTGAATACTTACAGGGACTTCCCTCTGCAGCTGGGACGGCCTGGGCCTCACAAAGGCAAAGCTGTGGCCCTCACAGAACCAGGGCTTTGTGTGGGAAAGCGGGAGGGTCCACTGGGGAACAGCCTCAGGCCTCTCTGACATTTACATGTCAATGGCCAAACCAAAACTCCTCCAATCCTCCACCCCAGCAGATTCTCCACCCCAGCAGCTGTGGCACCCTCTGACAGCCAGACCCTAGGTTTTGTTCTTCTGCCTTCTCTAAGGAGCCTTGAGTCCGTTGGCTGCCAGCATGCATTTGGCAAACTCGTTATGAGGGATTTGTCACCCTCTTCAGAGTCCTGGGCCTAGGCAAATACATCAGCAATCTACCAGGCAGGCTTTTCAAGTCATCCAAGGACACCGTGCTAGGAGAGATGAATGCTTTAGATAAGACCCACTGGACAGAATCAGAATTCCAAAAGATATCTGGATCGGGAAAGAATGAGCCCAAAGGAAAAAAGACAACATTTCAGAGAAGCATGTTACATCTTGCACTTAGGCTCAAAAAGCAACTGGTCTGGAGTTTTGGTTTGTTTATAAATCAATATGAGACAGTGGTGTGATATGGGTGCCAAAAACAAGTTAACAAACTTAATTTTAGGATTCATTATCGGAAATACAGTATTATGAACCAGGTGGTGGGGACTCGGGAGAATAGATGGTCTGTGTACTATTCTACCTAGTGGAGTAGGTAACCAGGAGGGTGACTTCCAGGAATCCTGTCCAATGAGGAAGAAACCATTTGAGGGTAGGGGTAGGGGCGTGACCATCCTCAATACAAGAAGGATACAAAGAGTAGATTTATTCTGGGGGCTCCAAACAGCAGAACAAAGGAGTGATGATTGGATGGAGATAGTATCTACACAAGGTGGGGAGAATTTCCAACAACGAAAAATTCTGGCCCCTGTGCATTTGTGAGCAAGGGGCCTCTCCTGCAGGACTGGGGAGAGGGTAGCTTACATAGTGGGTGCTGGGAGAAGCCAGTTAGGTGTCAATGACTCCTTAGTGGCTGTTACAAAGGGTCCCCCTTAAGATAGGAATTTCAGGATTTTCAGACCTGGAAACAAAATGACTATGAAATAAAAATATTGATTTAAAAGCAACATAATCTGTGTAATGTAGAAAGAACGATTTATACTGGGATGAAGCCACTCTTATAATGCTCAAAAATAGTCCAAGCATTAGTCATTTCTGAAATTACAAAATGCAGATCTACGGCCATTTATTATGGTTTGCAAATAGCAAGGTTGGCTCACTGGATCCCATTCCCTTAAATTCCTTTTCCTTTTCCCCCCATTTCTCAAAAAGCTGCTGATATAATTTGGGCCACTTACAGCACTTACATTTACAAAGTGTTTTATGGTGAATTGAATGTTATAAATATTTCAAAGGACAGAATCTCACTGCTGGTCTGGGACTCAGAAGCAAAGGAGGGGAGGGAGTTCCTACGAAGTGCCTTCTGAATGTGTGAGCAGGGGCTTGAATGGACACCAGCTATTTCCACCTTATGAGGGGCAATGGTAAAAATCTTTCCTCCCGGAAAGCTTATCTTTCTGCCTATGTTATGAGAGAATCAAAAGAAGTGCTTTGACCCACACTGCCCCCTGGCACTGTTCTGGGTACAAAGCAGACTTGGATGTGACTTCATTAAGCTTCATCATATAGTAGAAGGCAGCAAATGCTCAAATCACCAGCACCACCAGTACCACCAGCACCAATGCTATCAGTGGTACAGTATCAGCACTGCCAGTAGTACTACCACCACCAGCAGTACCATCACCAGCAGCAGCAGTACCACCAGCACTGCCAGCCATACCACCAGTACCACTACCACAAGCACCATAACCAGCAGTATTCCTGCCACTACTGCAATCACTATTGCTAATAACATTATCATAAAAGAGCTATCAACATTCCTCTTTTTCTAAAGTCAACAGAGGAAATGCACATGACATGTGTCATACATAAAATTTTGATCATTACTGACAAATTGCCCTCTAAGTAGATTATACGGGTTGAGTATCCTTTAATTTGAAATGCTTAGAAACAGAAGTAGTTTCAGATTTTGAATTCTGAGGGGTTTGGGAATAGTTGTATTATACCTTGAGCATATCAAATCCCAAAATCCAAAATCTACAATGCTCCAATAAGCATTTCCTTTGAGCATCATGTTGGCACTCAAAAATTTTTGGATTTTGGAGCATTTCAGATTTTCAGGTTTGAGATGTTCAACTTGAACCAATTTATATTCCTACCAATATTGTATGAGAATACCCATTTTGCTATGTGGCCACCAATACGGATATAACTACTCTTTTTACGATTTTGTTTTATCTTTAAGAGCTAAAGGGGGGAATGCTCTTTTTTGTTTACTTTGTATTTCATTTTTTGTTAATGAAATTGAGCATCACTGTATGTTTTAAATGCAAGGAAAAAATTTAGAGAAATAGGTCCTAAACTGCAGATCATGGTGGGTTTTCTTTGTGGGGTAGGATTATGGGATACTTACACTTTCTACATTGTGTGCTCCTATAATATTTAAGATACATATAACTTTGCTTCTTCTTTTTTCTTTTCTTTGTTTTGAGACAGGGTCTTACCTGTCACCCAGGCTGAAGTACAGTGACACAATCATGGCTCACTGCAGCCTCAATCTCCTGGGCTCAAGTGATCGTCCCACCTCAGCCTCTCAAGTAGCATGCACCACCATGCCCAGCAAAAAAAACAAAAAAAAAAATGTAGAGATGTGGTCTCACTGTGTTGCCCAGACTGGTCTCAAACTCCTGGCCTCAAGTGATCCTCCTGCCTTGGCCTCCCAAAGTGCCAGGAATTACAGGCGTGAGCCACTATTTCTGGCCAACTTTGCTTTTTTTTTTTTTTTTCCTGATTTTTAAAAGTAAAATTTTAAAAAAGTAATTAGTGAGTGGGGTATCTTTTAAAAAAAATACACAAAAGTGTATATACAAAATATACAAAAAATATATAAAAAATATACAAAATATACAAATAGCCCTTGATGTTTATTATTTTGTTGAGTCAATAAAATGCACTCATACTCACTTTTAAGATGAAGGAAACAATACAATCCTTGCTGGCAAACCATCCCCTCACTGAGACAGAGCACCCTGTCATTCCTGACCTGGCTCCTTCATGCGCCCCTATTCCCATGTCTCACCACGACTGCAGTTCTGTTACTCCATTACAGTAGATATGTTGCCAACATAAATGGGATTTCGAGTCTGGTGGAGAATGCAGGAGTCATTTTGAAAGACACACAAAATAGAATAGAAATAGCTCACTTGGAAGGCTGATCTTCTGGGATAGTTACCTTTCAGACAGACAACGACCTAGGAGAGTATGAATAGAGGCCAATGCAATATACATACACACCAGCTGGTGAGAAACCAGCACAGAAATTGTGTGGGCAAGTTTGTGTCAGTATTGTGCCCATTAAGCAAGTTTCTTTTAGGCGGAGGGGGAATTTAAAGAAAAGGGGTTCTTCATCACACATGATACAAACCAAACTTCACTTTCTAGGAAAGTTTCAGCCTTCAAAAGAGGGAAGTATTAAACTGTTTTAACACACCCCAAACAATATAAAAGACTATAAGAACTCAAATTAATTTGTTAATAAATTTCACTTGATTATTAGTGGGAATATGTCAGTATTTTGAAAAGTAAGTAGACCTTTTTCATACTGTAATTCTATTTCTATGATTCAATCACTAAAGAAATAATTCTGATTATGGAAAAAGGCTTTATGCAAAAAAATGTACACTACAGCACTATTTATAATAACAAAACACTGGCAACAGAACATCGGGGGACTGCTATCCAATAAAAGAGGATGATTCAATAAGCCAGGAAAACTCCATCTGGTAGAATATTATGCTCCCTTCAAATGATGTTTCTAGTTTCAAATTCTTGTCTCAGCAGTGGTACGCTGCTGAGAATCTATCCTAAAGAAATAATCCAAAAACACAGGAAAGTTCTTGTTTGCAAAAATGAATAACCAGAAACATCCTAGTGTCCAACAACAGAAAAAAAGTAAGCTCCCAGTGGTTCTTCAAAATCCAGCTCAAGTGATGCATCCCCTGGGAAATCTTCCCGGACCCTCGCCTAACCTAGGCTCCCATGATGCCCTGTTCATTGCCCAAAATTGCACAACCTCAGGGTTCTTTATGCACATGCCAATCTAGGTACCTTCAAGACAGAGAACTTGACTTCTTTGACCTAGTATTCCTAAACCTAGTGCAATGCTTAGCACAAAGTAAATATTCATCCAAATGTCTGCATTATGTAAACTGGGAGGGTTAAACAACAGACACTTACTGTCTCACAGTTCTGGAGGCTAGAAATCTGAAATAAAGGTGTCAGCAGGGTAGGCTACTCCCGAGGGCTGTGAGGGAAACATCTGTTCAGGCCTCTCTTCTTAGCTTGTAAATGGCCATCTTCTCTATGTCTCTTCACAAATTTCCTCCTTTTTAAAATAAATTTTTAATTAAATTTTTTTCTCTTTTTTTTTTGAGACAGAGTCTCACTCTGTCGCCCAGGCTAGAGTGCAGTGGCGCAATCTCAGCTCATCGCAACCTCCACCTCCCCAGGTTCAAGTTATTCTCCTGTCTCAGCACCGCCCCGCCCCCTCCCTACATCCCCACCCCAGCTGGGATTACAGGTGCGCACCACCACGCCTGGCTAATTTTTTGTATTTTTACTAGAGATGTTGGCCAGGCTGGTCTTGAACTCCTGACTTCAGGTGATCTGTCTGCCTCAGCCTCCCAAAGTGCTGGGATTACAGGCGTGAGCCACCGTGCCCGGCCAGTTAAATTTTTTTTATTTTTTAGAGACAGGGTCTCACTATGTTGCCCAGACTGGAGTGTAGTGGCTATTCATAGGTGCTATCCCACTACTGATCAGCAAGGGAGTTTTGACCTGCTCTGTTTCTGACCTGGGTCACTTCATCCCTCCTTAGGCAACCTCGTGGCCCCCACTCCTGGGAGGTCACCATATTGATGCTGGTGCAGACACCCAATTGCCATAGCACACTACTGCCCAGAACCCCTGGGTTCAAGCCATCCTCAGACCTCAGCCGCCTGAGTAGTTGGGACTACAGGCATGTATCACCGCGCCTGGCGAACTTCCTCCTTTTATAAAGACACCAATCATACTGGATCAAGGTTCACTCTACTGACCTCATTTTAGCTTGATCAGCTCTGTAGAGATCCCATCTGTAAATAAGGTCACAATCTGAGGTACTGGGGATTAGAACTTCAACATGTGAATTTGAGGACATAGATAATTCAATGCACAATAATCAGAAAACGTGCATATTTATAAGAGTTCATAATTATACAGAAATGCTTACTTTATCATGTTTTTAAGGGAAAAAGGGTGGGTATGAATGTATGTATATACTAAGAATTCTATTTTTTTCTTTTTTTTTAAGTAAAAAAAATTTTTTTAACTGGCCACTTGGTACAAAAAGAATTCTTAATTTGGATTTTTTTCAGATTTTTAAAAAGGTCCATGACCATCCCCAATTAAGAAACAATGATGGTGTATGATCTCAATTTTTTTTTTTAGATAAAATATGTGAAGGTAATAAACCAAATTATTAATGATGTTTGCCTCTAGGTAATGGAATTACAGGTGACTGAGATTATTTCCCAATTTTCAGTAACAATTTCAAATTACTTTCACCAGAAAAAAAAAAAAATAACCTTTCACCTGCTAGGCACGATGGCTCACACCTGTAATCCCAGCACTTTGGGAGGCTGAGGTGGGTGGATCACGAGGTCAGGAGATCCGGACCATCCTGGCTAACACGGTGAAACCCCATCTCTACTAAAGATACAAAAAATTAGCCAGGCGTGGTGGCATGGTGGCGGGCGCCTGTAGTCCCAGCTACTGGGGAGGCTGAGGCAGGAGAATGGCATGAACCCGGGAGGTGGAGCTTGCAGTGAGCCGAGATTGCGCCACTGCACTCCACCCTGGGCGACAGAGCAAGACTCCGTCTCAAAAAAAATAATAAAAAAAAGCCTTTCACCTTTTNAAGATACAAAAAATTAGCCAGGCGTGGTGGCATGGTGGCGGGCGCCTGTAGTCCCAGCTACTGGGGAGGCTGAGGCAGGAGAATGGCATGAACCCGGGAGGTGGAGCTTGCAGTGAGCCGAGATTGCGCCACTGCACTCCACCCTGGGCGACAGAGCAAGACTCCGTCTCAAAAAAAATAATAAAAAAAAGCCTTTCACCTTTTTTAAAAAAGGAAAAATGATATTTGAAAAGAGTTACATGTAAAATGAATGTTGTTCACAAATAGCGTGCTTGCAGACTGTAAAACAAGAAAATAAAATATTAAGAAAAGACAGGAAGGAAATACATCCTAATGCTCACAGAATTTATTAACAGGAATTACAGGATGATTTGTGTGTGTCATCCTATTTTTTTGTGTCTTCCAAGTTTTTTTATAAGCACTGTATTACTTTTATAACCACATCAAACCAATCAACCTTATCACTTAAGAACATGCAGTTTAAGTATCTAGTTTTATATTCAATATTCAATATTAAGAACTGAATTAACAAAGTATGGTATAGTAACAAAATATAAGATACAGATTTAAAATAGCCATGATGAAAGATATGAAGAAAGAGGAACCAGCTTATAAGACAGTTCTGTGGAAAAAGTCAAAGATAAAAATACACACATATTGGCTGGGTGCAATGGCTCACGCCTGTAACCCCAGCACTTTGGGAGGTCAAAGTGGGCGGATCACCTGAGGTCAGGAATTCCAGACCTGCCTGGCCAACACGGCGAAACTCTGTCTCTACTAAAAAAATACAAAAATTAGCTGGGCTTGGTGGTGGGCGCCTATAATCCCAGCTACTTGGGAGGCTGAGACAGTAGAATTGCTTGAACCCAGGAGGCGGAGGTTGCAGTGAGCCAAGATTGTGCCACTTCACTCCAGCCTGGATGACAAACCAAGAATCCGTCTTACACACACACACACACACACACACATATTAATTACAAGGGGTAAAATATATTCACATGTAGATGGTAATCTGCAAAAGATAAAAATGTATCCAGTGGGATTATGCACTATTTTTAAAGATTCTTTAATATTATAATATTTTCATGTAAAAGTACCTATGAAAATGTTCTTTGCTAAAGATATCTGTAAATTGTTTCACACTGTCTGAAACAGCTTATAGCCGTACCAAGAATCCACTACCGGACTAGAAAAGGCAGGCAAACTTGAGGTTTGTCAGGCTTCCCACAAACACTCCCACAGTACTGCATTCAACTCACGGTTGGTTTCACTTTCACTGTGGGTGGATGTGCACATGGGTACAACCTTTCTGGAGGACAATCTGGCAGTATTTGTTAAGCGTTCACTCAAATATTTGAGCATTTCCACATCTGGGAATCTGTCCTATGAAAACAAATCCACACATGTACAAATACAAAGGTGATGAGAACAATCACCTCATCTATCTAGGATAGTGGGAGGTTGGGGGCTGTGAGAGGGACAGTTTCATTCAGAAAAGCTGTGGAGAGAGATCTAGAATAACTACTAAATTTAAAAACCTATGCAGTTATGATTTGTTGCCCAGTTTTTCTATTTTCTCTGATGTCTTTAGTTTTGGCAATCAACCAGAAATAAGGGTGTGCTACAACCCTGCATGTTCCAATCATATTCATCCAATTGATATGCTAACATACAGAATCAATTGAAATAAGCAGGTTTTAGAACTGTTTGCTGTTCAGCTCCTAACTTCATAAACAGAATTTAGAGCATGGCAACTACTTAATTTGAAAATAGGCATGTGATGAGTCAATTTGAAAATAGTCATGGAATGAGAGTCATATGTGCATGACTCTGATATTTTTGCTTAAGTAAGAAATGTCCAGATTTTAGGTTTGGGCTCCTTGGGTTTGTTTCTTAAATGAGTTGCATTTTCATGCATCTATTCATGTTTTTTTACATACAGCATTTTGGGTGTTGCTTTCTGACAACTTAAAGTGAGATAAATTTCTCATTATATATTGAGCCTCTTTATGGTTGACCCAAAGTCCAAAAATTCTGGTCAGGTCAAGAATATAGGTTAAGTTAAACTTGGAATATAAGTTAAACTTGGAATACAAGAATATAAATTAAGTTTTACTCTGGCTGTAAAGGAGCCAAAGTAAAAACACAAATAATTTCAAATTAAAGTGAAGTTAACACTAGGTTTCACACTGTCTGAAACAGCTTATAGCCGTACCAAGAATCCACTACTGGATTAGAAAAGGCAGGCAAACTTGAGGTTTGTCAGGCTTCCCACAAACACTCCCATAGTACTTCATTCAACTCATGGTCGGTTTCACTTTCACTGTGGGTGGATGTGCACACTGGACTACATCCAGTGCAACACTGTACTGGGCAGTTTTCAGACTTAGATGAGAAAGGCCAGGCGCGGTGGCTCACGCCCGTAAACCCAGCACTTTGGAAGGCCGAGGCTGGTGGATCACAAGGTGAGGAGATCGAGACCACCCTGGCTAACACGGTGAAACCCCGTCTCTACTAATAATACAAAAAATTAGCCGGGCATGGTGGCGGGCACTTGTAGTCCCAGCTGCTGGGGAGGCTGCAGCAGGAGAATGGCGTGAACCCCAGAGGCGGAGCTTACAGTGAGGGGAGATCGCGCCACTAGACTCCAACCTGGGCGACAGAGCGAGACTCCGTCTCAAAACAAAACAAAACAAAACAAAACAACAGATAAGAAAAAGTTCTACAAGTTATTCATGTTAGATATCCTCAGATGGAAAATGCCTTTATGAACTCTTAATAATTTGTTTAGGGACCACTGTACATTCTGAACATTTTTTCTCTACCTCAAGCTAATGACAGCTACAGAGATGTGGGAAAAAAAGATAAAAGGAAGTTGGGTGAGCTGTGTAGCATCACACACAGATCCCTTGTCCATCAGCACCCTTTACTGTGAGGTTTTCTGGAAGAATCTATAGGCAGTGTGTTCACACTTTAGGCACAGGCTATCCTGAGGGCGTCACTGTACAAGACCCAGTAAGTTTTCAGGTTTTTTGTTTTTTTTTTTGAGACAGGGTTTCAAAAGGCGAGACAGTCATCTATTTGGAGAAGTTAGACACACAAACATTGCCTCCTGTTTCTCCTTCATCTATGTCATTACAAGTTGAAAATTTTGTTTTGTTTCATTTTGTTTTGAGACAGGGTCTCACTCTGTTGTCCAGGCTGGAGTGCAGTGGCACGATCTTGGCTCACCTCTCACCGCTGCTTCCTGGGTTCAAGCGATTCTCCTGCCCCAGCCTCCCGAGTAGCTGGGATTACAGGCATGCACCACCACATCCTGCTAATTATTATTATTATTATTATTATTATTATTATTATTATTATTTTAAGTAGAGACGAGGTTTCACCATGTTGACCAGGCTGGTCTCAAACTCCTGACCTCAAGTGATCCACCCACCTTAGCCACCCAAAGTGCTAGAATTACAGGCGTGAGCCACCACACTCAGCTATAAGTTGACAGTTTTTAAGCCTGAACTCTCACCATTAACTGGACTAACAGTACCTGAAAACAATGCTTAGAAAAATCATCCAAATTGGTAACATAAGACATTACTTTACAAAAGTATAATGTTGTTATACTTGATTAGTAAACACTATACTTTTGGTACACAGAAATCTTCTGGTGAGACTTAGATAACCTATAAAGGATAAGAATAAAGATGAGATTGAAAAGGAAAAGTAAAGAAGAAGTCATACCTTTAGAGTAAAAATTATTTTTTCTTTCCTTTTTTTTGAGACAGAGTCTCACTCTGTTGCCCAGGCTGGAGTGCAATGGTGCGATCTCAGCTCACTCCACCACCGGGTTCAAGCGATTCTCCTGCCTCAGCCTCCTGAGTAGCTGGGATTATGGGATACACTGCCATGCCTGGCTAATTTTTGCATTTTTAGTAGAGACAGGGTTTCACCATGTTGGCCAGGCTGATCTCAAACTCCCGACCTCAGGTGATCTACCCACCTCGGCCTCCCAAAGTGCTGGGATTACAGGCATGAGCCACTGCTCCTGGCCAAATTTTTTTAAATGAAACAATATGCTGTTAAATAAATTCTCTAGACCTACATCAAAGGTTATTATAAGATTAAAAGGCATAGGCAAGGGAGGAAAAACTTACATGGTATGCCTGAATTTGATATTTGGGATGCGAAGTTAGAGAAAAAATCTAATAATCTCTGATTTAAACAAACTCTATTAAATAAAAAGTATAAGTAGTTCACCACAAAAACACAGAGCAAGGACAGTGACCATGGGGGCAGTGACCATGGGGTGGATGGGAGGCTGGGGAACAGGCAGTGACCGCTCTTCCTCTGGGGCTCTTTCTAGCCATATATGAGCCAAGGTAACCAGGGCACCGGCAGAACCTTCTCTGAAGGGGATTAGTTCCAGCTCACAGGGCCAAGGCATATACTCCGACATGGGCCAGTGAGACTGAGTGGTCTTTCAACTTTTAAGCCTAATTCCCTACACGTAAGGTAAGGTGCTTATTCAGTTTAGATTAGAGCTCTGCCAGCAAGAACTTCTATAAGTGTTCCACAACTCAGGCTGGTGGTTAATGATACAGAACATAGTGGTTTCAGTGGGTGGGAAAGACCCAGGAGTCAAGAAATAGAAATCATAAGTGTAGTCAGACCTTTCAAGGAGGTTAAAGTAAAACGGAATTAGACAAGGGAGCAAAATTCAAGTTACAGACTTTACAAAGTAGAAAACCAACAAAATGATTCCCAATGTATATATTATATATCCCAAAGATCCAAGAAAGTCAAATAAGCTATTTGAAACAATGAGGGAGCTTAAAGGGTTGCTGTTATGGATTGAATTGGGTGCCCCGCAAAAGGATAAGCTGAAGTTCTAACCCCTACTACCTCAGAAAGTGAACTTATTTGGAAATAGGGTCTTTGAAGATGATCAAATTAAGATGAGGCCATTAGTGTGAGTCCTAATCCAATGTGACTCGTGTCTTATAGAATGGGGAAATTTAGACACAGAGACATGTGCATAGGGAGACCACCCTAAGAAGATGAAAGCACGGATTGGAATGCTGCATCTGCAAGCTAGGAACGCCAAAGATTGTCAGCAACCACCAGAAGCTAGGAGGGAGCTGGGGTGGATTCTCCCTCAGAAGGAGTGGTCTACATTTATGATTCCACTTTCTCTCCTCCTCCTCTCTCTTTTCTTTTTTTTTTTGAGACGGGGTTTCTCTTTGTTGCCCAGACTAGAGTGCAATAGCGTGACCTCGTCTCACTGCAAACTCCACCTCCCGGGTTCAAGCAATTCTCCTGCCTCAGCCTCCCTCCTTCTCTATCTTGAAGCCAGTCCAGTCAGGCTTTCCTTCGGCCACCCCACTACAATTGCTCTTATCAAGGTCCCTGGTGTTTTCCACATTGCTAAGCTCAAATGTCAGTTCTCACTTCTGGACTAACTTGATCCAGGATTTGAAATGTAAATCCTTTCTCCTTGACTTTGCTCAGCTTTCAGTAAAACACACATGCACCCACATACACACGAACACACACAAACACATACCTATTTCCTTCCTAACTTTCTGGCTACTCTTTCCCACATTCTTTTGCTGGCTTTCCTCCTCTCCCTAGCTGTAACATTAGGTAATCCACGGCATCAGTCCTTGGGCCTCCTGTCTATATATACTTACTCTCTAGGGGTCCCATCCAGCCTCGTGGCTTCAATACCTTCCAGGTGCTAGTAACTCCAGCAATTAACTTCCTGCCTAGATCTCTTCTTTTTCTTTTTTTTCTTTTTTTTTTTTCTGAGACAGAGTCCCACTCCATCACCCAGGCTGGAGTGCAGTGGTGCAATCTAGGCTCACTGCAACCTCCACCTCCCAAGTTCAAGTGATTCTCCTGCCTCAGCCTCCCGAGTAACTGGGATTACAGATGCCTGCCACCATGCCCAGCTAATTTTTTATATTTTTAGTAGAGATAGGGTTTTGCCATGTTGGCCAGGGTGGTCTTGAACCCCTGATCTCAAGTGATCCACCTGAAATTATTTAGGTTCAGGTCCCCAGAAGACTGCAGTCCAATTGAAGGAAAACACGAGTGTGCGCACATGCACACACACACACACACACAGACATTAACTTACAAAATGATATTCAAAGTTAGTCTTCAAAGAAATGCATTATATATAAATGTAAACATATATATAAAGCCATAAAACTAGTAAAGATTAGGGTGATTGGACAACATCCATATTGGTGAGGGCAGTGAAACATCCACTCACAACTTTACCTAGGTACAACATAACCTTTCTGATGGGCAGTTGGGCATTAACAGCATCTAGAATAAATATACTTTGACCCAGCGATTTCATTTCTAAGAATTTATCCTAAAAAGGTAACAGGGAGGAAAGAGAGTCTAAAGGTAGCTGTAAAAGATGTTCACTATAGTGCTGGTTATAAGAGGAAAAAAAAAAGAAAAAAGAAAAAACAGAAATGCTCATTTAAAGGGGGAGTACATCATCATCATCATCATCATCATCATCATTATTATTATTATTATTATTGAGGTAGGGTCTCACTTTGTAACCCAGGCTGCAGTGGCATGATCTCAGCTCACTGCAACCTTGACTTCTGGGGCTCAAACAATCCTCTTGCCTCAGCCTCCTAAGTATCTGGGACTATAGACACTCACCACCATGCCTGGCTAACTCTTTAAATTTTTTGTAGAGACAAGAGTCTCACTATATTGCCCAGGCTGATCTCAAACTTCTGGGCTCAAGTGATCCTCCCACCTTGGTCTACTAAAGTGGTGGGATTATAGGCATGAGCCACTGTGCTTGGCCTATTAATCATTTTTGGCCTATTAATCATTTTAGCCATTTTCAGTAATGTTTTCCTGAGGATTAACAAAAACTAGCTTATAAAGATGTGCCCAATATAATGGTTGAAATTTTTTTTTTTTTTTTTTTTTTTAGGCGGAGTCTCGCTCTGTCGCCCAGGCACTGGAGTGCCAGTGGCGCAATCTCGGCTCACTGCAAGCTTCTGCCTCCCG
The DNA here is from genome assembly GCF_001698545.2 of Rhinopithecus bieti. Classification (NCBI taxonomy): domain Eukaryota; kingdom Metazoa; phylum Chordata; class Mammalia; order Primates; family Cercopithecidae; genus Rhinopithecus; species Rhinopithecus bieti. The sequence goes on from NW_016806491.1 coordinate 962,726, forward strand.
GGTTCACGCCATTCTCCTGCCCTCAGCCTCCCGATAGCTGGGACTACAGGGCGCCGCCACCTCGCCCGGGCCTAGTTTTTGTATTTTAGTAGAGATGGGGTTCACATGTTAGCCAGGATGGTCTCGATCTCCTGACCTCGTGATCCGCCCGTCTCAGCCTCCCTGAAATTTTTTAAAGCAGGTCATAGAACAGCATTTAGGTGTGATTTCATTGATACAAAATTGTGTGTCATGAATGTTGAGTGTGTGTATGTGTGTGCAGTGAGACAGGATGTTTAGTGAAAAGTAATTTATCTCTGGGTGATGGCATTTTAAATGATTTTTACCTTCACCAAGTCGTGTATTATTTGCATTTTTTTCTTGAATGAGCTTATGTATCAGGAAAACCAATAAAGCTACTCATTAAAACAACCATTTATGAAGAAAAGGAGAGAGAGATGGCTGTAGAAGGAGAAGAATTTGGGGTAAAGAGAGTTTGGGGTAGCTGTTGTTTTACAATAGGAGAGATGAGAGTATTGACAAGGAAAAGAACCAGAAGAGAATGTCACACGGAGCACAGACTGTAGGCCATGCAGTCTGAGTATGCTGAGGGGACCTAGAAATGGATGGGTTGGTTGCTACCCTCAGGCAAGAGTAGTAAGGGTCGACAAATGTAAAACTAATTCCAGACGAGTGACACAGGAGCTACAGAAGGCACAGGAGCACTGCGAGCTGGAAGGGTCTGGAAAGGAATGCCGGAGGAGAGGCATCATCTCAGCTTCCCAGGTAGGTCAGATTTCTCTGCACAGAGATGGGTGGTAAGAAAAGTGCCGCCTGCTGAAAAAAAAGCAGACTATACAGATCAACAGGGGTGACAATTGATGAGGTTAGAAAATTAAGCTGGGGCTTACGGTAAAGAGGCTGGAAGTACGTAAGAACTTTGTACTCGGGAGGAATTTTGGGAGAGGTGTGCAGTGACCCACTCCTAACAGCGCTCTGGACATATTAAAACCCAGCAGCCGCTTGTTGGACTTACAGATTGAAAGGATTTGACACGGAGGCAGGAAAAGCCCAATGAAAAAGCTAACGTGGCAGAGATCTGAGCTAAGGTTGTGAATGACAACAGTGGCAGCAAATAAACAGTGATATGAAAGGCATCATGGTAGGGGTCTATATATAGTATGAAACATTTGACAGCTACAACTGCAGTAAACCTACTCTAGACAAGACTGAGCTGATTATATGAGGTTATGCTGTTAATATTTTGCATTAAGCATTTTGCTCAACTACCACGATTTATAAACAGGTGCATCCTCCTCTCTTCCCTCTGCAATTTACTTTTGAGATGGGTATAGGAAAGTGCAAAAGTAATTAACAGTTCTCAGGAAAACCCAAAAGCCAGGAGACAGCTTTAGTGCATTAGAAAGAGCTGAATTTATAAGACAAGTCCCAGGCAACAATCATTATTCTTGAGGTGAAAAATAAACAGACCCATAAATGAAGGATGAGGAGGTAAGCGGCGGGAGGAAAGGAAGGGAGAAGTTAAGGAAGGGAAAATCAAGAGAAAAGGTTTGCAATACAATTTTTACAAAATGATATGCCTTAGGAAAGCATCTATATTTCTCGAAATACTAATAAAAATTCTAAATACAGATTAGGGGCCAGGGAAATACAAAAGGTTAGCTAAAAAAGGCAATCCACACAGGTGTCCAACTCTTTTAATGAGGGGACTTTTTTGCTTATCTGTGGTGACAGATATCAAGAAAATTATGCACAGAATTTTTTTTTTTTTTTTTTTTAGCTCATAAACTATCTTTAGTATTAGCATATTTTATGTGTGGTCCAAGACAATTCTTCTTCCAGTGGGGCCCAGGGAAGCCAAAAGGTTGAACACCCATGCTTGAGACACTTAAAAATAGAAAAATTAAGATAAAAAATTAATTCTCAACAAACCTTCAATTGAGTTCAACCATCAAAAACAGCTTAACTATGCCTAAATAAGATAGAAATATTTATAAATAATACTGGTAGAAACTTGACTTGTGCTCTGCTGACTGATACAAATTTTACACGTTTTCTGTAGTCTATTTTACCTTCAAATAAAATTATAGGTAATATGGAATATTTCATTAAACGCCGAGTGAAAAAATCCAGAGAGATAAAATAAATAGCCTCAATATCATCTATTAGGTAAAATGTGAATTTTTAGACTCTGACTGGAACTTCAGAAACTTCCTTATGTTAAAAGACTAAACTATTAAAAAGCCATCTGTAAGACTCAAAGTCATACATGCTTGGTGTGGGTCACTAAATTTCTTTTTGGAAGACTTTCTGCTATCAGCAGTGTCTCCTTGGACCTCTATGGGCAACTTGCCCTTAGGTGGTGAAATGAGAGGCACACTGCCTCAGGAACTCCTTCAGTATAACAAGAATTTTTACGGCTGTTTGAAATTCCAAAAGTGTTTAAAGTCCTAGTAAAGTTTCAAAATATACTCTAAGAGAATTCACTTCAGCTCCAGGTTTCACAAAATATACGCTTCATGTTCAAACCCTACAATGCTGCACAGATGAATGCCTCCCCCAACATAAGCTTCAGGAGTTGTATGTGTGCAAGGCTGAGCAACAATCATCTATCTGCCCCATACAGGGGGAGCTCTTGGGATAACTCTCCAAAGAGAATCAGTGAAGCCTAAATCTTTTGCCACTGCTCCGGTCTTTCTAAGAATCCCACCTTTCCAGTCATAGAAAGCACTGTGATACTAAGCATTAAGAACACTGCTCTAAAACCACAAAATCTGTGGGCCTTCCATCTTCCACTTTTCACCTACACAGGGAGTTATTGAAAAGTACAATGCATAAACCCTAAATAGTTGAGTAATCAACCAAGATAGTCACAAGCGTCACACAAAATGGGATTCATAACACCCAATCAGGATGAATGAAGAAGTGTATTCCACCAACAAAGCAAACTCCAAAAGTTAAATCAACTTACCAACAAGTACTTGGTATACTCAGAGAGGATAAAAATATCCCAGCATATCTATAAATAATATACCACATATACTACAATATAAATATCCACTGATTTGTTGTTTTTCTCTAAGAGACCTCATGAATGAAACTTAACGGACCGACCTTAATTTAACAAAGTTGTTGAAACTAAGTCTTTTTTTTTTTTAATTAGGAGACAGGGTCTCACTATGTTGCCCAGGCTAGACTTGAATTCCTGAGCCAAGTACTACTCCTGCCTCAGCTTCCTGAACAGCTAGACTACAGCACATGCCACTGCACCCAGCTTGCTTGAAAAAAATCTCGTGAAGTCAACTGACAGCTTTTCTATATAAAAATCTCTGGCTGCGCACAGTGGCTCACACCTGTAATTCCAGCACTTTGGGGGCCAAGATGGGAGAATAACTTGAGCTCAGGAGTTTAAGATCAGCCTGGAAAACAAGGTGAGACCCCATTTCTACAAAAAATTTAAAAATTAGCTGGGTGTGGTGGCACAGGCCTGTTATCTCAGCTTCTTGGGATGCTAAGGTGAGAGGATTGCTTGAGCCTGGCAGGTTGAGGCTGCAGTGAGTCATGAACACACTACAGCATTGTAGCCTAGGTGACAGAGTGAGACCTTGTCTCAAAAAAACAAACCAAACACACAAACAAACAAACAAAAACTCTTACAAATTCACAATTTACAGGAAGGTGAAGACTTGAAAGAAAAATGTGCACAAAAAATTCACAGGCATTTCACATACACACAGAATAAAAATACAAAGGCTAAAACATACAAAATATTCAGCCTTCTTTATCATCAAAGAAGAATAAAATAAGATACAATGTTTTATCTATCAAGTTGAAAGTTTAAAAACCAAGAATAATCGATACTGACAAAAAGGCAAGAAAACAAATTCTGATGTATTGCTGGCAAAATTTCTAGGAGGCAATTAGGCAATATGTGTCAAAAGCCTGAAAACTATAAATAAATATCTTTTGACTCAGTAATTCCATTTCTCTTCATGTAAAGTAACCTCAAGTGTGAAATTAATGTACAAAAAATGTTTGTTTAAGCATTACATATAAAAATAAAAAACTTAAACCACCTAAAGGTTCAACACTATGGAAACAGCTTAATAAATATATAACTATATCTACTCAGTGTAGCTCTATGTTTTAAATATAATGATTTTGAAAACTGAGTAGAATGGGAAAACCCTCATGATATACTATTAGGGGACAAAGTTATAAAACAGCATGAAGAGCATGATGTCAATTGTGTACACAAAAAAATATATAAGGGTATGTACCAATAGAGTAATAGTGGTTACCTATGGGTAGAAAGATTGGAGAGGATTATCTTCTTTTCTGCTCATTTCCTATATTATCTGCTTTTCTACAATGAATATGTATTAATTTTGCTGGCTAAGTACTTTATCCATAGTAACCTAATGAGGCAGGTACTATTATTACCCTCATTTAAAAAATTTTTTTAATTGCTTTATTTATTTTTGAGATAGGGTCTCACTCTGTCACCCAGGCTACAGCACACTGGTACGATCACATCTCACTGCAGCATTGATCTCCCAGGCTCAACTGATCCTCCTACCTCAGCCTCCCAAGCAACTGGGACCACAGGTATGTGCCACCACACCTGGCTAATTTTTAAAAATTTTTGGAGAGATGGGGTCTCACATTGCCCAGGCTGGTCTTGGATTCTTGGCCTCAAGCAATCCTCCCACCTTGGCCTCCCAAAGTACAGGGATTATGGGTGTGAGCCACCACACCTAGCCTATTCCCATTTTAAACAGAGGAAACTGGGGCACCAGGGTTAAGTAGCTTGCCCAAGGTCACGCAGTCATGGAGCCCAGATTCATCCAAAGCTGACCTGCCTCCAGAGCCTGATCTCTTAATCACTTTGCAAATATTCACATTTAAAAAAAAATTAGGCCTGGCGCGATGGCTCACGCCTGTAATCCCTACACTTTGAGAGGCTGAGGTGGGCAGATCACTTGAGGTCAGGAGTTCGAGACCAGCCTGGCCAGCATGGTGAAACCCCATCTCTACTAAAAATACAAAAAATTAGCCAGGCGTGGTGGCAATTTAAATACAAAAAATCCAAAAAATCTCCAGGCGTGGAGATCATGCCACTGCACTCCAACCTGGGCAACAGAGCCGAACTCCATCTCAAAAAAAAAAAAAAAAAATTAAAGCAATGTGTCCGAAAATCTGTAATTACATGCACTACAAATTATTAAAGAAAGAGGATCTATGTGGGCCAGAATTTTCAGAGCAAATAGGGAGGAGGAACTTCAGGGCAAACTGGGAAACAACAGTTCCCTCCGCTTTAAGGTTTTGTCTTTTTGTTTTTACTCAGATTATCTTAAAAGTCACCTATTCCCTTCTCTACCACCATTCTCCCTCCCTTCAACACTGACACAAACAAACAGCATTATTGAAATCTTATTTCGCATGTGGCAGCACTCCCCTGCCTCTGTCCTGGCCCACCCAATTCCCTGAGAATTCCTTTCCTGCTTCAAAGGCCAAGGTAGGTCCCATCAATAACCCCTCAGAATTCTATGCAGACGTAAAAATGTAACTCACATTCTAGGATAAAATAATGTCTTTTCCATTTTACTTCCAAACAGAAATGCATACAGTTTTCCCCTAAGGAAGTTACAAGGTAGTTTAGATGAAAGCAAAGTAAGTTCTTGGAAACACGTTTATATTAAAATACAGAAGACTCTTGACAAACTCTGGTGGGTCACGTGTGAATAGGCAAGAACACAGGATCTTTTCCTGTGTATCATGTGATGTTCCTGCTCTAGCCTCCAAACAAAGGCCTGACAGATATATGAGTGCTTGCAGTTAACACTGTGAACCACCCAGGGCACCTTGGGATTTCTGTATGGAGGCAAGGATGATTAAGTTGGAAGGCACTAAAGAAACGTTTTCTGTATCCTAGAGGGAAAATATTAAGAATCAGTATAAAACAAGCTCTAATCATCTGTTACCTTTTTTTTATTTTCTCTTTTTTCTCTGTTATTCTAAAACTGGACATTTGATCAAGTTAAAGAGAAGTGAAGCGCCTGCCAGTGGAGGCAGGAATTTAGACTACTAGATAAAATATCACCACTAGTGTTACAATTAACCTATTACGAAACAAGGACAGCTTTTTAACTTCAGGGACTAATAACAGTACTCCCCAGTTAGAGTTCATAAAGGATTATTTTGTTGTATTATTCCAGATCTTATTAAAGGCAAGACTCTATTATTGAAGGGCTGTGGTTTTACACCCGGTAAATTAGAGACTGATTCATATGTCCAGTACACAGATGCACATTATCATATTTTTGTTTCACAAGAATGAATCTAACAAAAGACACTCTTACCAAGGAAGGAGACTAGTGAGGATGAGCTCCTTCAATGAGAAAGATTTATTGAAGCAGGCCCCAAAATGAGGGTCAGTTACTTTTTTTTATAAAATAAGATATTTGACAGGCATGGTGGCTCGTACGTATATTCCTAGCACTTTGGGAGGTCAAGGTGCGAGGATCACCTGAGGTCAGGAGATCGAGAACAGCCTGGCAAACATGGTGAAGCCCCTCTCTACTAAAAATACAAAGAAATTAGTCCCATCTCTACTAAAAATACAAAGAAATTGCAGGCGGGTGCCTGTAATCTCAGTTACTCGGGAGGGAGGCAGGAGAATTGCTTGAACCCAGGAGGCAGAGGTTGCAGTGGGCCAAGATCGCGCCATAGCACTCCAGCCTGGGTGACAGACAATTTTCATATATCTTTTGAAAAAGTTATAAGGTCTCAAATTTGATTAAATGCTGTGTTAAAATATAATTATTTGAAAAGTATTGTATGAATCTTAAAAAATGTTCATATCTTGCACCCAATACTTTAATTTTTGGTAATTCATCTTTAGGAATTAATTGTACAAAACATTTATGTGCAATACTTTCTGTGCTTTTTAAATGACATTCCAGAGGCTTCCTTAATGTCTAATAATAGGAAACCAGTAAACTTATGGTATATCCATATGATAAAATATTTTGCAGTTATTAAAAATTATGTTGTTTTAAAAAATTAATAACAGAAAATGCTCAGAAAAAAACTAAATGAGAAAATAACTGATAAAACTGCTCTTATATATTTCACTTCAAAAAGCATATATATTAGAAAATACAGCCAGGTATGGTGGCTCATGCCTGTAATCCAAATACTCTGGGAGGCCGAGGTGGGAGGATCACTTGAGGCCAGGACTTGGAAACAAGTCAGGGCAACATAGTAAGATTTTTGTTTTCACAAAAAAGAATTTTTTAAAAAATTAGTTGGGCATGGTGGCACGTGACTGTAGTCCTAACTACTTGGGACGCTGAGGCAGGAGGATCACTTGAGCCCAGGAGTTTGAGTGAGGTCTGATAGTGCCATTGCACTTCAGCCTGGGTAACAGACCTTGCCTCAAAAAAAAAAACTAAAAACTCATCTTGGTGGTCAATACATAGAGGCACTTGTTTACTTTTCTACAATGTAAAACATCTCTAAAAATAAATCAACAGCTCCAGTAACTTAAGAGATTTGTTAAAACAGAAAGTCTGTTATGGGAATTGCCCAAAGACAATCTTTTTATTGTCTTATGCAACAGACTTTGTTCTGTCTCTAAAACAAAATGCAATATATTAAATATGAAAGAACAGAAGCATGTGAAGCCCACCCAGATTAGGACTTAAAATGGTATTGGTATTTCAGAGGCGATCTAGTTAGTGTAATCAGACACTGTAATTCCTGTATGTGTCCTATACGCGTTAGGACTGTATTCTTCAGCATTTACCAGTCGGAGGTGCTTCACTCCAGCTTCCTATCCTGCAGCACGGAGATGTCTTTGTTTCTAAGGCAGACAGATAGAAGCCATCAGACAGCTTGTATTACGTGTCTGGAAAAAACTGTTTATTATTCACCCATCTCTGCTACAAATAAATTTCAATAACCTTGACTCTGTAAAAACAGTTTAATCCCAAAAGAAGATAAACACTGTAAACTTCCTTCATTTCATTTTTATTTATTATTACTATTATTATTATTATTATTTTGAGATGGAGTCTCACTCTGTTGCCCAGGCGGCTGGAGTGCAGTGGTGCAATCTCAGCTCACTGCAACCTCCACCTCCTGGATTCAAGCGATTCTCCTCCTCAGCCCCCTGAGTAGCTGGGATTACAGGCATGCACCACCATGTCTGGCTAATTTTTGTATTTTTAGTAGAGACAGGGTTTCACCATATTGGCCAGGTTGGTCTCAAACACCTGGACTCAGGTGATCCGCCCACCTTAGCCTCCCAAAGTGCTAGGATTACAGACGTGAGCCACTGCACCCGGCCCATTTCATTTTTAAAACTAGCACTGGTTATCTCTAATGAGCTTGTGGAGTATAGTAGAGCATAAATATAATAGTTATAATTTTATGATATGAATTATATAAAACTCAGTGTGACAGCTACTCAATTTATTAGACAAGCTTCCAGGGATGTAAAGATTCAATAACATCATTTCTCACACTCTGTTCACAAAAGTCTGGGTTGAATGTTGATTCACTTCTGCAGCTGTGTGAAGTTCAAACAAACTACAATACATTAGAGAGCTTATACTGCTGCTATATTTTAATAATGTTCCTAATTTTCTTTTATGAATAAAACCAAAGTATCTTTATTTAGCAAATGATACTGAGTTGTTATGCGTGAATGTGAACTGCTAAAAAATAAATTGAATTCTAAATTAGCATCAGTTCTGCAATGGACACATGTTGGTTTAACATAAAGCCATGAATCTCTTACTTCACACTGTTGTATCACTTGGGTAACTACGTAACTTCCTACAAACAGTGCATAATACTGCAGCACATAAGAAATCTCATCTCTCACTAATTCTATTTTCTCCCATCAACTAATGTACTCTTATATCATGTATGTCTTTATGCGAAAGGCCTTTATGCCTTTATGTGAAAGGCATATATGATACCTGAAACTGCTTATCCCAATTCAAAAAATTCAGTTTTTTCCAAGTTATATGTAAATCTCAAGGAACTATTAACAAAATTCTCCTTTGAATTCCAAACACCAAGCTGGGTGCGGTGGCTCACTCCTGTAATCCCAGCACTTTAGGAGGCAGAGACAGACACATCACCTGAGGTCAGGAGTTCGAGACCAGCCTGGCCAATATGGCAAAACCCTGTCTCTACCAAAAAAAAAGAATAAATAAATACAAACATTAGCCGGGCATGATGGCACATGTCTATAATCCCAGTTACTCGGGAGGCTGAGGCAGGAGGATCACTTAAACCTGGGAGGCAGAGGTTGCAGTGAGCTGTGATCAGGTTACTGCACTCCAGCCTAGGTGACAGAAGGAGACTCTGTCTCAAAAAATTTAAAAAAAAAAAAAGAATTCCAGAACACCGATATAATATTAGTACCTTCCAGTAAGTGTAGATATGGTGACTCTGAGATAATTATTTATTTCTCTTCCTCTCCACTCTCTCATTCTGAAATGATCCTAACTAGCAAATTGAATACAAAACTTGAGAGAAAAACCTCATTTAAAAAAAGAAACTTGGCCGGGCATGGTGGCTCACACCTGTAATCCCAGCACTTGGGAGGCCGAGGCAGGCGGATCGCTAAGGTCAGGAGTTCGAGACCAACCTGGCCAACATGGTGAAACCCCAACTCTACTAAAAATACAAAAATTAGCTGGGCATGGGGGCAGGCGCCTATAATCCCAGCTACTTGGAGACTGAGGCAGGAGAATCACTTGAACCTGGTAGGCAGAGGTTGCAGTGAGCCGAGATCGCGCCACTGCACTCCAGCCTGGGTGACAAGCAAGGCTTTGTCTCAAAAAAAAAAAAAGAAAGAAAGAAACTTGCTAATCTATAAGGTATTTTGAAGCTTCTCTAGTTTTAATAGTTACTTATCTAAGTTGCTTTGGCATATAAATATTGTCTATATTCTCTCTCTTAAAAAGAAAAAAGGATCTAGGAGAATTGGAAAATTATATTTAAAAACATTAAAACAAAGAAAAAATTTGTTATTAATTGATACTATAATAACTACATTATTATCCAAATTCATCAATGTCAGGTAAATTTCTTGTCTCTGTGATCATGATCTTTCAGGTCTCATTTTTCTCATATCTAGTGCGCTATAGGAAAAGGCTGTCTGGATACTCAGTTTGGAAACATGAGGAAGAGCTCCAATAGGGCAATTTCTAAAAGACTGCCACAAAGGGAAAGTGAATGGTTTGAATAAAAAGCAATACTTGGTTTCTTTTTTTTTTTTTTGAGAAGGAGCCTCGCTCTGTCACCCAGGCTGGAGTGCAGTGGCCAGATCTCAGCTCACTGCAAACTCCGCCTCCCGGGTTTACGCCATTCTCCTGCCTCAGCCTCCCGAGTAGCTGGGACTACAGGCGCCCGCCACCTCGCCCGGCTAGTTTTTTGTATTTTTTTAGTAGAGACGGGGTTTCACCGTATTAGCCAGGATGGTCTCGATCTCCTGACCTCATGATCCGCCCGCCTCGGCCTCCCAAAGTGCTGGGATTACAGGCTTGAGCCACCGCGCCCGGCCAATACTTGGTTTCTTAGAATGTATGCTCTCCAGGATATATTCCAAGGATAATATTTAATCAATTTTATACAGCAGCAGCATAGTTCTAGAAACACTACTGTCAGCTTTCTTTGTCCATAATAATTAAACAGAGTAAATGTTTATGGAAAGAAGATACAGCCTGATACATCTCTGTATAACTGTCATAATGTTTAAATAAAAACCACCCTAAGCTAGACAGGGCAGCTTGTGCCTGTAATTCTAGCTACTCAGGAGGCTGAGGCAGGAGGATTGCTTGAGGCCAGGAGTTCAAGACCAATTTGTGCAACATAGCAAGACTCTATCTCTAAAAATATTTTTTTAAATTAGCTCAGCATGGTGGCACACACTTGTATAGTCCTAGCTACTCAGAAGCCTGAGGCTGCAGTGAGCTTAAAACAACCCTAACCCTTACAAGGCTAATGAAATCCTTAGATGGCAGTGGAAATAGATGCTAGAGGACTGAACCAAGAATGGACATTGAAGAGTTCAGTCCTCTGGCACAGAAGCTTTTAACCTGAGGCTCCTCTGAGTTATGCTGGTTTTATGTACATTGAGGTGATGAATTTAAAGATATGTTCAGCCAGGAGCGGTGGCTCATGCCTGTAATCCCAGCACTTTGGGAGGCTGAGGCAGGTGGATGACCTGAGGTCGGGAGTTCGAAACCAGCCTGACCAACATGGAGAAACCCCGTCTCTACTAAAAATACAAAATTAGCTGATCATGGTGGCATGTGCCTGTAATCCCAGCTACTCAGAAGGCTGAGGCAGGAGAATCGCTTGAACCTGGGAGGCGAAGGTTGCAGTGAGCAAAGATAGCATCATTGCACTCTAGCCTGGGGGACAAGAGTGAAACTCTGTCTCAATTAAAATCATAAAACAAAAAACAAACAAACAAAAAATGTTCACTTTAAGAAGACAATTAGAAAAAAGGTGAACTCTGATCCAACAGGACGCAAAGCGCCTACGCCACAGACGTGCACACCCCTCCACATTGCCCAAGGTTGTCTGTTACCCCTTTTGCATGTCAAATGTTGGGGTGGCGGGGCATGGCAGGAGTAGCTGCCCATGGTGCTGAACCTCAGGACACAGCATAGGCCAAGAACTAGCCAAGACCACATACTACTCCTCAGTGGAATTTCACATCGTGATGGTTAATATTGAGTGTCAACCTTATGGATTGAAGGATGCAAAGTATTGTTCCTGGGTTTGTCTGTGAGTGTGTTGCCAGAGGAAATTAACACCTCAATCTGGGTGGGCACCATCTAATCAGCTGCCAGCTCTGCTAGAATAAAGCTGGCAGGAGAAGTTGGAAGAGCAGACTTGCTGAGTCTTCCAGCCTTCGTCCTTCTGCCGTGCTGGATGCTTCCTGTCCTCAAACATCAGACTCCAAGTTCTTCAGCTTTTGGACTCTTGGACTTAAACCAGTGATTTGCCAGGGGCTTTCGGGCTTTGGCCACAGACTGAAGGCTGCACTGTCAACTTCCCTACTTTTGAGGTTTTGGGATTTGGACTGATCCACCACTGGCTTCCTTGCTCCTCAACTTTCAGACAGGCTACTGTGGGACTTTACCTTGGGATCATGTGAGCCAATTCTTCTTAATAAACTCCCTTTCATATCTATATCTTTTACATCTATTAGTTCTGTCCCTCTAAAGAATCGTGATGCACACATATATTCTACTTTTCCACAGTTACAGCCCAAAATTATTACCAATTTTCCCCATAATTTCCACTTATTATTTTCACTATTAAAAATGATTCATGTCTTAGTAGTTCTAGCCGCTATAACAGAATACCATAGACTCAGTGGCTTAAACAACAAACATTTATCTCTCACAGTTCTGGAGGCTAGAAAGTCTAAAATGAAGAAACCAGAAGATTTGGAATCTGGTGAGGGCCCATTTCCCAGTTCATAGACACCATCTGCTCACTGTGTCCTCACATGGTGGAAAGAGGCCTAGAGAGCTCTCTGAGGTCTCTTTTATAAGGACGTAATCCCATTCATGAAGGCTCCAAACTCACAACTTGATTACATCCCAAAGGCCCTGCCTCCTAGTACCATCACATTGAAGGTTAGAATTTCAATATTCAAATCCACGGGGGAGACACAAACATTCAGTCTGTAACAATGAGAAATTCTCTTTTCATTTACAACAGACCAACAAACTGAGGAAAAAAAAATATAACTCAATCAACGTATTACGGTTCACTCAGCAAGCTGCAAAGTTATTACTGTAGCCTGAGAGTCAATATTTTCCAGTAACATAAGCCAAAATCTACTGCCATATTTTAGAGTTCATGATCCACCATTTGGTTTAAGACCAGTATCTTAGATAAATGATAATGTAGAAGATAAATGTATTAATAGATAAATATATGTATTTGGATGTGTATAATGGTTTTGTTAGCGAGATTAAGCATAAAATTTATCCTGAAAACTCTTAAAATATTACCTCATTAAGTGAGAAGTAGAAAGACAACATTTAGTAACATTTAATTTTGAGGACATGCATGCAAGGTAAGTGAGCATTTGAAGATGGCGACTTGCAAACAGGTTTCCCAAAAGTAAGACACTTTTTACCACTCCGATTTATGGTAGTCTGTCTCCAAGATAGCGTCCAATAATCCTGAACCCCTATAATTAACACCCTTGTGAAGGCTTCTTCCACAGTGGATCAAGGCTGAGTCTGTGTGACCAATAGAACATGGTGAAAGTGGCAATACCTGACTTCTGAGGCTAGCATGAAAAGCACTGCAGCTTCTGTCCTAGCATCTTGAATCACTTGCTCTGGGGGAAGCCAGCTGTCATGCCATGAGGAAATTCAAGTAGCCAGTGGAAAGGAGATACAGCCTCCCACAGCGGCCACCACCAACTAAGATGGTGAATGCACCATCTTAGAAGTGGACCATCCCACCACAGTCAAGCTTTCAGATGATTGCAGCCCCACCTGGCATGTGACTGCAATTGCCTTTATGGACTAAGGTCTGAACCTCTCAGTCAGGTTACTTTCTAATTAATTCCCAACTGACTGACAGTGAGATACAATAAATCATTGTTGCTGTTTTAAGCTACTAAGTTTTAGGGTAACTTGTTATACACACTTAGTAACTGCAGCATAATTTTACCCTACTTAAACCAGGCTAATCTTCAATGCTGTACTTCATGGATGATCCTAATGCTTTAATATAAAATTTCTGTGGCCACAATTTATGCTTTATGAGACTAGTGGTAAACAGCCCAGCTATTTTGATAGACAAGTAGTAAAGAAAAGAAAGGCATGGAGGGTGTTATGGGCAGAACAAATTCACATATTTAAGCTCTCCTAATACCTCAGAATGTGACTATTTGGAGACAGAGCCCTGAAAGAGGTAATTAAGTTAAAATGAGGCCACTAGGGTAGGCCCTAACCCAGTCTGACTGGAGACACTAAGGATGCACATACACAGAGGCAAGACTAAGTGAGAACACAGAGAGAAGATGGCCATCTGAAGCCAAAGAGAGAGGCCTCGGAAGACACCAATTCCACCAGTACCTTGGTTTTGGACTTCCAGTCTCCAAAACTGTGAGAAAATAAATTGCTGTTGTTTATGTCACCCAGTCCATAGTACTTTGCTATGGCAGACTAAGATAGAGGGTGCCAGAGTTGGATATTTGTCACCTCCCAAATCTCATGCTGAAATGTAATCTACAATGTTAAAAGTAAGGTCTGCTGGGAGGTGACTGGGTCATAGGGGTGGGGCAGATCCCTCACCAGTGGCGTATTAGTCCTGCTATAAAGAAATACTTGACTTTGGGAGGCTGAAGTGGGTGGATCACTTGAGGTCAGGAGTTCAAGACCAGCCTTGCCAACATGACAAAACTCTGTCTCTACTAAAAATACAAAAAATTAGCCGGGCATGATGGCATGTGCCTGTAAACCCAGTTACTCAGGAGGCTGAGGCAGGAGAATCGCTTGAACCTGGGAGGTGGAGGCTGCAGTCAGCCAAGATTGCACCACTGCACAGCCTAGGCAACAGAGCAAGATTCCGTCTCAAAAAAAACAAAAAAACAAAAAACAAAAACAAAAAAAGAGAGAGAGAGAGAAAATACCTGAGACTGCATAATTTAAAAAGAAAAGAGGTTTAATTGGCTCATGGTTCTACAGGCTGTACAGGAAGCATGGCGACATCAGCTTCTGGGGAGGCCTCAGGAAACTTACAATTATAGCAGAAGGTGAAGGGGAAAAAGGCACATCTTACATGGCCAGAGCAGGAGCAAGAGAGAGGGGGCAGGTGTTACATGCTCTTAAAACAACAAGATCTTGTGATAACTCACTCACTATCATGAGAACAGCACCAAGGGGACAGTGCTAAACCATTCATGAGAACTCTGCCCCCATGATCCAATCACCTCCCACCCGGCCCCACCTCCAACACTGGGGATTACAATTCTACATGAGTTGTTGGGGGGGTGGGACACAGATCCAAACCAAATCAAACGGCTTAGTGCTGTCCTCATAATAGTGAGTGAGTTCTCACAAGATCTGGTTCTTTAAAAGTGTACGGCACCTCCCTGACTCTCGCTCCCATTCTCACCATGTGAAGTACCTGCTCCCCCTTCACTTTCCACTGTGAGTAAAAGCTCCTTGAGGCCTCCCCGGAAGCTAAGCAGATGCCAGCACCATGCTTCCTGTACAGCCTGCCAAACTGTGAGCCAATTAAATCCCTTTTCTTTATAAAATACCCAGTCTCATGTATTTCTGTATAGCAATGCAAGAATGGCTTAATATAGAGGGTAAACCCATAGATTAAACACACACACACACACACACACACACACACACACTGGGTGTGGTGGCTCACAACTGTAATTCCAGCACTTTGGGAGGCCAAGGTGGGCAAATCACTTGAGGTCAAGAGTTCAAGACCAGCATGGCCAACATGACGAAACCCCGTCTCTACTAAAAACACACAAAAAATTAGCCAGGCATCATGGCACACACCTGTAATTCCAGCTACTCAGGAGGATGAGGCAGGAGAATCACTTGAACCCAGGAAGCAGAGGTTCCAGTAAGCTGAGATCATGCCACTGCTCATCAGCCTGGGTGACAGAGTGAGACTCCCTCTCAAACAAACAAACACACCTCAGAAGACAACAAAAACAGTTAAAGGGACAACACTATACTACGTTATCTAAAAATGTACATTATAGAACTATTAAAAAAATACAGGCCGGGCGCAGTGGCTCACGCCTGTAATCCCAGCACTTTGGGAGGCCGAGGCGGGTGGATCACAAGGTCAGGAGATCGAGACTGTCCTGGCTAACACGGTAAAACTCCGTCTCTACTAAACAAACTACAAAAAATTAGCCGGGCGTGGTGGCGGGAGCCTGTAGTCCCAGCTACTCTGGAGGCTGAGGCAGGACAATGGCCCGAACCCAGGTGGAGCTTGCAGTGAACCGAGATCGCACCACTACACTCCAGCCTGGGCGACAGAGCAAGACTCTGTCTCAAAAAAAAAAAACAAGGAAATGATTGCTATAAAAGAATCATGCAGGAAGTCTTCACTTTACATGATTCCAATATGTACAATTTCAATTCCAGTTTAGTTAAACTACAGCAGTGCCCCAATGACATACCTCAAACTTCACTTACCACATTGAATTAACTTTGAGAAACAACATGAAGTACAAACTTCACAAATAGCTCTTCTGGCCACATATCACTATGTAATTAACAGATGTGCATCATGATCAGCGACCAATTACATCACTCCTTTCCAAGTCTATGATTGGTCACTCCGCATCTGTTACTCAGTTATTTCACAGAGAGCCAACCAAGTATCTGTGTTGCTTCCTGATCTCCCAGGGATAAACCCATATAACATTTTACAAAATGAATAAATTGAAGGAAGAAACTGGCCAGCAAATATGGAAGTGTAGCAAAGAAATGAAAAGTGATTAACACTGGAAGTAAAATATAAATAGAATGTAAACAGAGTTACATATAATAGAAATAGCTGACCATGGGAATGCCGGCATCACCACCACGCGAAGACTCTAGACGTGCACCCATAAGACCTTCATAAAGAAAAGTTACTGACATACATGAGAAAAGTGGTTGAGATGAAAAAAATGAAGAAATGACACCAGCAAAAACTTCGCATTAAAGGAACTCTGGCCAGGCACAGTGGCTCACGTCTGTAATCCCAGCACTTTGGGAAGCCGAGGCAGGCGGATCATGAGGTCAGGAGATCGAAACCATCCTGGCTAATATGGTGAAACCCCGTCTCTGCTAAAAATACAAAAAACTAGCCAGGCGTGGTGGTGGAAGCCTGTAGTCCCAGCTGCTCCGGAGGCTGAGACAGGAGAATGGCATGAACCCGGGAGGCGGAGCTTGCAGTGAGCTGAGATCATGCCACTGCACTCCAGCCTGGGCAACAGAGCAAGACTCTGTCTCAAAATAAATAAATTAATTAATTAATAATAAAATAAAAATAAAAAATAAAAAAGTAATAAAAATATAAAAATTAGCTGGGCATGGTGGTGTGCACCTGTAGTCTCAGCTACTCGGGAGGCTGAGGCAGGAGAATTGCTTGAA
>NW_016806491.1:980039-989193 GCF_001698545.2 Rhinopithecus bieti
AATTAATAATAAAATAAAAATAAAAAATAAAAAAGTAATAAAATAAAAATTAGCTGGGCATGGTGGTGTGCACCTGTAGTCTCAGCTACTCGGGAGGCTGAGGCAGGAGAATTGCTTGAACCTGGGAGGCGGAGGTTGCAGTGAGCCAACACCGCGCTACTGCTCTCGCCTAGGCGACAGAGTGAGACTCCATCTCAAAAAAAAGGAATTCTTGGAGGCACTTCCCAACGTTGAAAGCACAAAGTATAAAACTTGGAAGCTGATCCAAACTTCAAAAGAGTATAAAATTCATCAAGGCATAGAAAAGATGCTTGTTGTATATCATAAGTTATATGATGAGAAAAAAGAAGGCAAGCACTATTCAAACTGCTCTTGATAATAAGTTTTTACAAAGAAATAAAATCTTCTATTCTCAGTGTTGCTAATGTTTTAAATTACAGGGTACAACACTTTACTATGTTTTCACTTCCCTGTACAATTATAACAGAGAGTAAAAGGGCTTTTAATGTTTTGACAAAATTTTAAAGGTTCCAGAACAGTCACAATTTTCCCACTGATTATTAGGATAGCTTATCAGTGTTTCAGCATGAGCTATCATTTTTACAGTACCACAATGCCGTGCAAAGCAAGAACTGCCTGTAGTTACTTCTGGAGGAAGAGAATGATAATTGGGATGGAAAACAAGGAGGAGCTTCTGGGGTGACTGGCAAAGTTCTATTTCTGACCAGAGAGATGGTTTTATGAGGGTATTTTCCTTATGAAAATTTGTGAGGCTAAAATAATGTTACTGGCTCAAATCCATGGGAGCAGCAGACTAGTTCATGAGGACCAGTCTGAACCATCAGTCCAGCAGTCACCTTTCTAAGTAAAAAGAAAAGAAAAGTCACAGAAAATTACTTGGCAGAGGGCACAAAGGCTGCTGTCAGACATGAAATCAGAACCCAGGCCTTCCGGGCCGCCAGGTTTACACTCCTCTCTTTAAAGCCTGCCAGTCTTTCATGAAACAGACTTCTCGTAAAGGGCATCTTTATTGTCCATTTCCAAGTGAGGTAATTCAGCCAGGTTTGGGTGTGGGGCCTGGGGATTTAAGATACATTACTTACTGTTAATCAGAAAGAAAAAAAAATTGTCAGGCCAAAAGAGAGTCACTGGCTTCAAAAAATTTTTTTAAATTATTTCTCAAGTGGAGGGTTCAGGCTTTGCAGACAATAGTAAAACAGTTTGCATCCCTGATCCTAGTGCAACAATACATTCAGTCTTAATAAATGCCATTTACTCTGTGGGGCTCAGGCAGCTCTGCTGTGGATTTATGACATCTGAGTAGGTTACAATCAATACTTTGGTTTCCCTTCTAGATTTAGTATTATAACATTTTCCCCCCCACTTAAATATCTGAATAGCTTCTGATGTTTTTTCATACAAAATCCATCAGGAGTTACATAGTTTTTATTTGCTTAAATTTGGGGAAAATGTTTTCTCTTGTACCCATCTTTCATTAACACTATAAGAAGAATACGTAACTGGGATATTAACTCCATCCAATTTACTTAGCTAGTAAATTCACAACATATACTAAAAGTCTTCTGTTTTGTTTTCAGACAGGGCCTCACTCTGTGGACCAGGCTGGAGTGCAGTGATGCAATCATAGCTTACTGCAGATTCAACTCCTGGGCTCAGGTAATCCTCCTGCCTCAGTTTCCCGAGTAGCTGGGAATACCACACTTGGCTAATTTTGTTAGTGGTGCTGAGATGGGGTCTTGCTGTTTCCCAGGCTGGTTTTGAACTCCTGGCCTCATGCATTCCTCCTGCCTTGGCCTCCCAAAGTGCTGGGATTACAGGTGTAAGCCACTGTGCCCAGCCTAAAAGTCTCTTAAGATTTATTATCTTACTCTTAAAGTAAATGTCCCTGACATTAAAGGAATTTCAAAAGAGTAGCAGAGGGGGTTGTAATAAGAAACCACAGAAGTCCTGGAGCAAAATCAGATACAATATTTTATGTTCTATTTTAGATGCACAAAACATGGTCACTTTTAACACAACCAGTCAATTATAAGTACAGTGTTAGGGTTTTCTACTCTTTAAGTATTAAGGGAAGAATATAAATTAGTCATTTTAGGATGTACAATGACAGAAATGCACTGAGCATAAAGGCAAAACTGGGTTTTGGTATATCAAAATAACAATTAGTTTTTAAAGCTGCAAGCTCTGTTTTCTTCAAAATGGCCTCCTTTTCTCCAGGATTTAGTAATAAAATGGAAATAAATTATGTTTTCTAGAGAGAAATTAGACCTATTACACATTTGGGAGGGGAGAAAGAAATGATACAGAGCTACCATTTTAATAATAGAAGATGGCTGTTTATTTTGCAAACTTTAGAGAATGCAGTCCACAAAGGTATTTCTACCTTTCCTACAAGGATGAACTCCTAAAAAGAGGATATACTTTGAATTTTATTTCATTTTATTTTTGAGACAGGGTCTCACTCTGTCACCCAGGCTGCAGTGCAGTGGTGTGATCTCAGCTCACTGCAATCTTCACCTCCCAGACTCAAGTAAACCTCCCATCTCAGCCTTCTGAGTAGCTGGGACCACAGGCACATGCCACCATGCCCCACTAACTTTTTGAATTTTTTGTAGAGATGGGGTTTCACCATGTTGCCCAGGCTGCTCTTGAATTCCTGGGCTCAAGTAATCCACCTACCTTGACCTCCCAAAGTGCTAGGATTATAGGCGTGAGCCACGGCACCTGGCTGAATTTTAGTAATTTGAATTATACAGGCATACCTTGGAGATATTGTGGGTCTGGTTACAGACTACCATAATAAAGCAAATATCACAATAAAATGAGTCACACAATTTTTTTGGTTTCCCAGTACATATAACAATTATGTTTACATTATATTGTAGTCTATTCGGTACACCATAGTATTATGTCTAAAAGCAACAACACGCATGCCTTATTTAAAAATACTTTATTGGCCAGGTGCAGTGGCTCACACCTGTAACCCCAGCACTCTGGGAGGCCAAAGCAGGAGCCCAGGAGATCGAAACTAGCCTAGGCAAGTTGGTGAGACCCCATCTATACAAATAAAAATTTAAAAAAAAATTTTTTTTTTTAATTAGCCAGGTGCAGTGGTGCAGACTTGTAGTCCTGGGTACCTGGGAGGCTGAGGCAGGAGGATTGCTTTAGCCCAGGAATTCAAGGTGGCACTGAGCTATGACCACACCACTGCCTCCAGCCTGGGCAACAAAGTGAGACTCCATCTGAAAATATATAAACAAAATAAAATACTTTATTGCTAAAACTGCTGATGATCATCTGAACCTTCAGCAGGTCATAATGTTTTTGCTAGCGGAGGGTCTTATCTCAAGCCTGGTGGCTAATGACTGACTAGGGTGATCGCTGCTGAATGTTGGGGTGGCTGTTGCAATTTCATAAAATAAGGTAACAATGAAGTTTCTGAATCCACCGATTTTCCTTTTTTTTTTTTTTTGAGACGGAGTCTCACTCTGTTGCCAGGCTGGAGTGCAGTGGCGCAATCCCAGCTCACCACAACCTCCACCTCCTGGGTTCAAGTGATTCTCCTGCCTCAGCCTCCTGAGTAGCTGAGATTACAGGTGCCCACCACCACACCGGGCTAATTTTTGTATTTTTAGTAGAGATGAGGTTGCACCATGTTGGCCAGGCTGGTTTGGATCTTCTGACTCCAGGTGATCCTCCCACCTCGGCCTCCCAGAGTGCGGAGATTACAGGCGTGAGCCACCACGCCCAGCCTGATTCTTCCTTTGAGATTTCTCTGTCGCATGCAATAGCTGTTTGACAGCATTTTATCCACAGAACTCCTTTCAAAATCAGAGTCAATCCTCTCCAACCCAGTTGTTGTTTTATCAACTAATTTTATGTAATATTCTAAATTCTCTGTCATCATTTCAACAATATTTACAGCATCTTCACCCGGGATAGATTCTTTCAACCAAAAAATATCTCCAAATACGTTAAATTTCTTCAGGAGTTAGAAAAAAGGATTATAAACCGAGATGCACAATGGTAAGCCACATATGCATCTGAAGAGGGGAGGGCAAAAGGAAGCTTTTATTGGCAGAATGAGAGGTTCACATAAGCTGCTTGAAAACAGAGCTCATTGGTTTCAGGGACTCAGAGATGGCGCAGGTTCATTGGTGAAAGTGCCGTTACTGGGCAGGTAGCCTTTTGAGGGCATCTTGTCTGAATTGCTGCAATTCTAAAGAAAGAATTATTTGCGGGGTTATTTTGGAAAGTCCTTGAGACAGTCATGAGCCTTCCCCTTCATGCTCTCCTGGCTCTAGTTTGTTTGGGTCTGACAAAAAGTAATTTCATCTGGTATCTGCAACCTTCACAAGTCCACCTCAAGAAATCACTTTCTTTGTTCATCCATAAAAAGCAACTCCTCAGTCTTTCAAGTTTTATCATGAGATTGCAGCAATTCAGTTGCATCTTCAGGCTCCACTGCTAATTCTAGTTATCTTACTATTTCCACCACATCTGCATTTCCTTCCTCCACCAAGTCTTGAATCCCTCAAAGTGACCCAAGGGTTGGAATCAGCCTCTTCAGAACCCTGTTCATGTTGACCTCCTCTCATGAATCATGAATGTTCTTAATGGCATCTACAAAGGTGAATCCTTTCCAAAAGATTTCTATTTACTTTGCCCAGATCCATCAGAGGAATCACTTCCTTTGGCAACTATAGCCTTACAAAATGTATTTCTTAAGTAAGACTTGAAAAGAGAAATTAACTCCTTGATCCATGGGCTGAGGAATGGATGTTGTGCTTAGCAGGCATGAAAATATTAATCTCCTTGTACGATGCCATCAGAGCTCTTGGGTGACTAGGTACATTGTCAATGAGCAGTAATTTTGAAAGAAATCTTGTTTTCTGAGTGGTAGGTCTTAACAGCGGGCTTAAAATATTCAGTAAACCACCCTGTAAATAGATGTACTGTCATCTGGGCTTTGCTGTTCCATTTATAGGGCACAGGCAGAATAGATGTAGTATAATTCTTTTTTTTTTTTTTTTTTACAAGGTCTCACTGTCACCCAGGCTGCAGTGCAGTGGCACAGTCATGGCTCACTGCAGCCTCAACCTTCCAGGCTCAGGTGATCTTCCTACCTCAGCCTCCTGAGTAGCTGGGACTACAGGCACACACCACAACACCTGGCTAATTTTTTATTTTTTGTAGAGATGGGGTTTCATCATGTTGCCCAGGCTAGTCTCAAACTCCTCGGTTCAAGCAATTTTCCTGGGCCGGGCGCGGTGGCTAAAGCCTGTAATCCCAGCACTTTGGGAGGCCGAGACGGGCGGATCGCGAGGTCAGGAGATCGAGACCATCCTGGCTAACACGGTGAAACCCCGTCTCTACTAAAAACTACAAAAAACTAGCCGGGCGAGGTGGCGGCGCCTGTAGTCCCAGCTACTCGGGAGGCTGAGGCAGGAGAATGGCGTGAACCCGGGAGGCGGAGCTTGCAGTGAGCTGAGATCCGGCCACAGCACTCCAGCCTGGGTGACAGAGCGAGACTCCATCTCAAAAAAAAAAAAAAAAAAATTTCCTGCCTTGGTGTCCTAAAATGCTGGGATTACAGGTGTGAGCCACCACACCTGGCCAATGTAGCATAATTCTTAAAAGGTCCTAGGATTTTCCAAATGGTAAATAAGAATTGGCTTCAACTAAAGTCATCAGTTGCATTAGCCCCTAACAAGAGTCGGCCTATCCTTGGAATTTAAAGCCAAGCATTGTCTTGTCTTTTCTAGCTATGAAAGGCCTAAATGGGGCTGGGCACAGTGGCTCATGCCTGTAATCCCAGCACTTTGGGAGGCCAAGGCGGGCGGATCACTTGAGGTCGGGAGTTCCAGACCAGCCTAACCAACATGGAGAAACCCCATCTCTACTGAAACAAACAAACAAAAAAATTAGCTGGGTGTGGTGGCACATCCCTATAATCCCAGCTACTCAGGAGGCTGAAGCAGGAGAATCGCTTGAACCAGGAGGCAGGGGTTGCAGTGAGCCAAGATCACGCCATTGCACTCCAGCCTAGGCAACAAGAGTGAAACGCCATCTCAAAGAAAAAAGAAAGAAAGAAAAAGTCCTAAATGGACTCTCCTTCCAGTACAAGGCTGTTTCATCCACATTGAAAATCTATTCTTCAGTGTAGCCATCTTCATCAACAACCTTAGCTAGAGCTTATGGATAACTTGCTGTAGCTTCAGCATCAGCACTGGCTGCTTTACCTTGCACTTTTATGTTACAGAGACGGCTTCTTTTCTTAAACCTCATGAACCAATCTCTGCTGGCTTCAGACTTTTTTTCTGCAGCTTCCCACCTCTCTCAGCCTTTACACAACTGACAGGAGTCAGAGCCTTGTTCTGGGTTAGGCTTTGGCTTTAGGGAATGTTGTGGCTGGTTTAATCTATCCAGACCACTCAAACTTTCTCCACATCAGCAATAGCAACAAGGCTGTTTCACTTTCTTGTCACTCATGTGTATAGCGGAATAACTCCCCTCCCTTTTCTTTGAGACAGGGTCTCACTCTGTCACCTAGGCTGAAATACAGTAGCACAATCATAGCTCACTGCAGCCTCAACCTCCCAGGTTTACTTAAGCGATCCTCCCACCTCAGCCTTCCCGAGTAGCTAGAACTACAGGTGCATGTCACCATGCCCTGCTAATTTTTTAATTTTTTGTAGAGACAGGATTTCACTACGTTGGTATATTAGTCAATTATCATGCTGCTATAAAGAAATACCCAAGACTGGGTAGTTTATAAAGGAAAGAGGTTTAATTACCTCACAGTTCCACAGGGCTGGGGAGCCCTCCAGAAACTAGCAAGCATGGCAGAAGGGGAAGCAAACACCTCCTTCTTCACATGGCAGCAGCAAGGAGACGAGCCAATCAAAAGGGGAAAAAGTCCCTTATAAAACCATCAGATCTCATGAGAACTCACTATCACAAGAGGAGCATGAGGGTAACTGCCCCCATGATTAAATTACCTCCCACCAGGTCCCCCCCATGACACATGGGGATTATGGGAGCTACAGTTCAAGATGAGATTTGGGTGGGGACACAGCCAAACCATATCAGTTGGCCAGGCTGGTCTTCAACTCCTGGTCTAAAGCAATCCTCCTGTCTCAGCCTCCTAACGTGCTGGGATTACAGAAGGAAGCCACTGTGCTCAGCCCCAGAGTAGCACTTTTAATTTCCTTCAAGAATTTTTCCTTTGCATTCACAACTTGGCTAGCCCTTTGGCACAAGAGTTCTAGCTTTCATCCCATCTTGGTTTTTGACATCTTTCCTCACTAATTCTAACTCTTGACTTAAAGTGAAAGTTGTGAGACTCTTCCTTTCACTTGAATGCTTAGAGGCCATTGTGGGATTATTAATTCACCTAATTTTATTTTTATTATTTATTTAGAGAGAAAGTTTCACTCTTGTTGCCTAGGTGGAGTACAACGACACAATCTTGGCTCACTGCAACCTCCGCCTCCCGGGTTCAAGTGATTCTCCTGCCTCAGCCTCCCTAGTGGCTGGGATTACAGACGTGCACTGCCACACCCAGCTAACTTTGTATTTTTAGTAGAGACGGAGTTTCACCATGTTGGTCAGGGTGGTCTCAAACTTCTGACCTCAGGTGATTCGCCTGCTTCGGCTTCCCAAAGTGCTGGGATTATAGGCATGAGCCACTGTGCCCGGCCAATTCACCTAATTTTAATATTGCTGTGTCTTAGGGAATAGGAGGCCCAAAGAGAGGGAGAGAGATGGGTAACAACTGGTCAGTGGAACAGCCACTTATTAATTAATTAAGATCTCCTTCTTATATGGGCATGATTCATGGTGTCCCAAAATGATTACAATAATAACATCGAAGATCTCTGATCAGCCAGGCATGGTGGCTCACGCCTGTGCCTAGCACTTTGGGAGGCCAAGGCAGGAGGATCACCTGAGGTCAGGAGTTTGAGACCAGCCTGGCCAACATGGAAAAATCCCATCTCTACTAAATATACAAAAATTGAGCTGGGTGCAGTGGCTCACGCCTGTAATCCCAGCACTTTGGGAGGCCGAGACGGGCAGATCACAAGGTCAGGAGTTCGAGACCATCCTGACCAACATGGTGAAACCCCGTCTCTACTAAAATATAAAAAATTAGCTGGGCATGGTGGTACACACCTGTAGTCCCAGCTACTCAGGAGGCTGAGGGAGGGGAATTGCTTGAACTCAGGAGGCAGAGGTTGCAGTGAGCAGAGATCGTATCACTGCACTCCAGCCTAGTGACAGAGCAAGACTCCATGTCAAAAAAAAGAAAAAAAAAAAAGTTAGCCGGGCATAGTGGTGCATGCCTGTAATCCCAGCTACTAGGGGGCTGAGGCAGGAGGTCACTTGAACCTGGGAGCCGGAGGTTGCAGTGAGCTGAGATCATGCCACTGCACTCCAGCCTGGGCAACAGAGCAAGACTCCATCTCAAAAACAAAAAAAAGAAAGAAAGATCTCTAATCACAGATCACCAAAACAATTTTTCATAATAATAATGAAAAAGTCTGAAATATTGTGAGAATTACCAAAACGCGACAGAGAGACACGAAGAGAGCACATGTTGTTGGAAAACTGGTATTGATAGAAGCTCAACACAGAATTGCCACAAGCCTTCAATTTGTGAAAAACACATATCTGCAAAGTGCAATAAAATGAGCTATCCTATATATTAAATATTTAGGGACTAGGGAAGCTCATTATGTAAAGGAATCCTTTGATAGTCTTACATAGATTTTTTTTTTTTGACATGGAGTTTCGCTCTTCTCACTAATGTTAGAGTGCAATGGTGTGATCTTGGTTCACTGTAACCTCTGCCTCCCAGGTTCAAGCGACTCTCCTGCCTCAGCCTCCCAAGTGGCTGCGACTACAGGTGTGCGCCACCAGGCCTCCCTAATTTTTTTATTTTTAGTAGACATGGGTTTTCACAGTGTTGGCCAGTCTGGTCTCAAACTCCTGATATCAGGTGATCCGCCCACCTCAACCTCCCAAAGTGCTGGGATTACAGGCATGAGCGACCGCACCCAGCCCTCAAATAGAATTTCTAAAGTCCCTATTAACAGTTTTTGAAGGCCGGGCGCGGTGGCTCAAGCCTGTA
>NW_016806491.1:989653-1051448 GCF_001698545.2 Rhinopithecus bieti
AAAAAAAAAAAAAAAAAAAAAAAAAAAAACAGTTTTTGAAATCAGTTTCCCTGGATATATCCCAACAGGAAAATATCTAATTAGTTATAAGTCTGTCATTGGATGATAAAATGTTTGTTTATATTTCAAAGTACAATATACCCTGGCTTACACCCAATGAAACTTTTAGATTTTATTTCAGCAGGGTAGCAAAGATGAAAAATGTTTTAAGGCATCAAACCTCAGTTTTAAAACAGTGCTTCTAAACAGTAGCAACCTAACTTCAATCATATCAGGTACTGGAGATGTGAGGTTCTGTCATTCTTCCTTCAAGTTTTAACTTTTTTGGTTTTGTATAAAATCCAACAGGTGCCAGGGGGTTTTGCTGTTATTCATTACCAATCTGCAGCTCTCTCCTAAGTTTTTGAACAGCAAATGGAGGAAAACAAAGACTTCAGTGAGCAAGCCATTCAATAGATATTATGTAACTCAGGACAGTATACTCTGGAGATTCAGAAAATTATAAACAAACAAGTGTTTGTTCTTAAAGTGCCTGGACTTAGGTCCTTCCTCTTATCAAAGCTCTTTCTTTTATTAACTTTTACCTTGATTTTTTAAAAAGATGGCTAATCCAGGGCCACAGTGCTCATTTTAACTTTAATTTGTCCTCTCTTAGCATCAAGAGGCAAACTGAGCTCCGATATAAACCATTCACATTCACTAAAGCCCCAGTGCCAACTTTTTCTATCATTTCTATTTGGAAGCGAAGCTGCAGAGATCTCTATAGGTAACCTCAGAGAGTGAGTGATCTGATTTATAGGACAAGCCTACTGCTCTGTTCAGAAGCTAATGACTAATGCCACTGGGCATTCCCCTCTTGGTTCCAAGCTCTCCTGCCAGATAGGCAAGGCTTCAATGCTGGTTGAGACAAGAACTTTATCTAGAGCTATGAAACAAACTATTTTTAGGAACCAAAAGACAAGTTGCCATAAGGACTCAAATTATTTAAAGAGTGTCAGCCTCGGCAACATGGCAAAATTTCATCTCTACAAAAAATACAAAAATTAGCAGGCGTAGTGGCATGCGCCTGTAGTCCCAGCTACTCGGGTGGCTGAGATGGGAGGCTGAAGTGGGAGGATCGCTTGAACCTGAGAGGTCGAGGCTACAGAGCCATGATCACACCTCTGGATTCCAGCCTGGGTCATAGAGTGAGACCCTGTCTCAAAAAACAAAATAAAGTGTGGACCACAGGTCACCTCATCAGAATCTGGGGTGATTGTTAAATGTGTGCCTCCCCAGACCTAGTGAATTAGAATCAATGGAGTAAGGCTGAGAATTCCCAAATTTTAATATATTCCCCAGATTATTCTTACATTTAAACCAAAAATAAAATTCTAAGCTCCCCAACCAACTGAATGGATCCCCTCACCCCACCTGGGCCAAGGGATTCCAAAGAAACCTGAAAACAGGTGGGGTGGGAAAAGCAGATGTGCTTCATTATACCCTCTCCCTTTTGGAGTTCAGGCACCACTGACCAGCATTAACATTAAAACAGAGATCTTAAGACTGCAAAACAGATTCTTTGTAGCAATAAGGTACCAATTTCCAATCTGACTCTAGTATCACATGACAGATAAAGAAGAAAATCAAAGTATTTTATCCCAAAATATGTTTCTTTGCCATATTTTGAAATGGCCCTACAGAGCCATCTTTTGTGGGGGGAAAATTGCTTCTGCAAAGAATCTCTATTAACATAACTAGATCTTACCCCCTCTAGTCCCTCCATATCCTGAACAGATCAACTGAGAGTCCAACATCTTTTAAAGGTTTAAATAGAAAACATTTGCCATCTATGGTCTCTACCGGTGGCCACCTGTGAGACTTCACCTACATAAGAAGAACCTTGGCCTCCACAACCCCTTATCTTAACCCAGGGACTTCCGTCTATTGATTCCAGGTCTTTAGATAATAACTTTTGCAACCAATTGCCAACGAGAAAAACTTTGAACCAAACCAATACACCTCACAGATACTGATTGGTGCCTTTTGTTTTGTTTTTTTTTTTTTTTTTGAGACAGGGTTTTGCTCTGTTGCCCAGGGTCTTACACTCTGTTGGAGTGCAGTGGTGCCAGTCTTGGCTCACTGGAGTCTCGAGCTCCCAGGCTCAAGCGATCCTCTTACCTCAGACTCCTGAATAGCTGGGACTACAAACATGCACCGCCATGCCTGGCTAATTTTTTTTTTTTTAAATAGATGGGCTTTCACCATGTTGCACAGGCTGGTCGTGAACTCCCGGGCTCAAGCAATCTGACTGCCTTAGCCTCCCAAAGTGCTGCGACTATAGGCATAAGCCACCTCACCCAGCCTGATTGGTGTCTATGTCTCCCCAAATGTATAAAACCAAGCTGACGGGCTGGGCGCAGTGGCTCAGGCCTGTAATCCCAGCACTTTGGGAGGCCGAGGCAGGTGGATTGCTTGAGCCCAGGAGTTTGAGACCAGTCTAGGGGAACATGGCGAAACCCCGTCTCTACTAAAAATACAAAAATTAACTGGGCATGGGAGCGTGTGCCTGTAATCCCAACACTTTGGGAGGCCGAGGCGGGCAGATCACCTGAGGTCAGGAGTTTGAGACCAGCCTGACCTACATGGTGAAACCCCATCTCTACTAAAAATACAAAGTTAGCCAGGTGTGGTGACGCATGCCTGTAATCCCAGCTACTCTGGAGGCTGAGGCAGGAGAATCTCTGGAATCCAGGAGGCAGAGGTTACAGTGAGCCAAGATGATGCCATTGCACTCCAGCCTGGGCAATAAGAGTGAAACTCTGTCTCAAAAAAAAAAGGAAAGAAAAGAAAACCAAGGCCATGGTCACTCATAGTTAGCTCAGAATAAACCTCTTTAAATACTTTACAAGAGTTTGGCTTTTTTTGTTGATATATACATGATAAGTTTGAGAAGTATTGGTCTAAGGAAGCTAACTGGAAGACAGATAGCTAACAAGAAGATAAATTTGGCCGGGTGCAGTGGCTCACGCCTGTAATCTCAGCACTTTGGGAGGCCAAGGTGGGCAGATCACTTGGGGTCAGGAGGTCCAGACGAGCCTAGACAACATGGCAAAACTCTGTCTCTACTAAAAATACAAAAACATTAGCCAGGCATGGTGGCGGGCGCCTGTAATCGCAGCTACTCAGAAGGCTGAGGCAGGATAATCACCTGAACCCGGGAGGCAGAGGTTGCAGCGAACTAAGATCACGCCACTGCACTCCAGCCTGGGTGACACAGCGAGACTCTGTCTCAAAAAAAAAAAAAAAAAAGAGAGAGAAAAAAGAAAATTCAGTAACTTATTCAAGGTCATTTATCCCCACTATAGAGGTGAAATAACAGTGGGCCACAGAGATTAAGTAGGTTCTAACTAGGAACAGAGTTATTATCAAACTGAGTTATACTAATTTTCTATCTAGTGAAGGCATCCTCAACAAATGTTTTTCTGTAAAGAAACAGATAGTAAAATATATCAGGTTTTGTGGGCCAGGTAGTCTCTGTGGAAACTACTTAACTCTGCCATTGCAGTTGAAAGCAGCTACAGACACCATGCAAAGGAATGAAACAGGCGTCAAGCTGGATTCGGACCATGGTTATAATTTGCCAATATTTGGTCTAGCATATCTTTTTTTTTTTTTTCCCCGAGATGGGGTCTTGCTATGTTGCCTAGGCTGGAGTGCAGTGGCTATGCACAGGCATGATCATATTGCACTGCAACATCAAACTCCTGGGCTCAAGCGATCCTCCCACCTCAGCCTCTCCCAAATAGCTGGGACTACAGGTGCTCACTGCCACACCCAGCTAATGCATCTTTAATTCCAATGAAAAGTATCAGGATATGCTACTCCATAATATGCCACTTGGGCATATTAATATGCCACTTTGAGCTGAAGGCAACTGACAAGTGGATAAAAGAAAAGCTCTTTGCCTTCCCCTTTTGCCTAAAAGCAAGACATAAATTAACAAAGGTGTCCCTTCTCCCTTTTCCACCAGGAAGGATAAAGGTTCGTCACAGAAGACAGCTTTAGGTCCTTATCAGCCTGGAGATGGCACCAGAGGCATCTATATAACAAACTGCACTAACTAGCCTTTATCTGCCATTAGTTCCCCATATATTTGCCTTCCTACAACTCGCCATCACTAAAGACTCAAGGTCTTTTTCCTTTGTCTTGTCACTTCTCTAAAAGTATACTGTTCTTTGTTGAAGATGCTATATAAGCCAGAGCTGTAAGAAATCTTTCTGAGAATTACTCTTTCTCGAGTTTTCTCCCATGTATATATGAAATATACATGTTAATAAACTTCCATTTGTTTTTCTCTTGTTAATCTATGTTTTGTTACAGGGGTCCCAGCTGAGAACTCACAAGAGTAGAGGAAAAAACATTTTTTCCTTCACTACACCAATATGAGCACCATGAAACAGGAAACTTTATTTTAAAATTAGGATTTAAGGCCAGTTGTGGTGGCTTAGGCCTGTAATCCCAGCACTTTGGGAGGTCAAGGTGGGCAGATCACTTGAGGTCAGGAGTTCAAGACCAGCCTAGCTAACATGGTAAAACCCCGTCTCTACTAAAAATACAAAAATTAACCGATTGTGGTGGCGCACCTGTAATCCCAGCTACTCAGGAGGCCGAGGCACAAGAATTGCTTGAACCCAGGAGGCGGAGTTTGCAGTGAGCGGATATCGCACTACTGCACTCGCGCCTGGGTGACAGAAGGAGACCCTGTCTTGGAAAAAGAAAAAAAAGAAAATTAGGATTTAAAAGATGGTAAAATTTAATTATTTGGGCCTTTTCCTTAGGTAGAACAGCCCAATGTCAACTAGTAATGGATAAATGATGCTGAAGCATTACTAGAATCAGTGCACATTACTGAAGTTTCTCCATGACTCTGACTGGGTCTTGGGATCTTTCACATGATCTTGCAATCCTTTAATGTCTACCATTTGATGCTGTGCACCCTCTTGGGCACAAATTTACTTCAGACAAATAAGACAAACAGATCCAAATTTTACAACTTTACTTTCCCTTAAGAGCAAATAAGTAAAAGTGACACATACACTTTGTGATTATGTAACACATTCCATGGCAAAAACTTTTTTTTTGGAAGGGGAAATAAGTTTCATACCTAGCCTATTGCCGGCAGCCTAAAGTAGTTTTAAACTCTTATGACAACATTAACGAAGCCATTAAGACATGCATATTCTTGTCCTTTGCTAATCTTTCTCTGCTCCATCTTTCTCAAATGTACAATTCTTTACATGGTTGGATGATTCTGAGTAAATTAAATATGCTTCATTCCCTAATAAATATCTGAACCTAGATGGCTTAATGGCATTTTTATTTGCTCTCATGGCAATTATGATACATTTGTTTCCTGTATGGAAGTCTCCTCCACACCCTCCACTATGAAGACATAACATTTTATTTATATAGTGTGTGTATATATATATAAACACATACATATATATACACATACACATATATGTTTAGAAAGTGAGAAATAGGGCCAGGCGCAATGGCTCACGCCTGTAAACCCAGCACTTTAGGAGGCTGAGGTGGGCAGATCACCTGAGGTCAGGAGTTCGAAACCAGCCTGGTCAACATGGCAAAACCCCGACTCTACTAAAAATACAAAAATTAGCCAGGCACGGTGGTGGGCACCTGTAATCCCAGCTACTGAGGAGGCTGAGGCAGGAGAACCACTTGAACCTGGGTGGTGGAGGTTGCAGTGAGCCGAGATCGCACCATTGCACTCCATCCAGCCTAGGCAACTGAGCGAGACTTCGTCTAAAAAAAAAAAAAAGTGAGAAATAAATTACATAAAGGCAGTCACACTTAATTGACCAGTAAAAAGACTAGCACCTTATTGTACAAAAAAAAATGGCTACTCATCCACCAAATAGTTCTATTCTTTTCCCAAAGTAAATTATTTTTGCTAAGAAACAGTTGCCCAACCAGGGACTGTATTTCCTAGCTTCCTTGAATCTAGGTGGGGCCATGTGACTGGTTTTGCCAATAGAAGGTAAGCAGAAGTGATGTGTTTCACTTGCTGGTGAAGGCAGTCAACACGATTTCCTTTTGCCATACTCCTTTCCCGCTTGCAGTGACTCTGGAGACCACATGAAGATGGTGGCATCACAAGAAGGAAGGAACCTTGATCCCTGAGTCACCTGAAGGACAGCTACCCAGGAGAGCTGCCCAACATGAATAACTGATTTGGACTTGTGTGAGCTAGATTAAACCACTGAGGTTTGGAAATGTTTGTTACAGCAGTTAGCCTACCTTACCAGAATATACCTGTATTGGTGAAAGACTCAAATCATGATTTATTGAAGTATTTCTAAGATAAAAGCAAATATTGAGGAATCATATGTGTAAGAAGAGCTTGCAGGTTATCATTTTTGCCACTTACCTACCCCATTCATCTGAGTTTAAAACCAGTGTAAGCCTGGGCAACAAGGTGAAACCCTGTCTCTACCAAAAATACAAAAATTAGCAGGGCATGGTGTTATGTGCCTGTAGTCCCAGCTACTTAGGAGGCTGAGGTGAGATGATGGCTTGAACCCAGGAGGCAGAGGTTGCAGTGA
The DNA here is from genome assembly GCF_001698545.2 of Rhinopithecus bieti. NCBI lineage: Eukaryota > Metazoa > Chordata > Mammalia > Primates > Cercopithecidae > Rhinopithecus > Rhinopithecus bieti. The sequence goes on from NW_016806491.1 coordinate 996,262, forward strand.
GTCAAAATTCCACCACTGCACTCTAGCCTGAGTGACAGTGAGACCTTGCCTCAAAAATAAAAGAAAATGAAACCAGTCTGAATGAGTAGAGACCTATTTATTAAGTAAATTGTGATATTTAACATCTTTTCTAACACAGTGTAAATGCTATAGCTCACCTATATCACAGCATATGAAACAAGGTAGGATGTATTATATGCTATATTTAGAATACATTTGGAACATAAAGTGTAAACCAGAAGACATTCTTAAAATTAAATTTGCCTCCCCCAAGGCAGAATGTACTGGACTTCAGTCATTCAGTACCATCTTCATGAGTTTTTCCATAGCTGTGTACCTCATGTGTTATCATTTACTTCATGTTTTTCTGGACCCTAAGGAGGGCAGAGAGAGATGTGGCAGTTGTGAGACTTCAGTGTCACATCTGCCCTATACAGAACTCCAAGATGTTCATTCCTGGCCTTCCTGTGGCTCTTGAGGAATTAGTCGTGGAGTTTTCAGGATCCAGATGAATATCTGGGGGCTCTGAGGAAAAAGAACTGGTCAGGCTTATCTGAGGTCTGAGCAGAAAGAAAGCCTCTTGTAACTGGTGGGGGAAAGATATAAGAGAGAACTGAAACGGGATAAGACATCCAAATAAAGGGGTCTTTTATGGGGTGGGTGTGGGTAGGGTTCTGTAAATATTTCCTTATAGTGCTTACTAACCTTTTTTGACTTAGGAAACCATTTGAGAATATGATGAAAGCTATGGAACTTCTTCCCCCTCAAACATACATAAGAGCATTCACTTAAATACTTATACATAATTTCGGGAGATCTTAGAGTATCTGTAGCCCACCACTGAACCCCAGGTTAAAAATTCTTGTTTTAGTGGGAAATTTAATAGCTGATCCTCAGGTTTATAAAGGAAACCACTAGTAAATAATGCAGACACTTCCCTATAAAAAAGAGAGAACATAGCTATTTCTTCCATCTCTTCCCCCTTGACGGGATGAGGAAGAGCCGAGAAACAGAGGTAATGTCACCCCTAAGTTTTTCTCTGCTGCTGTCCCTAACCTCAGTGCCTTGGTACAGTCCCACAGTGGGGCACCATCAACAGAACTTGTTTTTTAAAACTTTTAAAACTTTATTTTGAAATAATATTAATCTCACATAGAAGTTGCAAAATAGCACATGAATTCCCTATTCTCTCCTCCCCTAGCCCCTGGTAACCACCATGGAACTACTTTCTGTTTCCATGTGTATGACTACTCTAGGCACCTGATATAAGCGGAATCATATAATATTGTCCCTTCGGTGACTAACTTATTTCACCTAGCATAATGTTTTCAAAGTTTACTATTTTGGACCCCCTGACTGGGTGTTGTGCAACTATAGCAAATTCAAACAGGCAATGCAGAAAATTTGAAAATTTCCATGGAAAACAGTATACCGAACATGTCTGGACATTGCTGAACCTACTAACTCGAGGTAGTTTGCAGTTTCAACAGCAGATCATGTTACATTCCTATCCACGACAATACATCTTTGCAAAGCTGGGTTTTCTGTGGTTGCTGTGATAAAAGCCAAATGCAGCGGAAATATTAATGTGAAACAGGAAATGACAGTGGCAGTGTCCAACACGATCCCAAGGTTTGAGAAGTAGTACAGGCATACACATCCGGTTAGTAATTGTGACTTTAAAGGACATAAAATATTTTTTTCTCTCACTTTATGTATGTTATTTTTTCAAACAACTTCTAAGTAAATATTCAGTTGTTTGAACCTAACTACTAACTACTGAAGCCTAAGGGAATTATGAAAAAATTACTAACTACTGAAGCCTAGGGGAATTGTGAAAAAATTACGCAGACACTAAGGGCTCCATGAAACCAAGTTTCAGAATCTTTGCCTTAACCAAGAAGTAATAGAATAGTGTAAGATTCACCAAGGAAAGCCATGTGACCTTGAAGAAATCACTTAAAGACCATAACACAAACATACCAACCAGGAAAAGAGGAATTGGGGTTGTTAAAACCATTTTTAAAGGTCACTCTTAGCTTAATCCTTCAAATCCCACACAATGCCTTCTGGATAATTTGCATTTTTAAAAAAACTTCTAAAACACATGCACCCAAATTACTGTTTTCCCACTTCTTAGGGACTCAAGCAAAGCTTTTAAAATTACAGCCTCCAAGCTATGTTGGAAGAGACTGGGTCTCCCCTACACAGACAGAACACAACTTCGGGAGCCGTGCCAGGGAGACAGGAGAAACCTGGAAAAAGACAGAGACTCAAAGATCCCCCCACTTTAAGACTTTTGGCTTTTTTGTGGTTTGTATCTTACCCTCAATAGCCTGCTTTTAAGTTCAATAATAATGCTCGTTGAGAAAAAAAGAAAAAAAAAAGAATAATCCAGGTTATTGTGGAAATGCTTGTTGGGAAACTTCCTTTCCTCAGGGTTTTTCATATAAGCAAGGGAAAAAATTAACACAACATCCAGAATAGTGGTTCCCTGGGTGGGAGGTGAGAAGTGAGTGGATGGCCATGGAGAGGGGTATTCAGGGGCTCCAGGGGCCTGGGGATGTTCTAGTTCTTCAGCCGGGTGACACATACTTCAGTGTGATCTATTGTTATTCTTTACATTGCATTCTAAGGTTTATACTGTCTGAGTGTATGATGTATTTCACAGTGGCAGCACCAGTATCTCTATACAAGAAAGAAGCCTTGGGAGTTGGAAGTGTGCCTTGTCTGTAAGCTGAGTTGGATCGCAGGCAGTCTGCTTTTACACAGAGCATATGCTTATCTGGAAAGGCTTTGGGGAGGCTGATGAGTTTAAATGGGAGACTAAGATTAATTTTCGGTGCCACCATGAAAAAACAAGGAGTTAACAAATTCGCATTTTTTTTTTTTTTCCTTTTTGTGGAGAACGGGGTCTCGCTGTATTACCCAGGCAGGTCTCGAACTCCTGGGCTCAAGCTATCCTCCCGCCTCTGCCTCCCTGAGAGCTGGGATTACAGGCGTGAGCCACCGCGCCCGGCCACAAATTCGCATTTTTAAAAATTACCATTGGTTTATACCTCCCAACGCTGCGACTAGTTGTTTTCTGGTCTCTTTAATTCCTCTTCATCCCTTTTCTACCCTTCCCTCATCTCCAGTATGACCCAGAGGGCAGAAAATGCTCCCCAGCTTTAATTTGTATCCCTAATTTTTAGAAGATTTTTTGTTACCATATGCTAAACAAATACCAAAGATGACAAAGTGTAACATGCATCGGTATAGACACACCTACTACACTCAAGAACAAGGCTGCAGACCAGTATGGTGGCTCACACCTGTAATCCCAACACTTTGGGAGGCTGAGACAGGAGGAGTTCGAGACTAGCTTGGGCAACACAGTGAGACTCTGTCTCTAGTAAAATAAAAAAATTCAAAATTAGCCAGGTGTGGTAGTCCCAGGCTGAGGTGGGAGGATCGCTTGAGCTAAGGAGGTCAAAGCTTACAGCCTGAGCAACAGAGGGAAACTGTGTCTCAAAACAACAACAACAAAAACCCTGCCAAGGTTGCTATTGGTGTTTTGGGGATGAGTAACCCCCAATCAGTACACGATGGATGGGACCACTTTGGACCCAGCTGTGTTTGTCTTCATTGCCCAAGTTCTTTCCACTTACACTGGCCTAACAGAACCTAAGCATGAATGAATTCAACATCCAACAGGTTGGCAGAACAAGGTGTCCAACACACAAGAGTACAATGCCAAGCACTTCATTTGCATCACTTCACTGCATGAACACAACACTACGAGGTTATGTACAATACCTGCAGTTTAGAGTTCTAAAAACTAAGGTTTACAGTAGTGGTTTTTCCAAAGTCACACACCTAACAAGTGGTGGAGTCAGAACTCTGTCTCACGGGCCCAAAGTGGCTCTTTACTACCACGTGACCCATCTCATGCTACCTCGCGGGGGAAACATTCTTGACCAGCTTTGAGGCATTCGTGTCCCTTTCGGGTCACAAATAATGCTGCACTTCCCCTCCTGTCCCCGAGATCTACCGGAAGCAACACACTTAAATGCCCAAGATAAGCTCGGGCGAGCTGATGTCTGGACCCAAACCAGACAGCACGTCGGCTCCCTGGACCCCGGGAGATGCCACTTGCTGAGGCTTCGCCGATGGGGCTCCTAAGGAATATCGGCCCCTCTCCTCCTGCGCCTACACCCCAGTGCGGTCGTCCAGGGCGGGGAGGGACGGGGTCACTCGGAGGCGGCCGCAGGCCCGGGACCGACCCTCCTCCGCGCCGCAGACCGCGGGGTACTCGGACCCCCGCCCCCACCGCCCTTCCTTCAAACTGCAAGCGAGCAGGAGAACAAGGGACGAGCCCCAGAAGAAAGTTCTCCACCTCCCTCGCCCGAAGTTCCATATTCCAGGGAGGCAACTGAGGCCAGGAGAAGAAGGAGGCGCCCCGGGGGGTAACGCCTCGCGCCGGGCGTTTTCGGAGGCCGCAGACCAGGGGGCGAGACGCAGTGTCCGGGTCTCCCCCGCGGGCAGTCGGCGATCCTGGGGTGCCGAGGGAGCAGCGCCCCCTTCCCCCGACAGCGTCCTCCCAGACCTCAGTCGCCCACCCTGGTGTAAGCGGGGATCCCAGGGAGCCGGCGAAGTCGCCTGGTACCTTTCTCTCCCGCGCCGGACGTCCGCGCCGCAGGGACCGAGGCCGGCGACAGGGTAGGGGCGAGGGGCGACGACGGGGACGGGCTCCCGCTGGCTCCGGCGGCCCCCAGGGCCTCGGCGCTCCTGCCTAAGCGGCCGTGGCCTCCGCCGCCCGCGCGCTCAGGCAAGCGCTTCGTCGGCTCCTGCGGGTTACCGTGTTGGCCGAGCCCGCCGCGCTCCGCCGCCGCAGGGCCCTCCACCCAGTCCCGCCGGCCCCGCTCCGCCCCGCCGGCGGCTCCTACGCCGGGGCCGCAGCGCCCCCCAGCGGCGAGTCGGGGCACGGCAGGGACCCTCGCGAGAGAGAGGTGGTACCCTGGAGGCCCTGGGCTGGCCCCCGTCTGCAGCCCGCTCCTGCCTGGGGCCGCCGCCGTCTGAAGAGTGGGAGAAGGGGGGCCTACAGTAGGGTGAGGTTTTCCGCTTGTGGGTTGCCAGGAAGTGTATTGGAAGGTGAGGAGAATTAGCAGGAGGAACCTCCCACCTTCACTCATTTCGTGGCCAAGTGGATATTTCAATATAACCATAGCTCACTTAATGGGGGCTGCTCAGTTTGCACTGAATAACAATGATGAATGACCCAGATTTATTGGGGTAGCTGGAGAGGGGAAAGGAAGCCTTTATTTCTAACAGCTTGACTATAAGTAGCTTGTTGGAATCATCCCATATGGAAACGGCAAAAGCATTGAGCGAGCCTGACTCCCATATTCATATCACACTTTACATAGTGTTATCTCAGTCTGGTTTTGTCTATTGTCATTCACAGTCACTTCTTCAGTACCTAGAAGAGCTCCCTGAACGCATTTAATAAGCATTTAATAAGTTACTGTTGAAACCATGTACAGATGAATGGGATCTCATTCCACTCTTTGAAGAAGCATGGACAGGTATCTGCTCTCCAAAGGCGGAGAGATGGAAGAGGAGTCAGGCAGCACCCTAAAATGGACTATCGATCTTGCCTGAGGCTTTGGGACAAGCTTATCATGAATCTGACTTTTCTTTTTCTTTCTTTCTTTCTTTATTATAATTTTTTTTTGAGACGAAGTCTCGCTCTGTCACCCAGGCTGGAGTGCAGTGGCACGATCTCGACTCACTGCAACCTCTGCCTCCCAAGTTCAAGCAATTCTCCTGCCTTAGCCTCCTGAATAGCTGGGATTACAGGTGCCCACCACCATCTCTGGCTAATTTTTGTATTTTTAATAGAGACGGGGTTTCACCATGTTGTTCAGGCTGGTCTCGAACTCCTGAGCTCGTGATCCTCCCACCTCGGCCTCCCAAAGTGTTGGGATTACAGGTATGAGCCACCATGCCTGGCTGACTTTTCTTATTCCCTCTGAAACAGGTCTGGTTTCCAGGAGAAAAGAAACATGATGATTTCTTCCTTTTCCTTAAGATGTTTGTTTTCCTCTCTCCTTCAGGGATTATTAGGCAGGAGAGATCCCAAGAGCCTCTTTCCACACTAGAAAGGGGAAGTTCTTGATTTTCTCCTACTGCTTCTGAAATTTCCCCAACCCCATAGTCATAGCTGCTAGTTTTAGCTAACAGGAGGTGAAATCTGTCTTCTGAGTATCCTTTGGCCTTTTCCAGATTTTCTTTTTTTTTCCTTGAGATAGGGTCTTGCTGTGTTGCCCAGGCTGGAGTGCAGTAGCTCAATCATAGCTCACTGCAGTTGAACTCCTGGCTCAAGCAATCCTCCTGCCTCTGCCTCCTGAATAGTTGGGACTACAAGTGTGCACCACCATGCCCAGCTAATTTTTTTATGTTTAACACAGGAGATCAAGGCTGGTCTTGAAATCCTGGGCTCAAGCAATCCTCTGGCCTCAGCCTCCCAAAGTGTTGGGATTACAGATGTGAGCCACTGCGTCCAGCCCTTCTTCAGATTTGTGCCCCATTCCTGTTGCTGTCCACCTGGAGCTGATAGAAGAATACATTTCCTTTTTCTGCTGGCTTGTAGCTCCAGTTTCCTCTCCAGGCAGGTTACTAATGAGTTCCTGGATAACCCCCAAAGTCAAGGTTTGTACACATGACCTTTCTTTTTTTTTTTTTTTGCGATAGAGTTTTGCTCTTATTGCCCAGGCTAGAGTGCAGTGGTGAAATCTCGGCTCACTGCCACCTCCACCTTCTGGTTTCAAGCGATTCTCCTGCCTCAGCCTCCCAAGTAGGTGGGGTTACAGGCGCCCGCCACCATGCCCAGCTAATTTTTTTTTTTGTATTTTTACAATACGTCTGTATTTGTACAGATGGGGTTTCACCATGTTGGTCAGGCTGATCTAGAACTGCTGACCTCGTGGTCCACCTGCCCTCGGCCTCCCAAAGTGCTGGGATTACAGGCGTGAGCCACCGCGCCTGTCCATATGACCTTTCAATGTGATAATTTATTTCTCTCTTGTACTTTTCCACATTGAGTTTTCCTAGCTAGTCCCTTGAATAAACTTCCAAAGATGCAAATATTCAGTTTCCCTGAAAGACTTTTAAAACATCACCGTAAAGTCACACTAAGATGGGATTTTAAGTTATATTTGTGGGCAGTCACAGCAATGACCCTGAAAGAAACAGAAAGCCCATGCCAGCCTGCAAGACATGTGAGTGCTCCTGGGAACTGACTGGTCTGCTTTTGTTCCCAGACTTTGATTAATGGGGATTCCTGGCAGGAGGCCTCATGAGAGCCAAAGCAGGCAGTGGCTGAGCTGCCTGTAGATCTTGCTTGCTCATCTCCAAGTGGGCAGACAGTTTTTGGGCAACCAAAGAAGAAGACTCCTAAATCTCCCTCTTTATGAGAAAGGCTTCCAGGTTGCAGCTCTGTTCTTGCCCCTACGTTCAGCTCAATCACAGCCAGCCTCTTATATTCACCCTAGCACACCCTCCTTCTGCCTTGTGAGAAAGAAGTTTGCTCTGCAAATGATCATTTTCACTGCTTTGTGATAACATAATCTGCTCCTATTTTCAACAACATCTCTTTAATGAGCTGACTTCATTAGCTATGTTTCCTGTTGTTAGCTTCAGTGCAGCCTTCAGCACACCATTCTGCCACTCCACTGAAACTGCCTGTGCTAAAGCTTCCACTCAAGGAAGAACCCTTCCATCTGCCCCTCTATAGTCATATCCTTCTCTTTCAGAGGAAACCACCATCCTAAGTTTTGCGTTAATAATTCTGTTATCACAAATATATGTGTCCCTAAACACTACATGGTTTGTTTTTGTGTGTTTTGAGCTTTTGTAAATAGAATCATTCTGCATGCTTCCCGTGCAACTTGCAGTTTTTGCCCAGCATTATGTTTCTGAGAGTCACTTATTCGATTTCTCTGCTATATAAATATTTTGTTGTAAAAACATAACACAATTTAATTACCCATTCTACTTTTGGATGTTGGATTGGCTCCAGTATTTGGTATTGCAAACAGCATTGCTGTGAACATTCTTAAATATTTCTCCCGATGCATGTGTGTAAGAATGTTTTTTAAGATATATACCTAGAAGTGGAATCATCGGGTCTTAAGGTATGTGCATGTTCAAACTTACTAGGTAATGTTAAACTGTCTGAACTGGTTGTTTTCTAAAATTGTTTTCTAAAGTGGTCATATCAATTTTCATTTCCAACACCTGTATATGAAAGTCGTCCATGTCCCACAATCTTTGCCAGCACTTGTTTTCATCTAAATGATATCTCATAATAGTTGTAGTTTGTATTTCCTCAATTACCAGTGTAGCTGAGCATCTTTAATGTTTAATAGCTAGTCCTATTTCCTCTTTTGTTAATTGATGGTGTCTTCTGCCCTGTTTCATGTGTTTTGAGAACTCCTTTCTGACCCTAAAGATATAAAAATATTCTCCCATATTTTCTTTCAAGTGTTATAATTTTGCCTTTCACGTGTAAGTCCACATTCCATCTGAAATTCATTTCTCCTTTCATTTGCAATGCCAGAGCTCTCTTACAATGGATTTTTATACACATATAGGTTTGTTTTCAGTCCTCTATTTTGTTCCATTTCCCTATCACTCTGCTAGCATCATACTGTCTGAAATCTGTGGTTTTCTTTCTTTCTTTCTTTTCTTTCTTTCTTTTCTTTCTTTCCTTCCTTCCTTCCTTTCTTTCTCTTTCTTTCTTTTCTGTCTTTCTTTCTTTCTTTTATCTTTCTTTCTGTCTCTCTCTTTTGTTTTTGTTGAGAGAGTCTCGCTCTGTTGCCCACGCCGGAGTATAGTGACATGATCTTGGCTCACTGCTACCTCTGCCTCCTGGGTTCAAGCAATTCTCCTGCCTCAGCCTCCTGAGTAGCTGGGATTACAGGTGCACACCACCATGCCCAGCTAATTTTTTTTGTTTTGTATTTTTTAATAGAGACAAGGTTTCACCATGTTGACCAGGCTGGTCTTGAACTCCTGACCTCAAGTGATCTACCCACCTTGGCCTCCCAAAGTGCTGGGATTACAGGTGTGAGCCAGCACACCTGGCCTGTGATTTTATTTCAAGTGTTGATTTCCAAATATACAAGTCCTACTCTGACTTATTTCTCTTTTTTATTTATAAAGATCTCAAGTATTCTTAGCTCTTTGCTCCTCCATAGACATTTTCTAATTCATTTGTTATGATAAACTCGAGATTTTAATTTGAAATCTCAGTAAACATATGTGGTGGATTGCATTGTTCATTCACAATTATTCGTACCCTTCCCATCTTTGCCATGCTTTTTTATAGGTGGGGTAACCCAGTCTGCTCCATTAGTTTTGGCAACAGAGCAAGATTTCATCTCAAAAAAATCCGGAATATTATGTAAACGAAATCATACAGTATGTGGCCTTTTGAGGCTGCCTTTTTCTTCACTCAGGATAATGCCCTTGAGATTCATCCAAGTTGTTGTGTGTGTCAACTGTTGATTCTTTCCATTGCCGAGTAGTATTCCTCAGTGTGGATATACCACAGTTTGTTTAGCTATTCACCCATTGAACAGCATCTGGGTTTGGGTTATTATGAATAAAGCTGCTATGAACATTCATATATGTGTTTTTATATGGACATAGTTTTCACTTCTCTGAGATAAGTAACCAGAAGGGCAATTGCTGGGTCATTTTGTAGTCACATGTTTAGTGTTATAAGAAACTGCCAAACTGTTTTCCAGGGTAGTTACACCATTTTACACTTCCCACCACCAATGTGTGAGATATCTGAGTTTTCCGTATCATTGTCAGCATTTGGTGTTGTCACTATTTTTTAATTTCAGTCATTTTGGTACTTATGTGGTGGTATCTCACTGTGGTCTTAATAATCTGCATTTCTGGGCAGGGGGTGGTGGCTCATGCCTGTGATTCCAACACTTCAGGAGGCTGAGGAGGGATGATTGCTTGAGGTTAGGGGCTCAAGACCAACCTGGGCAACATAGTGAGACCCTGTCTCTACAAACAAAATTTTTAATAGCCGGGCATAGTGGCACAAGCCTGTAGTCCTAGCTAATCAGCAGGCTGAGACAGGAGGATTGCTTGAGCCCAGGAATTCAGGGCTGCAGTGAGCTATGACTATACTCTAGCCTGGGTGACAGAGTGAGACCCTTCTCTAATAATAATAATAATAATAATAATAATAATAATAATAATAACAATAATTTGCATTATTTAATGTAATGGTGTTGAACATCTTCTCATGTCTCATTATTTGACATTACTATATCCTTGTCAGTGAAATGTTTTTTCCTATTTTCTAATTGAATTTTTTCCCCTAAGTTTTGAGAATTCCTTATACTTTATAGATACGAGGCTTCTGTCAGATATTTGGTTAGCAAATATTTCACCCTAGTCTGTAGCTTGTCTTTGCATCCTCTTAACAGGGTCTTTGCAGAAAAAAGTTTTTTAATCTTGACAAAGTCCAATTTATCAATTTTTTATCTTATGAATAAAATAAAATAAATGGCACAGTTCTAGTGTCACAATTCTTTTGTTTCATTTTCCAGTCTTATGCAGTCAAGGATCTACAGTACATCGTGGAATAGGAGTGGTGATAGTGGTCATCATTCTCTGTTCCTAACTTTAAGCTTCTGATTTTCTAATCTGTCTTTCTTCCTCATTTTCAGTTCCTAAGGTAAAGGGACTGTAGTTATCAGTTACATTGTGTTTGGCTACAAGAGTGTGCTTGCCTAGAGTGGCTTAAACAACAAAAACATGTAGGCTGGGCAGGGTGGTTCACACCTGTAATCCCAGCACTTTGGGAAGCTAAGGTGGGAGGACTGCTTGAGCCCAGGAGTTTGAGACCAGCTTGGGCAACATAGGGAGAACCCATCACTACAAAAAATAAAAAAAATTAGTCAGGTGTGGTGGTGTGCACCTGTGGTCCCAGCCACTCAGGAGGCTGAGGTAGGAGGATCGCTTGAGCCCAGGAGGTCAAGAATGCAGTGAGCCATGATTATGTCACTGCACTCCAGCCTGGGTGACAGAGTGAGACCCTGTCTCAAAAAAAGAGTAGTAATTTATATGATAAACATATGTGGCCTTGGGCTCTTTCTGTCATTCTACTGTACCACCCTCAGTTTTGGCTTTTGTCTTTGATGACATCCAGGCAAGAAAGGTTGCAGGCTTTCCCACTGTATTCATTTCATCTGGGGAACAACTTCTTATCAGACGCTCCCAAGACATATATCCTTTCACGTCATTGGTTACCACTGGATGACAAAGATAGGGGAGTGGTTACCATAATTACCATAGACTAACCATGATTCAACTTCTGGGTCTGGGGTTCCTTCCCTGAATGTGCTGACACCCAACATTTAAAGTTATGAAACTAGGCAGGGGGGCGCAGTGGCTTAGGCCTGTAATCCCACCACTTTGGGAGCCCAAGGTGGGTGGATCACCTGAGGTCAGGAGTTAGAGGCCAGCCTGGCCACTCTGGGGAAACCCCATGTCTACTAAAAATACAAAAATTAGCTGGGTGTGGTGGCGGGGGTCTGTAATCCCAGCTATTCAGGAGGCTGAGGCAGGAGAATCACTTGAACCTGGGAGGCGGAGGTTGCAGTGAACCGAGATCATGCCATTGCACTCCAGCCTGGGTGACAGAGCAAGACTCCATCTCAAAAGTAAATAAATAAATAAATAAAGTTACCAAACTAAGGATGAAGGGGGTGAGAGGGAGGAACTGGTTATGCTGCCAACAATATCTACCCAACATCTATTTGACTTTGTGTTCCCTGTGCCTGGCAATGGCAGATATATTTGGAGGTTTCTGTTCGGCTTATACCGCTTTATTAGGAACCACCTCTCCATCCCTGAGGGTAGACCTCTGCAGCCACACAGCGGCATCTCCAGCCATAGTGGAGGGGAACATCAATTCAGTCATCAACACGTATTTATTGGGACTTGACCACCATCAAGCTATTTATGTTTATATTTATATTATATGTTTATGCTGCACATAAAATACAATGTAAGTAGTATACACTAGAATTATATTTCATCCATATTATAGCTACTGTGCTAGGCACTGAGAATAGAATGGTGGACAAAAGAAGATGGTCCCACAGTCTAGTGGTGAATACAGTCCTCATTCAAATCTTAAATTGCAATTGAGATAAATGCTCTAGAGGACTAGTACATAGTGATATATAGTGCACGATTAGGGGATTAGGCCAGGAGTGAAACATTGGCTCAAACTCAGCCAATCAGATTTTCTTGCCCGGGAATTAAAGATAATAATAGCTTAACACTTACATAGTGATTATTGTCTAATACGGTTTGGCTTTGTGTCCCCACCCAAATCTCGTTTTGAATTGTACTCCCATAATTCCCATGTGTTGTGGGAGGGGCCCCGTGGGAGATAATTGAATCATGGGGATGGTTTCCCCGTACTGTTCTCCTGGTAGTGAATAAGTCTCACAAGATCTGATGGTTTTATCAGGGTTTTCCGCTTTTGCGTCTTCCTCATTCTCTCTTTGCCTGCTGCCATCGGTGTAAGACAGGACTTGCTCCTCCCTGCCTTTCACCGTGATTGTGAGGCTTCCCCAGCCAAGTGGAACTGTAAGTCCAATTAAACCTCTTTCTTTTGTAAAATTGCCCAGTCTCAGGTATGTCTGTATCAGCAGCATGAAAACAGAGTAATACATGGTCCTAAATTATTTTGTACAGGTTAATGGATTTAATTCCTTCCCACAACCCTACTGAGGTATATTACATTATCACTAGTTTAGAGATGAGTAAATCGAGGCACAGAGAGGTTAAGTAACTTGCTATAGGTCACACAGCTACTTAGGATGGAACTAGGATTTAAACCCAGGTACCCTGATTCCAGAGGATGGGCCCACTATCACTGGGACCAGGAAGGTGGGGCAGCTGTCTCCTGCCCTCTGGTGGGAAAAGCAAAGAAAGCCAGTTTTCATGCAGAGAGAAAAACAAAGGGAAAAGTGCAGAGAGAAGTAAAAGCAAGGTCCCCCCTCCAGTGTTTTTTGAGACAGGGTCTTACTCTCTGTCACCTAGGCTGGAGTGCAGTGGTGCCATCGTAGCTTACTGCAGCCTCAAACTCCTGGGCTTAAGTGGTTCTTCTGCCTCTGCCTCCCAAGTAGCTGGGACTACAGGCACATGCCACTGTGTCTAGGTAATTTTATTCTTTATTTTTGGTAGAGATGGAGTCTTGCTTTGTTGCTCAAGCTGGTCTTGAACTCCTGACTTCAAGTGGTCCTCTTGCCTTGGCCTCACAAAGTGCTGGAATTATAGGGATGAGCCACTGCACCCAGCCATGGTCCCTTTCTTGAGGAGTCTTAATTGTCTCCTATAATATCCAGAGACACCTTTAGCAGGATCTTCTGAATATGATATGACTCCTGAATTTCATCACCAAGTGTATGATCAAGCTTCATCCATCCTTTCTTCCCTCCACTCATAAAGGATATCTATTGTGTCAGTTGCTGCAAAGTTTACAGCACCCCACCCACATGGCTTAAGCTGAACTTGCCAACTAGTTTGCCACCATCACTTGTGTGCCATAAATGGCTTATAGCTATGGTCAAGTTTTTGATCCCCTCAGCCTTTAGGGCAGCTAGGCAAGGCCTGAGGGTGACTAAAGTCTTCGGGCCAGTCACCTCTGGCTGTAAGTAGCCTGTCCATTTACACACCAGTGCACCATACAAATAGTGTCTTTTTTTTTTCTTTTCTTGTAAGAGATGGGGTCTTATTCTGTTGCTCAGGCTGAAATGCAGTGGTGCGATCACAGCTCACCGTGGCCTTGAACTCCTATGCTCAAGCGATCCTCCTGCCTCAGCCAATTTTTAAATTTCTTTGTAGAAATGGGAGTTTTGCTATATTGCCCAGGTTGGTCTTGAACTCCTGGCTTCAAGCAGTCCTCCCACCTCAGTCTTCCAAAGTGCTGGAATTACAGGAGTGAGCCACTGCTTAGGCCCAAGTAGTATCATTTTCTATGTGTGCCATTACCAGACAAGGTGGGGAAGCACTGGCTTAAGGAATAGACTTATAATTTTCTCCTGAAATAAGAAGTGTGGACTCTTTCTGCTGCCATCTTTATATTCCCTGCACAGATCTGGCACTTAATCTGACAGTGAAGAATCAGTATCAGAACTCAAGGAACAAAATTCCACACAAGCCCAGGTGGCAGCAGCAGCCGCATTCAATGAAGAACCAGTCAAGAAAGCAAAATACAGTTGGAGTGAAGGGTAGGCACATGGCCAGGCACCGTGGCTCACATCTGTAATCCCAGCACTTTGGTAGGCCGAGGCAGATGGATCACTTGAGGTCAGGAGTTCGAGACCAACCTGGGCAACATGGTGAAACCTCATCTCTAGTCTCTATTAAAAATACAAAAATTAGCTGAGCATGGTGGTGCATGCCTGTAATCCCAGCTATTCAGGAGGCTGAGGCAGGAGAATCACTTGAACCCAGGAGGCAGAGGTTGCAGTGAGCTGAGATTGCGCCACTGCACTCCAGCCTGGGAGACAGAGTGAAACTCCATCTCAAAAGAGAGAAAGAAAGAAAAGAAGAGAAATCACAGAAGGCTATGGCTACGTCCGAACTGGGTCTGTGAAAGGCTACGAGGGACTACGAGGGTTACTAGAGTCGCTATCCCGAAATCTAAGAATATCCTCTTTGTTATCACAAAACCAGATGTCTACAAGAGCCTAGCTTCAAACACCTACACAGTTTATGGGGGGAAACTAAGATCAAAGATTTATCTCAGCAAGCACAGCTAAGAGCTGCTGAGAAGTTCAAAGTTCAAGGTGAAATTGTCTCAAACATTCAAGAAAACATACAGACTTAACTGTACAAGAGGAGAAGGAAGAGGAGGAGTTTGAAGAGACAGGTATGAAACTTAAGGATATAGGATTGGTCTTGTCACAAGCAAATGTGTGAGCAAAGGCAGTCCGAGTCCTGAAGAACAACAGTGCTGATATTGTAAATGCTATCATGGAATTAATGTAATCTGAAGATGAGGACTTTTTGTGTGTGTTTCAAAAGACTAACTGCAGCTTGGTTTGAAATTTGTGCTGTTTGTATTATTAATAAAGTTATGGCTTCTTGTTGGGTGAAAAAAAAAAGAAGTTTGCGGTAGGCATTCCCAGTTAGCGTGCACCTGCTCAGCAAGGTCATCTGGAGCTTTCCTCTCTTTACACTGCTATTCCCATCATGGACTTTTATCTTCAACCTCAGGGTTGCATGGTTATTTCATGGTTGCAAGATGGACTCCCCACCTCCAAGTACCATGTTCTTACAAATGGGGTTCAAATTGGGAAATGGTGGTATCAGGGAACTCTTCTGATTCATCAGCCTCTTTTATCAGGAAGCAAACTCTTTCCTAGAAGTTCCCTAGCAGGATTCCTCCTTACAGCAGGAAGAACAGATGTGAAAGAGTCTCAGAAAGTGTCTGATTTTCCCTTCTCTAATTTGGAAAGTGGGCTTGAAGAAGGTTTGGGAATGGCTTGGAGGTAGTTGACTGATAGTGCCTGCTATTTTTCTGCGGTAATGTAAAACAGTATGTGTAAGTGACAGTTCTGAGTCTTCATTCTAGTGAATTTTTAATAAGGCTGTTTCTCTTGGAGTATCTGCTTACTTATATCATTGAATATATAAGTTGGTGTAACTCTCCCATCCAAAGCAGGGGTTGCCAAGTCCAAACCAATCTACAGACATGTGGAGCATTTAATACCTCTGTACTGCTGACTCTGTTGTCAAGAGACAGCTTTCTGCTCTCATGTGATAGCACTATTTATATCAGAAGCTTGTCCTTAAAAGTCCATATGAATAAAAAGTTAAATTTGTTTTTTAGAGACAGGATCTTGGTATGTTGCCCACACTGGCCTTGCAGTCCTGAGCTTAAGTGATCCTTCAATCTCAGGTGCCCAAGTAGCTGGGACTTACAGGCACCTGCCACTGAACCCGGATAAAAGTTAATTTTTATTTATTTATTTATTTTGTTGTTATTGTTGTTGAGACAGAGTCTCACTCTGTCGCCCAGGCTGGAGTACAGTGGTACGATCTCGGCTTACTGCAACCTCCTTCCCCTGAGTTCAAGCGATTCTCTTGCCTCAGCCTCCCAAGTAGCTGGGATTACAGGCACCTGCTACTGCGCCTGGCTGATTTTTTTTGTATTTTTAGTAGAGACGGGGTTTCACCATCTTGGCCAGGCTGGTCTTGAACTCCTGACCTCATGATCCACCTGCCTCAGCCTCCCAAAGTGCTGTGATTACAGGTGTGAGCCACCATGCCCGGCCAATTTATTTTTATTTTATTTATTTATTTATTTATTTTTGAGATGGAGTCTTGCTCTGTCACCCAGGCCTGAGTGCGATGGCACAATCTCGGCATACTGCAACTTCTGCCTCCCGGATTCAAGTGATTCTCCTGCCTCAACCTCCTGAGTAGCTCAGATTACAGGCACGGCGCCACCACGACCGGCTAATTTTTGTATTTTTAGTAGAGACTAGAGATGGAGTTTCACCATGTTGGCCAGGCTGGTCTTGAATTTCTGACCTCAAGTGATCCATCTGCTTTGGCCTTCCAAAGTGCTCGGATTACAGGCGTGAGCCACCGCACCCTGCCTAAAAGTAAATTTTTAATAAAAGTTCCTATGTAGCAATTCCATCTCACTAGGTTGAGACATTTTTTTGGATAATCACAAAAGTCATCTTTAGTTCATTCATGGCTTGCAGTCAGAAAACTTCATTTATTTATTTCAACGACAACATGATAGACATCTAAGAAATGGCCAAAATTGCAGGATTAAGAGAGATTGCTCTGTAGCAATACACAGTAACTACGATGTTAGAAATCTAGGACCCTGATTCACTTCTCACCTCCCAATTCTGTTCCTATCTGGGTCTTACTTATTTTGATAAACAGCATTACCTTACATCCGGTTGCTCAAACCAAATACTTGGGAGCAGTCCTTTCCCTGACCACCCACATTAAATCTGTCAATACGTCTTATCTGTTCCACCTCCAAAATTTATCTCAAGTTTATCGACTTCTCTCCCTTTCCACTGTTCTCACTCATTTCTCTCACAACTCCAGTGGCCTACCTGTTATTTCTGCTTCCACCTGTAAGTCCTCTACAATCCATTTTTCCCATATCAGCCAGAATATGTTCATCAGTTTATCAGTTATCTACTGCTGCAGAACAAATGACCTCAAATCTTCCTTTTTTTTTTTTTTTTTTTTTTTTTTTAGACAGAGTCTCTCTGTCGCTCAGACTGGAGTGCAATGGTGTAATCTTGGCTCACTGTAACTTCTACCCCTCAGGCTTAAATGATTCTTGTGCCTCAGCCTCCCAAGTAGTTGGGACTACAGATGCGCACCACCATGCCCAGCTAGTTTATCTGTGTTTTTAGTAGAGACGGGATTTTACCATGGTGGCCAGGCTGATCTCGAACTCCTGACAAGTGATCCGCCCACCTCGGCCTCACAAAGTGCTAGGATCACAGGCGTGAGCCACTTCGTCCAGCCCACCCCAAATCTTTTTTTTTTTTTTTTTTTTTTTGAGACGGAGTTTTACTCTTGTCACCCAGGCTGTAATGCAATGGCACGATTTCAGCTCACTGCAACCTCCACTCCTGGGTTCAAGTGATTCTCCTGCCTCAGCCTCCTGAGTAGCTGGGACAAGCAGTGCCAGCCACCATGCCTGGCTAATTTTTGTACTTTTAGTAGAGACAGGGTTTCACCATTTAGCCAGGCTGGTCTTGAACTCCTGACCTCAGGTGATCTGCCCACCTTGGCCTCCCAAAGTGTTGGGATTACAGGCGTGAGCCACTGCGCCCGGCCACTTAATAATTAAAAAAAAAAAAAAAAAAAAAAAAACAAGAAATAGTCATTTTATTTGCTCACAATTATATGGGTTAGCTGAGCAGGACAAGTTCAACTGGAATAGGAAGGCTGTGTTGCTTTCTCACATGACTGAAGTTTGGGCTGGAGAACCCAAGGTGGTGTCACTCACATGTCTAGCCCCTCAGCAGGGATGGCTGGAACACTGGGGCCTCGTGCTCTGGTATCCTCCACGACCTCACTATCCATGGGGACTCTCCAGCAGGCTGGCCCAGTATTCTTTCCATATGGCTCAAGGCTCCAAGAAAGCAGCAAGTCCTCTTATAGTCCGTTCTCAGAAGTTGCACTATGTCCCTGTCACTTCTATCACATTCTGTTAGTTAAAGCAAGTCACAGGGCCTGCCCAGATTCAGGAGAAGTGGAAACAGAGGGAGAAATGGCAAAGGCCCATTTGCAAAAAGGCGTGTGAGGTGAGATGGATGGTTGCGGCCACCTTGGAAACAATCTAACAGAGTGAGCTTGTATTTATTTATGTTTTTAATTTTATTTCTTATTTTTTGAAACAAGGTCTTGCCTAGTTGCCCATACCGGAATGCAGTGGCACTACTGTAGCTCACTGTAACCTCCTGAGCAGCTGGGACTACAGGCTTACAGCACCATGCCCAGCTAATTTTTAATTTTTTTTTTTTTATAGAGGCATGGTCTTGCTCTGCTGCCCAGGCTGGTCTTGACCTCCTGGCCTCAAGTGATCCTCCTGTCTCTGCTTCCCAAAGTGTTGGGGCTATAGGCATGAGCCACCATACCTGGCCCAGAGTGAGCTTTAAGAAAAGCATATAACACATTTCACCCACCTCCCTCCCTCCCTCCTTCCCTTTCTCTCCTTCCTTCCTTCCTTCCTTCCTTCCTTCCTTCCTTCCTTCCTTCCTTCCTTCCTTCCTTCCTTCCTTCCTTCCTTTTTTTCGGTGGGGGGAGGGGTCTTGCTCTGTCACCCAGGCTGGAGTGCAGTGGCACAATTTCAGCTCACTCCGGCCTCGACCTTTTGGCTCAGGCAATCCTCCCACCTCAGCCTCCTGAGTAGCTAGGATTACAGTTGCATGCCACCATGCCTGGCTAATTTTTTCTATTTTTTGGTAAAGACAAGGTGTCCTGTGTTGCCCAGATTGGTCAAGAACTCTTGGGCTCAAAAAGATTATGCTGTCTTGGTCTCCCAAAGTGCTGATATTACAGATGTAAGCCACTGCGTCTAGCCACCTCCCTTCTTAAACTTCTTCAGTGCTTTCAGTGGCACTTAGAATACAATCCAAACTCCCTATCCTGGCTGAAAAAACTGCCTGTCCCTTGTGCCTGCCATCCTCCTGCTCTTTCATTACATTGGCCTTTTTTTTCCTCCATCACCAAACCCTGCCCCTTCTTGGTTTTTTCAGTTGCTGAAAACAGCAGTTCCTCGGAAACACTCTTCATCCTGACTTTCATTTTGCTCTCTCCTTCTCCTGGTCAGCTAAAATGTCACCTTTTTAGAGAGCTCTTCTCTGGCTACCTCATCAAAATCAGCCTCCTTCCCTCACCCTCAGCTACTCTTTCACCTCCCTCTGTTTTTTTCCTTCAAAGCACAGATCTGAAAATTCCATCTTCTTCATTTTCTTTCTTTAAAAAATGTTCATCAACTGTTAAAGTGATGAAGTTATAAAATATAATCTCTGTAATGGTTATGAGTATGTCTGCACATTTAAAGACCAAGTGTTTCCCTCTAGAGAGAACTGGGGGGCTGTAGGTCAAGAGAGAGAGAAACTAGATTTCGTTAGATATTCTTTTGTGTTGTTGGACTATTTTACTATGTGCATGTTTTTTGAATTGTAAAACATTTTAATAAGATCTCTTTCATGAGGGATTGCCTCTCAAAATTATTCAATAATTTTAATGATTTCATTAGATCATCAAATGTCTTAGGTGAACTGGAGGCTGTGAGCTGCCCTCTTTAGAAATTTGTTTGGCTTCCCTGGGTTAGAATGAGTCCAGCAAGATTCTGTAGAAGGCTCTTTCCTTTGCTTGCTTCAAGAGAGGATGAATAGCTTTAAATACATATTTAAAAAGAAAGCGTGAAAAGCTTTCAACATGTGAATCCCAGGAACCAGGCACAATGCCATGAGATGCCTCAAAATACCCTAAGATGCAGGATGCAGGCTGTATTTAATTGCTTGCCCTATTCAGAACTGCAATTACTCTGCCTACATTGTACAGGTTTCTTTTAAATAGCTCTCATATTCCTTGTCATCACAAGACATCTAACTGGTAACAGCAAAATAATACACTGAAATTAGGAAACAAACTTCTTGCCTTTAAAATTCAAATTTTCAAGCCAAAGTACACTTGGATTTTACACGTTGGCTTAGCATACAGTATAGAAATAACATAAACCAGAAAGGGTACTAAATCACTTGCCATTCGTCTTCCTAGTAAAAGGAATGATGACAATCCACAATTGTATTATAACAAGAAGTTTTCTTTCTTTTGTTGGTTAGGAAGCTTTTCAGTTTTTTCCCCCCTTTCCTCTCAGTGTATCCTGCAAATTAAATCTGGCTGAAGCAACAGATCCATTTTTTGAGTGTCTATATGAGCTTTGCTTCTTTACTTAGGAGATTGGGAGCAGCTCATCACTTCCCTTCTACCCTTTTCAGTTCAACGGCTTTAATGTAGAGTTTAGCCTAAGGCCATTAAATAGGACCAAGGCAGGGGTGTCCAATCTTTTGACTTCCCTGGGCCACATTGGAAGAAGAAGAGTTAATTGTCTTGAGCCACATATAAAATATGCTAACACTAATGACAGTTGATGAGCTACAAAAAAAAAAAAAAAAAAGTAAAAATATCTCATAATGTTTTAAGAAAATTTATGGATTTGTGTTGGGCTGCTTTCAAAGCCATCCTGGGCCACGGGGTGTATAAGCTTGGACTAAGGTTTCATGTCAGGCTGTTTGAGTTCCAAAGTAGTTTCTCCATCCATTCTGTGCAGTACCTTGGGTGACTTGTTTAACTTGAGTTTTCTTATCTATAAAGTAGAGGGGATGATATCACATTCTTAAAGGGATTATTTTAAAGTTCATATTATCTAGGAACAGTGCCTCCTCATTTGTAGAAAATCTCAGTAAATGTTAGCTGGCTAAATTTTAATGGGTAATAGACAAAGATCTTCTTTCATGATGCTAAAAATGTCTAAAAGTTAAGAGTTTTTTTTTTTTTTTTTTTGTAGAAGGAAAAGTTAGTTTAAATAAAATAAGCCTTTAGTCATCATGATATTGTAGTCTCTTCAGATCTCAGGCAGTCTTGGACAGATGAAGGCCTAAGACTTATGCTCTTTTTGCATGTCAGCTCATTCCTAGTTGCTGTCTTATAGTTAACACTTCATATTTACCCACACTTTTATTTACCACGCATTTCCCAAGGTTTGGAGCAAGTAGAAAACTTGGCTGCTATTTCTTCCTGAAGTTTCTCTTAGAAATAGGCTAGATCTGTGTGAAGAACCATATACTATCTTCTTCCCTTCTTCCCACCCTTCTTTTCTTCATCCCTTCCTCCCTCCCTTCCTTCCTTCTCTCCTTCTTTTCTTTCTCCCCTTTCTCTTTCTTTCCATAAGCATTTATTAAGCACCTGTCAAGTATAAGGCATGGTTACATACTTGCCATGGTTACATACAACAGCAAAAACCATGGGTAGCCCAGAGACAAATCCTCACATTCTTCGGAGCACTCTCCCAGGGAGACATCCCCAGACATAGGCTGAGCTCCAGTCCAGAGCAGCCAAGGCAGCAGCCAATTCACTGAGCAGATCCCACGCTGAGTGTCTTAAAGGCTTTCAGGGTTCTTGTAGTTTTTTTCAGTTTTTATTTAAATTCAGAAAGATTCTACACACATGATTTTTTAAATTCAAGAACTTCTATTTCTAGGATATTTTCAACATATCTCTTCTTTGAAAGCTGACAGTATTGAAATGATGTCAGCAAAAGAAAAAAAGCAATCAAGGCTTTTCCTGTTCTGTTCAACTATACATTTCTGAAATGGTAGTAAATTAGAATATCTTAAATCTGTATGTGACTCTTTTATCTAGCTTGGGTTAGAATATAATTGAGGATTTGACTTCTAATGATTTTTGTGTGGGATTTTATTCTATTCTTAAGAATGGTCCAGGCAGGGTGTGGTGGCTCATGCCTGTAATCCCAGCACTTTGGGAGGTCGAGGTGGGTGAACTGAGTCAGGTGTTCGAGACCAGCCTGGCCAACATGGTGAAACCCTGTCTCTACTAAAAATACAAAAATTAGTTGGGTGTGGTGGTGCATGCCTGTAGTCCCAGCTACTCGGGAGGCTGAGGCAGGAGAATCGCTTGAACCCGGGAGGCAGGGGTTGTAGTGAGCTGAGATCATGCCACTGCACTCCATCCAGGGTGACAGAGTGAGACTCCATGCTAAAAGAAGGAAAAAAAAAGAATGGTCCAATTCTCAAGTATCTTGGAGTGTGCCACAATCTACTGTTTCCTTCTAAGATCGCTCTTCTTGGGGAAGTTAGAGGATCATCAGACATTTCTGTCCTTTCTGGTCCATAGGCACAGTGGGGCTGTTGGATTATGACCTGCCCTTTCCTGATCCCTTGGGTCCATGGGGCATACACACTTGGCAACCTGCCCAGGAATGCCCTATACATCTGAGTCTGGGTTGACCTTGGACAGTCTTCTAGGATCTCCTAAATTATTATTTGCAGTTTGAATCAGGCCAGTTCAAAGACCTCTTGAGGCTGGTGGGCTAGCTATAGGATAGCTGAAAGTCCTCAGCCACACTCTGGGAGGCCCTCCTCCCTGAGGTTTCCTTTGATGGAAGGGATGAAAATAGGCTAGGAAAATTACTCCTAGGAAATGAGCTTTGTAAGTACCTGAGATTTTTTCCCCCTCATTTAATCTTCCTAATAATCCTTACAAGGAGTGATATTCTATTGATAAGCAATCAAGTTTAGAAGAGCTTAAGTAACTTGCCTCTGATGGGAGTAAGTAGTGCCTGCTTGTGTTGGTGATGCTCCTTGCACCTCACCCCACCCTGGGACCCACTCCCTGCCCTCCCTAACCAAGCTCTGTCCTGGACTAGGTTCCAGGCTCCCTTGCCTTCTGGCTACCAGATGGGTTTGGCCAATGGGTGACACAGGAGAGTGGAGGGAGGATGGATGGAGAGAGAGAGAGAGAGAGAGAGGTCAGGGTATCTCTTTGCTCTCTTCTGATGTGAGGCAGTGCTGGCAGCAGCAGCTTCCTCATCAGTTACAGCTCCTGTTTTGTGGCCCTTCTCCAGGACTATAGTTCCCTTCCTTCACTCCTGTAAATTTAGGGGTGGTATTTTCTTCCCACTATTGCTAATACCTGCATTGATTCCCTGAACTCTGTCTACACCCCTGTAAATTGTTCCTTCACTTGAAGGCTTCAGTTTGCATGTACCATTTATTTAATCCTGGGAAGGACCTTAACTGATACAGTCATACCAAATTATACTGCCTGCCTCCCTTGGAAAATCTCAGGACCTTTCCAATTAGAAGCAGCCACCTTCTGGAAAGTGTCTGCATCCACCTTCTACACTCAGAAATTAAAAAAATCCAGGACATGAGTCATGATTTGGTAGACTGCGAGCTCTTTCAGGGCAGGAACACGGCCCTGAGCATTCTTGGACCCCCTACTTAGCCCAGCCCCCAGCATATAGGAGGTGGTTAATAAATGTTTCGTATGGAGGTTAGCACCCTTGGGCCCCGAGAGTCTCCTGCCCGAGCTTCTTCCCTCCGGTTCTGCACCGCTCCACCGGCTGAGCTGCTGGCACCTGTAGGAGCTGGATCATGATGCTGACCAGCCGGTTTTTTCTTATTGTACTCCACAGAAGGAAGTTCATCCACGTGATTTTTTGCAGTACCCAGAAAGGGTGGGTACAGTGTGTTCCGTGGTGAAAAGCTTGTGAAGGAGGAATGCAGGTTTTAGAGTCTCACTCCACGTTGCTGCTATTCCTATTTGAGAATTGCCCCCCCACCACCGCCACTCCCCTACTCCCACAAAAGCCTTGAAATATTTTATTTATGTGGGATTACAGTCTATGCAACAATGAGACATGAGGAGGTGGCCATGAATAGCCCCTGAGTGTGTTATACACTGAGACCTTTTCCAAAAGGCTGCAGAGGAATTATTTAGTCTAAGCAGCCACGAGTCATGTGATTTCTTCAGAAACATTTACATCTGGGTAGGCCTGCTTTTTGAATATTCTTGGTGGGAAGCACTTTGAACCATAAAGGCACACTGAAAGACAATTGCTATGGAGACTGCGCCTCCACTGTGCATTTATCTGAGTTCTCCGTCTGGGGCTCTTGAGCTTCCACAAGGTGTCCTGGGCACGCTGCTCTGGGGTGGGGGATCTGGGCGCGCCACAGTGTTGGGAGGCCACCCACTTGGGACCCTAGCTCGGGACTGTAAGCAGGAGGCATCCGCCCACGGTATGGGCTCTGCGGGTGTTTGTGCGTGTGGGAGTGGGACGACGGGGGGACATGCAGGGTGTGCGGCGCCCCCTCCCCCGCCTGTGCGGGGACCACGTGAAGGAGCGGCGCGTGGGGGCCCCTGGCGCGCAGCCGCGGTGGGTGACGGCGAGGCGTCCCGGGGGCCCCGTGTACAGGGCGTGTGTCTGTGTGTGAGTGTCTGGAAGGGTGCAGGGGCCCCGCGCCTCCCTGCTCTCCTCGTGCGTGTGCGTGTGTGTCCTCGGCCCAGCGCCCCGCCGAGTGGTGCCCGCGGCCAGGCGGGCGCGCGCCCGTGCGGGGTGTGTATGTGAGTGTGTGACAGTGTGTGTCAGGTGACTCGGGTCACGCAGTCTCTCTCTCTCTCTCCTCCGGGAGGAACTGCCGCGCTCCGGCTGACTCCTCCGCCGGCGGGCGGGGCGGGGGAGGGGGCTTCGGGCGCGCTGGGAACCGCGGGACCCGGACCTGGGCGCCGCCCGCCGGGGACGCGCGGCCCCGCTTCCGCCGGCCCCGGCCGAGCTCTAGACAAACCTCCGCTTCAGAAATAGGCTGCGGACGGCCAGCTAGGAGGCTTGGCCCCCACCCCGGGAGCCCCGCCGTCCCCGGGCCGGCCGGCCGGTGGGCGCGATGAGCCAGGTGCTGGGGAAGCCGCAGCCGCAGGACGAGGACGACGCGGAGGAGGAGGAGGAGGAGGATGAGCTGGTGGGGCTAGCGGACTACGGAGACGGGCCCGACTCCTCGGACGCGGATCCGGACAGCGGCACAGAGGAGGGAGGTGAGCGCCTGGCCCCCGCGTCCTCGGCTGGTGCCCCTTTCCTCCCCTTGGCATCTTCCCGCCCCCAGCCCGGCAGTGCGCTGGTCACCGACTTGGAGGGGGTCCAGGGGAGCGGAGTTGAGGGGTTGGGGTGGGGAGGGACGCCAGAAGCGTGACCTCGAGCTGCCAAATGAGGGAGCGCGGTGCTGGTGGTGGAGGGGCAACCAGTATCGGTGGAAAAGGGGAAGGAGGGAGGAAGCGTCTGGGCCGGAGGAGCGCGCGCTTCTGCCCCCTTCAGAGCCGGTGCCTCCCGCGCCCCTCACCCCAAGTTCTCCGCAGCGTCTGGCGGTTGGGAAGGGGAGGGGACCACAGGCGCACCCTGGGACCTCTCTCCCTGAACGGTGCTGTTGAAGCCAGAGTCAGATGTCGTGGCTAAAAAAAGGCAGCCGGCGGCAGCGTGACTGGCAGGGTCGTCGGCAGCTGCGGGTGTCAGTCTCGCCCCGCGTCGCCGCAGGAGGGGTCCACCCAGGTGTTGGCTGGGGAGACCCGCGGGGCGGCGGGGGGATGCTCGCCAAGCTGTTCCGGGAGTCGCCGAGTGGCCGCAGGTTTCCCGGGATCCACGCAAATACGGTTGTCAGGACACCTTATCTGCTCTCGGTATCACCACCTGGACATGGCAGTGCCTGCCCCGGAGTGAGCGCGCGGCGGGGGAATTCTTTGCCATTGAAGCAAACTCTTTTTCCTGTTCTAGAAGCGGGTTTTAGCAGTCGTTCAGCTTGTGGGGGCTTCCTGCGTTTTCTTAAGGTCTAAGGAAGTTGAGAGCCTTTTGGTATTCCAGAAAGGTTAAACTTTTTTTAGTTTCCCTCAGAAGCGAGCAAAAGTTCCTTTATTGTAAGGTCACTTGGAAAGGTCAATAGAAAGCGGCTGTTAAACATGATGTTATTCTCAGTGAAACTGTATGCATCCAAGAGAAGGAACTAAGTTTAATATTTCACACTGAAGAAATCGTGTGAGAGATACAAGTACCTTTTTGACTATTGATTTTTAAAGAACTTTTATTGAGAATTCACTGAACTTATTTTAAATTCTCTATACAAAGCTTTTCTCACGAGGGTAGTTTCATTATTCTACATCTGGCAGGCACGACTTTCAATGAATCAGAAAGGAAATAAAGTTAACTATGGCTTGCACCTGGTAGATGAGAAAGCAGCCTTCCCACTATGAAAACACTTTTTCATAGTGTTTTCTCTCTTGGGATGATTTGTGCTGATTCCTCATTTGCTTAAACTGATGTGTGCACCTTTGTGCTTTCTGTCTTCTGCACCCCCGGTAATTGGTCTTACCGTTGAGCACCAGGCCACATTTTTGTAGATAAAGCCTTTCAGCCCTTTTATTGGAGTCTCTAGAGCTACCTTCTGTAATTAAATTGTTCAGTCGCCTCATTATTATTCAAGTTCCATTTGTTAGCTCCTCCCAGATTCTTAGAAGACTCCAGAGAGATGCAGAATAGGGATGTATTAGCAAGGTATTTGAAATGGTGGACACAGTAGAGTGTGTGTGGGATTCTCTTTTTTAAAAAAGAAAAACAGTGGGGGGTGGAGGGGCCACATCCAGGAGGGAAAGCCCTGTAATTTGATACTGTCCTGAGGCCTGGAGGGTCCAGAAAAAGTACTGGACCCCTCATTTATTCTGCAGTTCTTTAAGTGGGCACTTTTAAAATTTGATTTGGGGACTTGAAATTGAAGTGAAATTAAAGCCCTGCTTGAGGGACGGGATTCCCGGAACAAAGGGCTTTCCCAGAGCCCAGACTTCCAGGCTCCTTAGCTGTTAACCTAAAGGCAAACTTGCCTGTAACTGATTTTTGGTGACTTGCATAATAAAATCCTTCTGAATGAGCTCTTGGGATCAGCTTGGGATCTTGCTATAAAAAGATTAAATATATTTATATTGTGAGAAAAGCAACATTTTTGCTCGGCAAACTTTGCTTAAGCCTGGTTTCTGTCCACCTGGGCCTGCTGTGGATAGGTGGTCTGCTCAGATTTCCTCCATTATATTTTGACCTCTGTTCTTTCCAGATTTTCCTGGCTTTGACTTTAGGGTTTAGGCCTTGATGCAGAATCTCTGTCAGAACATTTGCTCTCTAGTGGCAGACAGGCTCCTCAGTCAGCAATTCCAGCGAGGACTGTTCCTGATGGCTGTCAGGCCAGCTGATATGGTCTGGGGAGTGGGGTTTGGGAGGGGGAGTTTGGGAGTTGTGACTTCCCTTCCTGTGTGCTTCAAAAGGCTGATTCACGTGTTGCATTATAATCTTGTTTTATTTTTGGTAAAATTTACATTTACCGGTGAAACCCCATCTCTACTAAAAAAAAAAATACAAAAAAAAAAAAAAAAAGAATTAGCCGGCCGTGGTGGTGCACGCCTGTAATCCCAGCTACTCAGGAGGCTGAGGCAGGTGAATCACTTGAACCTGGCAGGCAGAGGTTGCAGTGAGCCAAGATTGCGCCATTGCACTCCAGCCTGGGCAACAGAGCAAGACTCCATCTCAAAAAAAAAAAAAAAAAAAAAAAAATTTACATTTACCTACTCTCAAACTTAAGAAGTAGAATGTAGGAAAAAAAAGGACCTATTCTGAGAAAAGATGTACTTTGAACCACTAGCAAAGCGTTTCTCTAATGGACCCCTCTCCCCTTTCCCCTTCCTAATAGCTTGGTTTAGTGCCTGCACTTATTGGAGACCTGGGGCTTTTCCCACTAAGTTCAGAAATCTACCCTGGCAGGTGGGACGCTGAGGGTGGGATGTGGGACCAACTAGTCTTGCCAGTTAAATTGCAAAGCAATTTATCAGGAGCTGTGCAAGAGAAGTGGACTGAAGGTGGCTATGTAATGCAGTTTTTATTTCCCTCAGTCTGTGGGACTTATGAAGGAACCTCTGATCTTATTTTTAAACCGAGTGCGCCTTGTAAGTTTTACCACATTGTACTAAGTTTGAAAACATAGGGCAACTAAGGTGAGACTTAAATTGCACTTCTCTGGCTTCCACTCCATATTTTATTCATGAATAGCAAAAGTGTTCTCAGGCACATTAGTTCTGTTAGGGCAGATTTGGGCACCTTTCAACCTTGCTTTCATGGTAGTTAATTACAGGTAAGGTGAGTCTCACCTTCAATCCCCACACTCCAGATAAAACTCCCAGAGGGGAGGCAATGGTTAGGCCATTAAAAACAATTGCACCAAAAATAATGATTTTTTTAGATTCACGGACTTTAAATCTTTTAATAAATCACTGTGCTTTAAAAACTGTAATGACAAGGAAAGCAGTTACAAGATCATATTTAATCAGAAAGTAAAATTGTTTTCCCCCCAAAACACCTCCCATTTTTTTAGGAGAAACTTGGCTTAACGTAGCTGTTCACCTACAGTCCGGTGAAGTTCAGTCTTTGTCTTCATAGAAGCCTGTGCACACCCTTAGGGTCTGAAGAAGTGACTGTGTGTAGGTTTCTGGAGGCATGAAAGATCCAGGGTCTTCCTTCCTGAAGGATGTAGATGGGGTGAATCCAGCAATTCATATGTATTAATCATTAGTTCATTAATGTCAGCTTTTTGTGGGGAAGGGACTGGGTCTCTCTATGTTGCCTACGCTGGTCTCGGACTTGTGGGCTCAAGCAATCCTCCTGCTTCAGCCTCCCAAGTAGCTAGGATTATAGGCATGCATGACTGCATGGCTTTTTCCTAAAATATTTAAAAATTATTAGTGACTTCACCTTTTCATTGTTCCTTGGAAGTAGAGATAATGGTTATACTGATACTGAAATCATGGCTCAGAGATACCAGGGGACTTTTCTAGTGCCCTATCATGGGCTAGAAGTGAGCAAAGTTTAGAAGAGGATCAAGTGTGTTGAAATGTAAGCCCCTTTTCTTTTAATTCTGCCTTATCAGAAAAGAGCTGGGTTGACTACAGCTTTGGACATAGCTTGTCTCTTGGATTTCCTCTGGCCCTGGAAATACAGAAGAGTTGGAACAGATAAAACTATGGAATAGTTTAACATGATGTGATCAAAGTTAAACTTTAGGTAAATACTTGTTTGAATGCCTGTATTTAGAGAGTATCTTTTTATATCAGACGTTTTATAAACCTGTGTCAGTGATTCAGGGCATCAGAGAATACTAACTCTCTACTTTTATTAGCGATCTCTTCCATTTTAATACTAGATAGAGGGTAGTCTAATGGAAACAGGAGGCACAAACAACAAGTTCTGGATAAGAGCCAATGGCTTTGGGTTTGAGAGATCATCTTTTGTCTTTCAAAGATAACTGAGTCTGCCCCAAGTTCACCACCTGTGTTATTCAGTCCTCCCCCAGCCCATAGCAAATGCTGGTGACAATCAATTTCACTTTTAGCATAGCCACTTCGTTCCTGCTCATTTTCTTCTTTCTTTCCTTCTTTTGAGATGGAGCCTCACTCTGTTGCCCACGCTGGAGTGCAGTGGCACGATCTCAGCTCACTGCAAACCTCTACCTTCTGGGTACACGTGATTCTCCTGCCTCAGCCTCCCCAATAGGTGGGATTGATTACAGGTGCCCACCACAACGCCCAGCTAATTTTTGTATTTTTAGTAGAGATGAGGTTTCACCATCTTGGCCAGGCTGATCTTGAACTCCTGACCTCAAGTGATCTGCCTGCCTTGGCCTCCCAAAGTGCTGGGATTACAGGCATGAGCCACCGCACCAGGCCTCTTCTTTCTTTCTTCTCTACCTCCTTTATTCTTTTGGTATTCTTTTATTTTTTAAAAAAATTTTTTGTTCTCCCTCCTGTGCCACAGCCTTAGAGCTCTCTTGTAATGGCCTTTCCTAGTTCTGCTGTGACACTCAAAAGACAAAAAGTTTTTTCACTTCTGGGCTACAGGGTCCAGGGTGCTTGCTGGTCGACCTTCTCCTCTTGTGGTCCTCCGAGAAAGACTTCGGCTCCGTTTCTCAGTGTGTAAAATAGAGGACTGCGTAAAGCCAACCTTAGTGCACTCTCAAAGTGATGGTTAAAAAGTTTGTAAGAAGGCACATTAGTAAATCAGAACATATTAGTGAAACGGGAAAAGTTCCCTTGGCCCCCTCGCAGGGTGTGTGATGGGGGTCTGGCTTGATTCTTCAGTGCTCCGCTCCTCAAACCTCTAGGGGAGCACACAGATGGGCAGGCTATGGGGCTCCAACCCCACGACAGTGTTTAGGGGTGGATGTTTACAGCTCCTAAAGCCCCAGTGGGCATGTGTTACAGGGTGCTCTTTTAGTTTTGCTATCTATGGGCTTGTGTTAACCAGCTCAGTCAGACCCTCTACCTTGTCACAAAGACAGAGTGCTTTCTGTATCCTGGGTTCTTGCCTTGGAGTACCGGAAGAATCGGATCACACTTGGGCTTGGAGAATGAGTGCAAGACTTTATTGAGTAGAAGTAGCTCTCAGCAGATGGGGGAGCCAGAAGGGAGATGGTTTTCCCCTGGAGTCAGGCAGCTGTTTTCTGACTACTCTGACCAACCTGGTGTGCTTCCAATGTCCTCTCGACGTCTAGCCACTTGAATATTCTTCCACCCATCGGCTCCTCTTGATTTCCAGCCGCTTGTGTGTTCCTCCACTGATGTGCTCCTCTCGATGTCCAGCTGCTTCTGTGTCTGCCTTGCTAGGCTCTTGGGTTTTTATAGGCACAGGATGGGGATGTGGCAGGCCAGGGTGGTCTTGCAACATTTGGGCTGGAAATGCCTGACCTCACCTAGGCCTGTCGGGGTGCAGCCCTAGCCAGGGACCACGCCCTCCTCTCTACCTGGCACTTCCCTTCTCCTTTCCAAATCATTTAAAGGGACCACACCCTTCCCTTCCCAGCACTCCCCTTATCATTAGGACTGCTACTGAATACATATGTTAAGGAAATATTCATATGTGGTATTTATCATGTTTTTAAGTTATCTGCCAGTGTGATTTGAGAGGATTTCATAAAGATTTAGTTTTCATGCATAAATAAAAGAATCACCTTCAAAATCTTTATGCCTTTGAAAATATGTGTTCTGTTTGCATTTAATTTTCCCTGCTAAGTAGTCAATCAAATGGACAGTGAATCTTCATGATTTTTGCATAGCTCTTGTTAGTAGTAGTATTATTATTCATATGATTCATTCCCACTTGGGTTAGAATTTGTTATTGAACTCTTGGGTCTTGAATGTATAAGTAGTTCCATTGATCAACATAAGCTCCAGAAATTTAAAGGAGCCACAGAGAAAGTTGCAAATAGAAACACACCAGAGGCCTCTTCCTAAAACCATAAGCACATAGAGGCTTAAGCCTTTGTTGATCCCACAGAATACTAATAGCGAAGAAATTCTAATTTTCCCTTAAGGTTGAATGAGCGTCTTACTATAGTCACATTCCACTGAAGACCCTCTCGTTGCCTAGGCTTGGAGTGGGAAAAAAGGAAGGGGAGTGAGTGTGTGTGTTTGTGTGCCTGTGTGTGTGTCCTTGTGTGCCTGTGTGTGTGTCCCTGTGTATGCTGATAGAGGAGGAAATGAAGGCTCATGGGCAAGGGGACATGTATGGGGTCACATAGCTAGTAAATGGAGAGCTGGGACTTGAACCCTAGTCTGACACTAACACCGTGCTTTTTCAGCCATTCCACTTGCCATCACTTCGCCACTACGTTATCTTAATTCTTGCATTAAATAGTTTTTTTTCCTGTTTTGAGCCTGTTCGAAGATGTTACCTCTCAGAGAACTCTCCTTAATTATAATAGTTCTCAATCGTATAATGCACTAGAATTTGTGAAGTGCGTTTCATATGATATCTCATTCTTCCTGGAGAGACCCTTGAGCTTAGGATGGCAGGGCCAGCCTTAAGAGCTGTGTAAGGAGGTGAACATTGGCTTTCAATTCCCATTTTCCTGATTTCTGGTTTCTTCTTTGTTGTAAGCATTCCTAACCCTCAGATCAGTCAGGCAGGGTCCCCAGGCAGCCCTACTGTACTCAAGGCACTAATCCATCTTTTCTCCCTTCTTTTTCTATTTACTAAGGCCTGTTGGTTTTTGACAGGGCTCTGCTGGTTACTGGATAATTCCGGATTAAGTGATTAGCCTTCAGGTATTAAAGACTGATATGGCCCAATTTGATGACCCATCCCCATAGTGCTGTTCCTTGGGTGATTGAATTTCCTGGGGTCTACAGCAGTCCAGTTTGAAAGCTGGGCTCTTTGGGCAATCTGGGTATTGATAGCACCGAGTGTAGGAGATGTGAGGTCTATTTGGTGTCCCTGACCACAGTAAATAAACCTTCACCTAGGCATAAAGCTGATCCTCTTGATACCCAGTTCCAAGTGCTGATCTGGGCCAAAGTCAGACGTGAAGTTTCTTTTTAAAGCTTCAGTTAATTTAGCCTCAAATTCTGCTCAGTCACTTTCACGTAATCATCTCAACAAACATCTATTGAGTGTTTGCTGTGGGTAAGCACTGCGGCCTCAGTTTGTTTTAACAACAATTTTAATTTTGTTGAGTTACAAACTGCAAAATCATGTGTTCATATTTTTCTATACTTTGTGTTACACAGGCTATTGGGCCCAAATGTTAGACTAATAGGAACAAAGCCCCCTTTGGAATATAATATTAAAATTTTATAGAACGGTAGAAGTTGCTTACCAATACCTAATACTCCTTCAAATGACAACTGTTTTTTATTCTTCAAGTATGTGTGTAGTAACCCATATGGGAAAAATGGCAAAAGGCCACATTGATGTTTTCTGAATATAGAGAATAAAGATTTAAATCAAGAAGTTGTCGGGCGCAGTGGCTCATGCCTGTAATCCCAACACTTTGGGATGCCAAGGTGGGAGGATTGCTTGAGCCCAGGTGTTCAAGACCAACCTGGGCAACATGGCAAGACCCTGTTCTAACCACCACCCCTCCCCCCAAAAAATTAAAAAGTTAAAATATTAGCCAGCTGTGGTGGAGGTGGTGTGTCCTCGCTACTTGGGAGGCTGAGGCAGGAGGATCACTTGAGCCCAGGAGTTTGAGGCTGCAGTGAGCTGTGATTGAGCCACTCACTGAACTCTAGCCTGAGTGACAGAGTGAGACCCTCTCTTGCCAAAAAAAAAAAAAGAAAAGAAAAGAAAACCAATCAAGAATTCTGTTATCATCCATGGCCATACACACACACACACACACACACACACACACACACAGAGCTATATATATAAAATGTATATATCCCCAGGTAAAGACCACTTTGTTGCCTTATAATATTCCACAGACATAAAGGTTCTCAATGCCTGGATGTTCCCTAATTACCTTTGAATTGGTACTTTATGTCTTGACAGTTTTTTAAAATGTCATTATGTTAAAAGCACCTAACATGAGATCTGCCTTAATAAGTTTTTAAGCATACAATATGCTATTGTAGGTACCCTGTTGTATATCA
The DNA here is from genome assembly GCF_001698545.2 of Rhinopithecus bieti. Lineage (NCBI taxonomy): Eukaryota > Metazoa > Chordata > Mammalia > Primates > Cercopithecidae > Rhinopithecus > Rhinopithecus bieti. The sequence continues at coordinate 1,029,880 of NW_016806491.1, forward strand.
GATCTCTAGAGCTTACTCAGCCTGCTTGACTGAAACATCATGGCCATTGATGAGTACCTGCATGGGAGGTGTCACTGACATTTGTAAAGGATAAGTGTTACCACCTTGAGATGGTACTGACATTTGTAAAGGATGAGTGTTACCACCTTGAGATGGTACTGACATTTGTAAAGGATGAGTGTTACCACCAGCGACCGCTGGTTGATGAGAGGTTGGAGTGGGTTAGTTTTTGAGCTGTGGCCAAGGCTAAAACTCCTCAACCATGCCCTCACTTTCACCCAACGAGGTCGGGGGTAAAGGACCATCAGGCATGGGCTAGCTCAGCAGCCTCCATTCCCTGCTTCAAGCCTGTCACATTCTTACCTCCCTTCTGAGGCCCTGGGTCCTTTCCCAGCGTAAGCTGCAGACCAGCAATCCCCTCAGACTCAACAAGTTTAAATACTTTTTCAGCTTCGTCCCCCTAACCTTCTTGGTGAATGGGCTGCCAGGTCAGCAACCCAGGGCTTCTGTCTCCTTTGTCCCCCATGCCTAATGTGACACAGATTTGAGCTCACAAGTCCATTTCTTCTGCCTGTTTCCACAGCCTGTGCCTTAGTTCTTTGTCATTCATGTTCTAGAACAACCTCCTAATTCTATCCTGGCTCCCGCAAGGGAGTCTGTTTCTGGAGTGAACTTAATGAAATGTAAATCACATTAATCTCCCCTTAAAATCCTTAGTGATTTCCAGGCCGGGCTTGGTGGCTCACGCCTGTAATCCCAGCACTTTGGGAGGCGGAGGCTGGCGGATCATGAGGTCAGGAGTTCAAGACCAGCCTGGCCAACATGGTGAAACCTCGTCTCTACTAAAAATACAAAAATTAGCCAGGCATGTTGGTGCTTGCCTGTAATCCCAGCCACTCGGGAGGCTGAGGCAGGAAAATTGCTTGAATCTGGGAGGTGGAGGTTGCAATGAGCTGAGATTGCGCTACTGCACTCTAGCCTAGGCAACAGAGCAAGACCCTGTCCCCCCACCCCCCCAAAAAAAAATTCTGAGGATTTCCTCAATGCTTTCAGGGTAAAATCCAAACATCCCAGCATCACACTCCTGAGCTAGCCAGTCACCTCTCCATCAACCAATTTCTTCAAAGATATATATTGAACTCATGCCATGTGCTACCTTGTATTTTGCCTGTGCATATGTGAGAGAGACAAACAAAAAACAAGTAAACAAACAGGAAGACAAACATACTAAAGATGGACTATTAATAATAATAAGGACTATTAAAAAGGCACAGGGTTATGGCCCAGGAAGTGATAGTGCCTGATTTAGCAGTGGGGGTGACATTGCAGCTGGGCTGAACTGGAGAAAGAGCTCTTGTAGGTGGAGGGAGGAGCAAGGTGAGACCCTGAGGTGAGGAACCTTCTGGAAGGCCAGTGTTGCTGAGGAGAGGGAACCAGTGGAGAAGATGAACCAGGCATGGGTGAGGGGGAGAAGAAGGCATTTGGATTTTATTCTAAATGCTGTGGGGGGCCGGGCAAGGTGGTTCACACCTGTTATCCCAGCACTTTGGGAGGCTGAGGCAGGTGGATGACCCGAGGTCAGGAGTTCGAGACCAGCTGGTTAACATGGTGAAACCCTGTCTACTAAAAATATGAAAATTAGCTGAGTGTGGTGTCAGGCGCCTGTAATCCTAGCTACTCGGAAGACTGAGGTAGGAGAATCGCTTGAACCCGGGAGGCAGAGGTTGCAGTGAGCTGAGATCGTGCCACGGCACTCTAGCCTGGGCAATAGAGCAATACTCTGTCTCAAAAAAAAAAAATGCTGCGGGGAAGCCCCTGGACAGTGTTGCCTCATCTTGCCTTCAAACTGCATTCCCTAACCTCCAGTTTCCTGAACTTGCAAATCTCTTCCTGGAACAACCTTTCCCTCATTCATCTGGTCCATGCCTCCTCTTCTTTAAGACTCAGATATTATTACTCCTCCAGGGAGCCTCTCTCAGTGCCTAGAACACCTAGCTGGCCTTGCATGGTAATTGCCAGTTTCTCATATCTGTATTCCCCTCTGATTGCTGGGGGATGAATCGTTTTTCTTTGTGTCTGCAGCCCTGCCTCACGCTTGGCCAGTGTTCAGGGAACCTTCCTGAAATGAGAACAAACTGCCCTCTTGTACATTTCATCTCACTACAGCAACTTCCTGGGTAGGTTGAAGGGGAGCCCTCCCATAGCGGATTTTTAAAGACTTGTCCCCTGATTGCTCCTTTTAGGGGGGCTGTCATCTTTCATTCTCTTTTGCCTGCCTAGAAGCCTGAGACAGAGCTTAATGCTTAGGGAGGTGTTGGTGGAGAAAGCCCAGCCTTCTGCAGGAGGCTGAGAGGCTGAGGTGCCTCCCTTACTGGCATAAGCTCTCTGCCTCTTGTACTCCAGAGAATTTTTTTTTTTTTTTTTTTTTTAGTGCCTGTCCTTGAACCCCGGATCCTCAGATTAACGCTTTACCGGGGCTAAGCTACCCGGGCTCTATGAGAAGATACTTGAGGAGAGGGTGGGAGGAGATTAGAGGGAAGATTTTTGTCAGCAGTCCATTTCTGATATATAAGAAACCTTTCCTGATGTAAAGTCGTGGCCTACAACATTTTTTACCCTGGCCCACAGTAAAAAACATTTATACTCTGAACAAATACCCACATACATGTAAATAAACCCAAGAAGGTTTCACTAAGCCGTATTTTTACTCTTATGCTATACCATGTGCTCCAATATTTTCTAGTTTTTTCTTTTTAAATGTCTTTGTTGTTGTTTAATGCTGTTGCTGTTTAATCCTCACAAATTGATTTTATGAAGACTAATGTGTTCTGACTTAAGGTTTGGAAATCACAGATATAAAATATTTGAAGAGCAGCTGGAATGAAGCCATTTTGTAGAACACCTCAAGGAGAAGTTCCCCTGTAAATTTTAATTCATGAGACATGCAAATTAGACTACAGTTTAGTATTAAATGTTACAGACAGAGAGCTGATTGGTGGTGAAGGTTCTGGGTGAGCACTCAGATGACCAGTCATATGATCTTGGGCAGGTTCCTTCCCCGAGATTCCTCAGGGGTAGAACAGACTTATGCTCCCTCACTGGGCCGGTGAAGTTTGTAGAAATGTCCAGCCCAGACCGGGAACGGTGGCTCATGCCTGTAATCCCAGCACTTTGGGAGGCTGAAGTGGGAGGATCACTTGAGCCTAGGAGTTCCAGACCAGCCTGGGCAACATAGGGAGACCTCGTCTCCACAAAAAAAAAAAAAAAAAAAAAATAGCTGGGCATGGTGGTACAGAGTGCAATGGCATTATCACAGCTTACTGCAGCCTTGACTTCTGGGCTCAGGTGATCCTCCCACCTCAGCCTCCTGAGTAACTGGACTATAGGCACGAGCCACCACAACCTGCTAATTAAAAAAATATATATATATTTTTAGTAGAGAGAGGGTTTTGCCATGTTGCCTAGGCTGGTCTCGAACTCCTGGGTTCATGCAATTTGCCCTCCTTGGCCTCTCAAAGTGCTGGGATTATAGGCATGAGCCATTGTACCCAGCCTACACAGCGTATTTCCATACACCCTAGCTGAATGTAATAAAATGCATCTGTTCGGAACTAGGGAGTCCCTGCAAAGTTGATGGTGTTCTTGCTGATCCAGGCCACCCTTTCTCAGCTGTTTAATGGTTGGTGGCCTGTGCTTGAATTTGGCAGGCAGGGAAAAGGAAATACTTCCAGCTGTATGTGTTGTTGCAGCCATATGTGTATTTAGTTCCCTAGCGTTTCTGTGTATGTAAACATGCATGCATACTCCCTGCTTCACAGTGGTGTCTGTCACCTCGCCACCCTCCCAGGAGGAGGAGATTCAACTTCTACAGGTCATCAGCGTGGATGATCATGCCACATAGAGACTTACAGACTGTGCTGGAGAAACATTAAAATCTACGCCCATATCTAGCAGTATAAATTGGGAAGAAAGGCATTTATAAACACATGAATATTTTTGCACTTGCACATAATTTAACGAGGAGTTTTGCTTGCATTAATTGGGTGCAGTGTTGCACAGCAGAAAGAGAATGCATAGACCGTGAGTGGGCCAGTCCTCAGTTTGAATGTTACTTGACCTTTCTAAGCCTGTAAACTTTAAGTCATAAGATATGCAAATTAGAGTAGAGTTTAGTATTTAATGTGACAAATAGAGAACTGATTGGTGGTAAAGGCTCTGATTGGTGGTGAAGGCTCTGGTGGTGAGGGCTCTGGGTGAGCACTCCACCGAAACCAGAATTTCTTCACCTGTGAAATGGGGATAATAATATCTGTTCTTGAAGGAGCATGAATGGGAGGAAGCGTGTAGAGTGCCTAAAGTAGTGGCTGGCACATTGTAGGCACCTTCATACATGATAGCCATTAGTTCTCATTGCATGCATATTTTCCTGTTCCATGCAAGGCATTGTGCCTTTGCTCACATTTGGACTTCCCTCTTCTGGAGGACCTCCTGCCCGCTCCTTCTCCAAATTCTGCAGTACTTTAAATCTGCATTCATAATCTGTGTGATCCAATGGGTCTCCCCCTTGGCCCACAAGCATTTCCCTGTACTTTGCATTGATTAAACACTTGCTGTTTGGGAGGTGATAGCAGAGCAACTATAACTGTTAAGGTTTCTGTTCTTATCTCTGAGGTTACATTTTTTTTAGTAACAACTGTAACTGTCACTTACAACAATTAATTGACATAAAATAACACATATTTGATACGTTTTCACATATGTATGTACCTGTGAAACCATCAGCACAATGAAGACAAAGAACACATCTATCACTTCCAAACATTTTCCCATACCTCTTCCTCCCTCTGACCTTTCCTTACTGCCTACTGCCTCTTCCATTTCTTTTTTTCTTTTTTAATTTTTGAGATGGAGTTTTGCTCTTGTCACCCAGGCTGGAGTGCAGTGGCGCAATCTCAGCTCACTGCAACTTCTGCCTCCTGGGTTCAAGTGATTCTCCTGCCTCTGCCCCCCAAGTAGCTGCGATTACAGGCACCCACCACCATGCCAAGCTAATTTTTGTATATTTAGTAGAGACAGGGTTTTGCCATGTAGGCCACGCTAGTCTTGAACTCCTGACCTCAGGTGATCCACCCACCTTGGCCTCCCACAGTACTGGAATTACAGGTATAAGCCACTGTGCCCAGCCCTGCCTCTTCCATTTATTAGGTAACCACTGATATGCTATTTGCCACTGTGGATTAGATTAGTTTACATTTTTAAAAAAGAAATTTATGAAAGAGGAGTAATGGTTTCTTTCAATCGGCATAATTAGAGATTCATCCAGGTTATGTGTATCAATAGTTAATTTTTTTATTGCTGAGATGCACCACAATTTGTGTATCTAGTCACCTGCTGATGGACATTTGGGTTGTTTCCAGTTTTTGACTATTACAAATAAAATTATTATGAATCTTTGTGTACATGTTTTATATGGACAAAAACTTTCATTTCCCTTAGGTAAAAACTCAGCAGTGGAATGGAAGGAATAATAAGATAGGTGTATGTTCAACTTCTTAAGAAACCACCAAACTGCTTTCCAAAACAGAATCATTTTACATTTCTACCAGCAGTGTATGAGAGTTCTGGTACCTCCACATCCTTGCCAACACTTGTTACTCTGTGTCTTCCTAATTTTAGCCATGTTAGTGGGTATGTAATAGTATCTCATTATAGTTTTGATTTACCTTTTATAATGATTAATGATGTATTGAGTATCTTTTCCTATGCTTTTTTACCTTCCATAAATCTTCTTGGGCAAGTTGTCTCTTCAAATCTTTTGCTTGTTTCACTTTTAAAATTGGGTCAGCCGGGTGTGGTGGGTCATGCCTGTAATCCCAGCACTTTGGGAGGCTTGAAGTCAGGAGTTTGAGACCAACCTGGCCAACATGGTGAAACCCCATCTCTACTGAAAATACAAAATTAGCCGGGCGTGGTGGTGCATGCCTGTAATCCCAGCTACTTGGGAGGCTGAGGCAGGAGAATCACTTGAACCCGGAGGTGGAGGTTGCAGTGAGCTACGATCGTGCCACTGCACTCCAGCCTGGGTGACAGAGCGAGACTCCATCTCAAAAAAACAAAAAACAAACAACAACAAAAAAATTGGGTCATTGGTTGAGTGCAGTGGCTCACGCCTGTAATCCCAGCACTTTGGGAGGCTGAGGTGGGTGGATTGTTCAAGCCCAGGAGTTCAAGACCAGTCTGGGCGACATGGCGAAACCCCATCTCTACAAAAAATTAGCTCAGCGTGATGGGGCGTGCCTGTAGTCCCAGCTCTTCTGGAAGCTGAGGCAGGAGGATCGCTTGAGCCTGAGAGGTGGAGGTTGCAGTGAGCTCTGATTGAGCCACTGCACTCCAGCCTGGGCAACAGAGCAAGACTGTCTCAGTAAATAAATAAATAAATAAATAAAATAAAATTGGGTCATTTGTTTTCTTATTAATGAGTTTTGAGAGTTCTTCATATATTCTGCATACAAGTCCCTTCCCAGATACATGATTTGCAGATACTTTCTTCTAGTCTGTCTTGTCTTTATTACTTAACAATGTCATTTGATGTTTTTCTTTTACTTGATTATTACTTTTTTGAGAGTTGCTGCTGTCTTTTAAGTCCCAACAGATTCTTCATTTTTGGATTTGTTGTGCTTTTCTTTCTTTTATTTTTTTTTTAGTTTTCATGGTTATTGAAATTTTATTTTAATAAAATCTAGTTTACCAATTTTTGGGGGAGGGTGTCATATCTAAGAAAATTTTCCCTAATGGAAAGTCATAAATATTTTATCCTAGAAGTTTCATAGTTTTAGGTCTTACAGTTAGGCCAACCAATTTTGAGTTGATGTGAGTTGAATTTTTTTTTTTTTTTGGCATATGGATGTACAGTTGGTCCATCAGTCATTTGGTGAAAATGACTGTCCTTTCTTCATGGAAGTGGCTTTACCTCTTGGTGAAAAATCAGTTGTCTGTGTGTGTGTGGGTTTATTTCTCTGTCTGTTCCAATGATCTATTGGTCTGTCTTTACACCAACACTCATAGTTTGGACTGAATTTCTAAGTTTCTCTGAGATAGGAACCATGTTTTACATATCTTTTTGTCTAACCAACATTTACCAAGCAACTACTTTGGGCCCATTAACCCGCATATTTATTGTATGCATAAAACAGAAACTCTAAGAGCACAGCTGAAAGAGAAAATGTGGAGTTGAGATCACAATTTAAGGAGTATTTTATATTTTGAAACATTTGTGTTTGGCAAATAAAGTGAAAGGGAATATGAAAGGTTTTCAGTGAACTTGTGCCTCTTTGGAATTAAACTTAAAAGTCCAAACTTTGTAAATTAAAACATAAAACAATGTGTCAGTTGTGTCTTTTTACTTTGTAAATTTTGTTTTATTTACTTATTTTCATTGACAGATTATAGTTCTATAGATTTAAGTTGTTATTTCTTTTCCCTTCTTTCTGTTTTTTAGAGTTGGGGTCTTGCTATTACATAGGCTGTTTTCAAACCCCTGGGCTGAAGCAATCCTTCTGCCTCAGCCTCCCAAGTAGCTGGGACCACAGGCATGTGTCACCATGTCCAACAAATTATTGTTTCTTTCTTTCTTTTTGAGACAGGGTCTTAACTGTTGCCCAGGTTGGAGTGCAGTGGCACAATCATGGCTCACTGCAGCCTCAATCTCTTGAGCTCAAGGGATCCTCCCACCTCAGCCTTCCGAGTAGCTGTGACTACAGATGCCCACCACCATGTCCGGCTAATTTTGAAATTTTTTGTAGAGACAGGGTCTCTTTGTGTTGACCAGGCTGGTCTCAAACTCTTGGGCTCAAGCGATCCTCCCACCTCAGCCTCCCAAAGTGCTGGGATTACAGGTGTGTACCACCAGGCCTGGCCACCTTCCCATTTCAGTGTCCCTCATGACTTCCTAGACATTAAAAATTGTTTTTCTTTCCTTTCCAAAACCAATTTTAATTGTATATGTGAATATATTTCATTTTTAAAATTAAAACCAAATTCCCTTTCATGATCTCTCTAAATTCTCCTTCTACCTACACTTTGCCATTTTAAAATGCATTTTGGTACATATTTATATTTGAAATGGTTATCCTTAAATTAAAAAAAAAATACTTAACTATGCTATTCTGGCAGCAACCATAGCATTCTTTGACTTACCTCTCTTTTACCATTCATTGTTTTCCATTGCTGATTACATTGTATGGCATTTTGGGTGTATTTTTCTTTCAGGAGTTACATCCTTGAGTAATTCTTTCAAAGGGATTAAGTGGGCAATAAACTTTCTGAGTCCTTGAATATCTGAAAATGTCTTTATTTCACTGTCACATTTGAAAAATGATATGATTGGTATATTAATGAGTTCACAGAATTTTCCTTTTGTCTTTTAAGATCTATTCTGTTGTCTTCTCATATCTGTGTTGTTGATAAGCATCTGATGTCTTTCTAGTTCTTTCATAGGTAATTGTTTCCCCCTTCTAAGGATTTTATTATTATCCTTGCTTTTAATTTTTTTTCACTTCTCTTTTGTTCCTATAGATATCCTTGATATTTTGAAGTTACACTATGATTTTTTTTTAAGTGTGGGCTTGTTTTTGTTTAAGTTTCTCCATTTTATTTTGTGAGTTTGTTCATTTTGAGTTTTATCTTTTGTTAATTTAGGAAAGGATTATCTATTATTTAGTCAAATGTTGCTTACTCCCCATATTCTGCATTCTCTCCTTTTGGAACTCCTTTGGTAGAATAATGATTCTTCTGAATCTTATTCCTGATGCCACTTTAACTTTGATTTCATACTTTCCAGGGCTCTATTCTTTTGTACTGCATCTTGAGAGACTTTGACTAGCCAGTCCACTATTTCCGTCTTCATGTGTGTTTATTCTGCTTTTTAATGCATACATTTTTATTGCCAAGATCTATATACCCCTTTTTCATAACTGCATTTCCTCTGAAACTGTCTGTTCTTGTTTCATGAATGCCATGTTTTCTCATATCTCTGAGTATTTGAAGTATACTTAGCTTGACAGTTTGCTCTGATTCCGTTATTAACTCTGCTTCTTCAGGTGTACATTCTTCCATTTGTTGAGTCTATATTGTCTTCCATGATCTTGGCATTACTTGAATATTTGATGTTCAAGGAAATGTTGGAGGGAAGATGGTACTGTATCCACCTCTGATAGTGCTCTATTCCACACATTGTAGTGAGAGTTAGGGGAGGTGAGAGGACTTTGAGGGCAGTAGTGGGGATGCTTCCTTGTCCTTCTGGGCATCACTAGCACTGGGGGCACTGACTTCCTTCTCATGCCCAACCTCCTCCATTTTACTGCTTTCACCTGAAAGATATCCTAGTGTGTGTAGGGTAAGTTCGGGTGAGTGGGCCGTGGTGCACAGAGTTTATGTGCTTGGCTGTTTTCACTGTTATTCTCCAAATAATGACTCTGTTGCTTGTCTTCATAATCCTTCGTATGGTGGGATTCATCAGTTCTACACTCTACAGCAGAACTCTGCCATTCATAGTCAAGGACTGCAGATTCCCTTTTCAATCTGATCTTTGTGTTTCTTAAGGATTTCCTGGTTGTCAATTTTGAGTTCTCCTTTTTGTTTCAAACTTAGCTATCCATGTTTCATTGTCCACCTATTTGTTTATTATGCATACCATTTCTATTATTTTTAGGGATTTAGTATGGGAAGGGAAGATGAACATGTTATCTGTCTGATATTTTTAAACTTGAAGTCCTATTTCATTTTCAGTTCATGCCCTGTTCTTGCTAAGATTGACTTGTAATGGCAGTACTGTGACTGGGTAGCATATAATCACTGATGAAGAAGAAAGCTGGTTACATTTTGGGTCATTTACTTCCATATTACTGCCTACATTGTATGTCATCAGCAATGTGTTGAATTGGATTCAGTTGAACTGGAAAAGTATGGGTGGATAACGTAGGGCTGAGAAGTTGCTTATAGTGGAGTAATGTCTATGCACATCTGTACCTGTTTAATTTGTCTTTATTGAGTCATTGTTTTATCTGAAATATGTATGTTTGCCTACACCTATTGCAAATTCAAACAATAAAGTATTATATATAGTAAATTAAATTTACTAAGATATTATCAAGTATTAACATGTGTTTTAGACAATTGTAGAGTTTTGGGGGAAAAATTGTTGGTTACATTAGGGAAATAAAAGGTTACTTTTCAGTCTGTATTGGATTAGGTTAGACCAGAGAAAAAGAAAGACATAATGAGGTACAGTTAAGAAGGAAATAAAAAATTTAGGATAATAATTTAATATATATACATCTCTATATTTGTTTATATTCTTTTTTTTTTTTGAGACAGGGTTTTACAGTATTGTCTAGGCTGGAGTGCAATAGTGCAATCAAAGCTCACGGCAGCCTTGAACTCCTGGGCTTAAGGGATCCTCCCACTTTAGCCTCCCGAGTGACTGGGATGACAGCTTGTGCCGCCATTCCCAGCCAATTAAAAAAAAATTTTTTTTATAGAGTCAGAGGTCTCTCTATGCTGCCCAGACTGGTCTCGAACTCCTGGCCTCAGGTGAGCCTCCCACCTCAGCCTTCCAAAGTGCTGGCATTATAGGCATTAGCCACTGTGCCCAGCTCTTTTTTTTTCTTAAGACGTTGGTTTCTTTTCTCGATTCTTCTTTGAGTTTCATACTGGGTTTTTTATTTTTGTGTATTCATGAAACCTTTAAAAAAATTGAGATATACTTTATATACCATAGTATTTGCTCTTTTAAAGTACAGAGCTCAATGGATTTTAGTATATTCACAAAAAGTGTGCAATTATCAACACTGTTAAATTCTACGAATTTTTTTTTGTTTGTTTGTTTTTGAGCCGGTCTCACTTTGTCACCTAGGCTAGAGTGCAGAGGTGTGATCTCAGCACACTGCAGCCTCGACCTCCTTGGCTCAAGCCTCGACCTCCTGGGCTCAAGGGATCAGCAGTGGCATTAGATTCTCATAGGAGTGCAAACCCTGTTGTGAACTGCACATGTGAGGGATCTAGGTTGCACGCTCCTTGTGAGAATCCAATGCCTGATGATCTGTCATTGTCTCCCATCACTCCCACATGGGACTGTTTAGTTGCAGGAAAACAAGCTCAGGGCTCCCATTGATTCTACATTATGGTGGCTTGAGAGTTATTTCATTATATAGGACAATGCAATAATAATAGAAATAAAGTACATAATAAACGTAACCTGCTTGAATCATCCTGAAACCACCCCGCCACCCCACTGGTCCCTGGAAAATTGTTTTCCATGAAACTGGTCCCAGGTGCCAAAAAGGCTGGGGACTGCTGTTCTGTGTCTGTGCTGTCCCGTATGTTAACCACTTGCTGGATGTGGCCGTTGAGTATTAGCCATGATGAAACTGAGGAAACCTCAAATTTTTATTGTGACAAAATATATATCACATCGTAACATTTACAGTTTTAACCATTTTTGGTGGTGAGGGGCACATAACAATGTGAATGTTATGCGCCCCTCAGCACCATCCATCTCCAGAATGTTCTCATATTCCCCCACCTGAAACTACATACCCATTAAACATAGAACTCCCCATTCCTTTTTCCCCCAACCCCTGAAAACATTCTGTGTCTATGAACTTGGCTTCTCTAGAAACCTCATAGGAGGAGAATTTGAATTGCTAATTTTAATCAATTTTAATTTAAATAGCTGCATTAGGCTAGTAGCTACCTTACTGGATGGGAGCCCTGAACCAGGGTGGGCCTGAGAGATGTCTGTCTCTCACAGACTTTGCATCGGCTGTGTAACACAGTCCAAACCTGCGATGTCTAGTCCAAGGCCCACTTTCCAGGCCTTCGTGGCTTGGGAGAGTAGTAGCCATAGGAGGGTGACTGAGAGAGGCATAACTCACGTCACCAAGCATCTCTTTAGTGATGACTTCTCAGAGAACAATATGGCTCCTGAATGCTCAGACCTGGATTCTTTCCACAGACCGTCTGCTCCTGGAAATAAATCTCTCTTCGCGCTCCTGAGTCCCTGCTTGTGATGTGGCATTATGTTGGTGTCTGGCCCCTGGGACGGTGTGAGAAGTGGTGAGACTGCATTGTTGAGTGTTTTGCACTTAACAAAAGCTGTCCCTTTTGCCTGGTGGGAAGTATAGACCAGTGGTTAAGTGTTCAGGCTCTGAGGTCAGCAAGACTTGGAGTTTAAGTGGAGGGATGCCGTTAGCACTCTCTTTGGAAGAGTGGCATCATCTGTGAATCATAAATCACATTTGAGGTGGAAGTGAAACTCCTCTAATTAACCGCTGTGAAAGCATCTCACCTTCATTCTCATTTTGTGGTTTCTCCAGTTTTGGACTTCAGCGACCCCTTCAGCACTGAGGTGAAGCCGAGAATCCTGCTCATGGGCCTGAGGAGAAGCGGCAAGTCGTCTATTCAGAAAGTTGTCTTTCACAAAATGTCTCCCAACGAAACACTATTCTTGGAGAGCACTAACAAGATATGCCGGGAAGATGTTTCCAACAGCTCCTTTGTCAATTTTCAGATTTGGGACTTCCCGGGACAGATTGACTTTTTTGACCCTACATTTGACTATGAGATGATCTTCCGGGGAACAGGAGCACTGATATTTGTCATTGACTCACAGGTAAAGCTCAGAGTCTCAGGGGTATGATGGCCTGGCCAGTCCCCTCCACCCCACGCCATGTTTTTGGTTTGGCTTTTAAACTCTGGAATAGACCTTTCTACCAAACAAGTGTTTTTTTGGTCAGCGCTCTCAGACTTTTCCAAAGATAAAACGCTCCATCCGTGACCAACAATCAACCCATTGAGCATTAGGGAACAATTGACACTTCAGCAAATCATAGACCTAGGAAACCTCACTGATGGAGGGGCCCATTCAGGCCAAATATGTCATCCCCACTGTGGTACCCTTGGTCAACATCTACAAAAGATCACAGGTTCTCTGCAACAAAAACATGTATCAATTTACATTTTTAACTGTTTATTATTTCCTATGAAGATAAAGTTCTAGGTGTGAACATTTTTCTTCTGAAACAAATTATTATTATTATTATTATTATTTTGAGACGGAGTCTCACTCTGTCACCAGGCTGGAGTGCAGTGGCATGATATCTCAGCTCACTGCAACCTCCGCCTCCTGGGTTCAAGCGATTCTCGTGCCTCATCCTCCTGAGTAGCTGGGATTACAGGCGCGTGCCACCACACCCAGCTAATTTTTGTATTTTTAGTAGAGACTGGGTTTCATCATGTTGTCCAGGCTAGTCTTGAACTCCTGGCCTCATGATCCACCCACCTCGGCCTCCCAAAGTGCTGGGAGCCACTGCGCTCGACCCTGAAACAAATTATTATAATTATTGCTTAAGACAATATAATTATATTATGTATTTTATAGATGATTATTAAATATAAAAAGTAAAATTTGAGATAAATATCCCTCTTAAGAAGATGGATATTTGATATTTTTTCCACTTCATGTATCCATGCTTGAATAAGACGATATTTGGCATCAGTTCTATTTTTGTTTTTTGTTTATATAAACACTGAGAAACTTTGTTCACATAAGTAAGTAGGTGGATATGAGGTGTGTTTTATTCTAGCATTTGTCTAGCTATTCAGATTCCTTCCAAGTTATATCCCCTAAATCACCCAGTTTTCTATCATGAAAAATTACTTTTAGTAGTTTATCAACAGGCTTCCGGAGTAGGTTCTCCTTTCACTTTGTTGGAAGCAAAGAATTGGGAACCCGTTTCCTAAGCTTTGAAGAGCCCCATTCTCAGTCGCGAGTCATCCCTGTAGCAGGTTCTTTTCCAGTATTCCGCATTGGCTCCTTGGCACCCTGGGTTTTTTATATCCTGGGGCTTTTCTACTGGAGTTGGTGTAAAGGGGAGGCAAAGGGAGACAGTAGGACCACAGGTGCGTATCAGGCAGATACATTTTAGGAAGGGGTTTACAGCAGTATGGGGCATTGGTACTTTCCAAACTATCCATGTCTGGGGCTCTTAGAAAATGCCCATGACCCGTGGCCCAGCCTGAAGGGTCCCCAAGGGCTCCCTTTTGCAGCTGGGGGGAAATAAATGGCATCAGCCCTTCTCTGCATGCACTGAACCAACTCTGAGGTTCAGGTTGTACTCTTTGCCTGGAACTGTGGACCCATAGTGAGACAGGTTGGCCAGCTGCGGGTGTGCATTGCCCCACTAAGCACACCCGGCCCTTCTAGGAGCACCAGAGCTGTTAGGGCTGAAGTGTTACAAAGATTATTCCTGATAATATCATTCTGAGCCCATGCTCGAGAACCATCCTCTGAGCAGACTCCCCATGTCTGAGAGGGTCGTAAGTTCATTCAGGAACTAGGTGCCTGTTTAATAATAATAACAAAATTTTCAACTAAGCCTCTCAGTTCCAAGTGGCTGCATTTGTGTACGTGTATGGCTGTGGGAGCATGGCCGATGGTTAGAGGGGTTCTTTCTTTCCTTTTTGGTAGGGGTGTGGAGGAGGGAGACTTCAAATCCAATGCCTGATCGGTGATCAGCAGTTTACTCTCTTCCCATGGGCCTACCCAGAAACACGTGTGTTACCTGCACCACGTCCAGGGCCTGCTGTCAGCAGCTGCTTTCCTGACTGTCCCACTTGTACTGACCTGTTTTCTGGCCCATCTGTGGTCTTGGCAGTATCCTCTGCCTTACTGTCTCAGGTCTGCCAGCACCATAAATTAGGGAGCTTAGAGCTTGAGGGGAGTGGATGGGGTGTGTGCATGCTGCTGTAGGGAAGGGGAGGCTCTAGGAATGTCATGCTTATCTCTCTCTTCTAAGCTCCATTTTTCTCCCTAAGTCACGCAGCAGCTGTTTCTGTAGTTGTTGAACTGGGTAGCTGTAGTAGTCCTACCCATCGGTGAGTAGATTTCCAACCAGATGACTCATCATTACAAGACAATGGGTTAGTAAGTACTTACTTAAATACCATGTTGTGCTTACATAGCAATTTGCATTTATGGGAATTCAAATGTACAGTGTAATCTCTTTTAGGTGTTTCTAATATGGTTATAATATGGCTAAAATAGGTACATCTGTCTGTTTTTAAATTGAAGGCAGACCTTCAATTTAGGTTGGTAAATGTGTTTTTTATTTTAATTGTGTTTCTTGAATTTTTTTTTTTTCTTCCTCAGACGAGGTCTCACTATGTTGCCCAGGCTGGAGCACAGTGGTTATTCACAAGTGTGATTATAATCCACTACAGCCTCAAACTCCTGGGCTCCTGTTTCACCCTCCCAGGTAGCTGGGACTACAGATGCATGCTACTATGCTTGGCTCTTCTCTTGGGTGTTTTTTGTGGGGCAGAGAAAGATATAGGAATGTTTAAGAAGTCCTTTTTTTTTTTTTTTGAGACGGAGTCTTGCTCTGCCGCCCAGGCTGGAGTGCAGTGGCCAGCTCTCAGCTCACTGCAAGCTCCGCCTCCCGGGTTGACGCCATTCTCCTGTCTCAGCCTCCCGAGTAGCTGGGACTACAGGCGCCCGCCTCGTCGCCGGGCTGGTTTTTTGTATTTTTTAGTAGAGACGGGGTTTCACCGTATTAGCCAGGATGGTCTCAATCTCCTGACCTCGTGATCCGCCCGTCTCGGCCTCCCAAAGTGCTGGGATTACAGGCTTGAGCCACCACGCCCGGCCAAGAAGTTCATTTTTTAAGGTTATACTTTTTTTTTTTTTTTTTTTGAGACGGGGTCTCGCTCTGTCGCCCAGGCTGGAGTGCAGTGGTGTGATCTTGGCTCACTGCAAGCTCTGCCTCCCGGGTTCTCGCCATTTTCCTGCATCAGCCTCCAGGTTAGCTGGGACTACAGGCGCCCGCCACCACGCCCGGCCAATTTTTTGATTTTTAATAGAGATGACATAGAGATGAGGATTCACTGTGTTAGCCAGAATGGTCTCAATCTCCTGACCTCGTGATCCACGCACCTCGGCTTCCCAAAGTGTTGGGATTACAGGCGTGAGCCACCGCGCTTGGCCTAAACTTATACTTTTTAAAAAGAGGAGGCTGGGCACAGTGGCTCATGTCTATAATCCCAACACTTTGGGAGGCCAAGGCGGGAGGACCACTTAGGCCCAGAAGTTTGAGGCTGCAGTGAGCTATGATTGTGCCACTGCACTCCAGCCTGGGTGACAGAGCAAGACCCTGTCTCAAAAAGAGAAAAAACACACACATAAAAATAAAGAGTAGGAAAAGCATTGTTGAATGCTGTAATTTATTTAAAATAAGGAATAATTAAATAAGCAGTTTCAAAACCTAGTATACTTTTCTGTTGGAAGCAGTGTGTAAAAATCATGTTTGCAGGAACCTTTATGGGATGTGATTAGAAGCACTGACAGGAAAATCAAAACTTTAGGGAAGTGTCTCCACAGCACTTGAGTGTCCTTTCCTTTCTTTCTTTTTTTTTTTGAGANTTAGCTGGGACTACAGGCGCCCGCCACCACGCCCGGCCAATTTTTTGATTTTAATAGAGATGACATAGAGATGAGGATTCACTGTGTTAGCCAGAATGGTCTCAATCTCCTGACCTCGTGATCCACGCACCTCGGCTTCCCAAAGTGTTGGGATTACAGGCGTGAGCCACCGCGCTTGGCCTAAACTTATACTTTTAAAAGAGGAGGCTGGGCACAGTGGCTCATGTCTATAATCCCAACACTTTGGGAGGCCAAGGCGGGAGGACCACTTAGGCCCAGAAGTTTGAGGCTGCAGTGAGCTATGATTGTGCCACTGCACTCCAGCCTGGGTGACAGAGCAAGACCCTGTCTCAAAAGAGAAAAAACACACACATAAAATAAAGAGTAGGAAAAGCATTGTTGAATGCTGTAATTTATTTAAAATAAGGAATAATTAAATAAGCAGTTTCAAAACCTAGTATACTTTTCTGTTGGAAGCAGTGTGTAAAATCATGTTTGCAGGAACCTTTATGGGATGTGATTAGAAGCACTGACAGGAAAATCAAAACTTTAGGGAAGTGTCTCCACAGCACTTGAGTGTCCTTTCCTTTCTTTCTTTTTTTTTTTGAGATGAAGTCTCACTCTGTCGCCAGGCTGGAGTGCAGTGGCACGATCTCGGCTCACTGCAACCTCCGCTAACTAGGTTCAAGTGATTCTCCTGCCTCAGCCTCCCGAGTAGCCACCACACCCAGCTAAGTTTTATATTTTTAGTAGAGACAGGGTTTCACAGTGTTGGCCAGGATGGTCTCAATCTCTTGACCTTGTGATCCACCTGCCCAGCCTCCCAAAGTGCTGGGATTATAGGCATGAACCACCACACCCAGCCCCTTTGCTTTATTTCTAAGCAGTGCTATTTTGGTCTCACACCTCATATTTTTATTTTTTTGTTCATGAATTCCTTCCAGTCACAGGATTGCCAGATAAATATATCCCTAAGGAGAAAATGTGTCCTCAGAGAATGTCATGAAATAAAAAAGAATGAAAGCAAGAGTGGTTCCCGTGATCTGTGGTGATACCCCAGCCCTGCTCCCCAGCCTGCAGAATGCACCATATCTCCTGAAGCCCTTGCACATGTGCCTGTGGATCCAAAAGAGAGTTTCTTCTTGGCCTGTGCTGGTGTTTGTGACCTGCCCATAATCCCCAGATCTAATTTCAGAGTAGAAACTATGCAGTGTATTTCACATTAATGTTTATTTGTCATAGAAAGTAATAAACAATGGGAAAAATCACCTGCAATGCTTCTGTTCTAACCAACCAAGTATTTTCTTCTTTTTAGTCCTTGTAGCTACATGCTTCTTTATCAGTTAGTTGGTAATGAGACCATTTTATATGCTTGGCAGGGAGGTTAGAGTAGCAATTTCCAATCTTTGGAGATGTGATATTCTCTTGACATTGGGTAGTTTTGCTCACAGACATGTTCCCTTAACTCCCCTCCTCAGTTAAAGGCAGCAGTAACACTTTTCTTGAGGTATACTTTACATGCAATAAAATGCACTCATTTTAACCCTACAGTTCCACAGGTTTGACAAATGTGTACACCATGTAACCACCTCTCCTTAAGATATAGAATATTTCCACCACCCCAAAGGTTCCCTTGTGCCCTTTCTCAGGTGGTCCCCTGAAACGCTGAGCCCCAGGCAACCACTGAAGTGCTGTCACTTTAGTTTGCCTTTTCTAGAATTTCATCTATGTGGAACCATACAGTAATACCTTTAGTTTTTAATGCTTAATCTGCTGACCCAGCATCCGACATTTGCCTTTCATTTAATTTAATTTTTTTTTTTTTTTTTTTGAGACGGAGTCTTGCTCTATTGCCCAGGAAGGAGTGCAGTGGCTTGATCTTAGCTGACGGCAACCTCTGCCTCCCAGGTTTAAGCAATTATCCTGCCTCAGTCTCCTGAGTAGCTGGGATTATAGGCATGCGCCACCACGCCCAGCTAATTTTAGTATTTTTTTTAGTAGAGATGGGGGTTTCACCATGTTGGTCAGGCTGGTCTCGAACTCCTGACCTCGTGATCTGCCTGCCTCGGCCTCCCAAAGTGCTGGGATTACAGGCATGAGCCACCGCACCTGGCCTCATTTTATTTAATTTTTACAGACGGGCTGTCACTCTATTACCTAGGATGGAGTGCAGTGGTAGGATCATAGGATCATAGCTTATTGTAAACTCAAATTCCTGGGCTTAAGGAATTCTCCTGCCTCAGCCTCCGAGTAGCTGGGACTACAGGTGCGCACCACCAAGCCTGGTTAATTTTATATATACACACCCCCTTTTTTTTTAGAGATAGGGGTCTCACTGTGTTGTCCAGGCTGGTCTTGAACTCAAGCAGTCCTCTCCAGTAGGTGGGATTACAGGCGCAAGCCACTGCTCCTGGCTTTTGTCTTTTATTCTAAACAACTCTGTAGAGTGTGAAGGATGGGAAGGACTCCATTTGCGTTTTTCCCTCTTCATAGTTTCCTATTTGTATAATTAATATTTGATTTACCTAGAGACTAGGGATACATTTTATTGATGTTTGGAGCATAGAAAATGCCAGAAAACACCCCTAATTATACTGGCTTTCTGTTATCTTACTTTCTTAAAAGTAAGTTGTATTGGAACGCCATAAGTGGCAGGGGTGAGGTGCGGTGGGAGAAGGCATTTAGATTCTGTCCTACAGATCTCTTTCCTTTTTTTTTTTTTTTTTGCTATGAAAACAAGACCTGTTCACACCCTTCAAATTGGCAATAAATAAGAGATCTGCCACCACCAATTGTTGGTGAGGGTCTGAAGCATGAGATGCTATTTACACACTTCCAGGTACGGTCAAGGCAGTCCTACCTATGACCCGACAAATCACCCTTCAGAGTAAGCCATGTGTACATGAGACTGTACACATATCATTGTAATCACATATACATGGAAATATTTACAATGTCCATCAGCAAGCAAATATATGATAAATTATAGATCATCCATAAAAGGAAGTTTTATAGAGCCATTAAAAGGAACTAATGTACTGTAGTTATGTACTACATAACATTCAATGTAAGTGAATCTCACTGACAGTGTTGAATGAAAAAGGCAAACTATAATATACACACAACTTAATATTTCTTTCCATTTTTAAACAATGTAAATGAATTCTGTGTGTTTGGGGATATATATGTCTGTATTAATGTATACATGAGTGAGAATAAATACTAAACTTGGGATAGTGGTTGTCTCTAGAGGATGAGGGGGTAGAGGGTAGCATGGGTTGGGAGGATGAGGAGAAACACAGAGGGCTTTGGTGTAAATGTTTCATTTCTTAAACAGAGATGAATACACAGGTGTTCATTTTATAGGCATGGGAAGAATAAAAAAGTTAGTATTGTTTGGGGCAATTACTCTAACCAGGGGCCTTTTTCTGTAAAGGGCCAGATGGCAAACATCTTACGCTTTGTAGACTGTACTGTCTCTGAGGAGTTTCTCTAGAGGAAACTTAACTCTGCCACTGTAGCACAAAAGCAGCCTTAGACAATATGAAAGCAATTGAGCACGTTCCAGTACAACTTACTTTTAAGAAACAGGCACAGGGCCTGCAGACTTTGGTCTGCTGACTTTTGCACTGAACCAGTGGTTCTTAAAATTGCTCCCCACCTCCTTCCCCATCTGCCCAGTGGCCTGTGTCATGCCTCCATCTCTTATTGTTCATCACAGTTCACAAGAGACTGGAAAAGTTAGGATGAACAGTATTCTGGGGAAGGTCTTATGTGGAGTTGGGTCCGTTTCTCTTCCTGAAACCGCAACTCTGTTTTTTTTTTTTTTTTTTTTGAGAGACCAAGTCTCACTCTGTCATCCAGGCTGGAGTACAGTGGTGTGATTTCGGCATACTGCAATCTCTGCCTCCCGGGTTCAAGTGATTCTTCTGCCTCAGCCTCCCAAGTAACTGGTACTATAGGCACCTGCCACCACGCCTGGCTAATTTTTTTGTTTTTTTTTAGTAGAGACAGGGTTTCACCGTGTTAGCCAGGATGGTCTTGATCTCCTGACCTCATGATCTGCCCGCCTGGGCCTCCCAAAGTTCTGGGAGCACTGAACCACCGTGCCCTGCCAACTCTGATCTTTATGACTGTCATCAACCTCAGTCATAACTGCCTAAATCAGCTGCATTTTTTTTAGCATTTCTTTTTCCTCTCTTTGTTAACAGAACTTAAGTTTTCACACTGGAATTCTAAGAAGCCAGCTTGTTGAGGGGAACCTTTGCAACATATTTCAGGGGTTTGCAGCCACATAGTTTCCAGGTGAACAGTGTGTGGGGGGGAGGAGGGTCAGGAAGCAAAGCAGCCTTCTCTCACAGGTGTTGCCTTTGGTCCTAGGACGATTACATGGAAGCCCTGGCCAGGCTCCACCTCACGGTGACCAGGGCCTACAAAGTGAATACCGACATCAACTTCGAGGTGTTTATTCATAAAGTGGATGGTCTGTCAGATGACCACAAAATTGAAACCCAAAGAGATATTCACCAGCGGGCAAACGATGACCTTGCAGATGCTGGATTAGAAAAAATTCACCTCAGGTGAGAACAGAAACGCCTTAAGGATCCCAATAAAGGATGGAAGAAAGCCAGTTTGCGGTTCGGAGTCACCATGATTGGCTTGGCATGGGCAGTAATTTACCTTTTTACCCTGTTTCATGCTGTAGACGGATAGGATTAGGGGAAAACGAGGTTTGCATGTGCTAATGCTAATCTTTAGTGAAAGTGGTGTTTTTTTTGTTTTTGTTTTTGTTTTGAGACGGAGTCTCGCTCTGTCGCTCAGGCTGGAGTGCAGTGGCGGGATCTCGGCTCACTGCAAGCTCTGCGTCCTGGGTTTACGCCGTTCTCCTGCCTTAGCCTCCCGAGTAGCTGGGACTACAGGCGCCCACCACCTCGCCCGGCTAGTTTTTTGTATTTTTTTTAGTAGAGACGGGGTTTCACCGTGTTAGCCAGGATGGTCTTGATCTCCTGACCTCGTGATCCGCCCGTCTCGGCCTCCCAAAGTGCTGGGATTACAGGCTTGAGCCACCGTGCCCGGCCTGGTTGTTTTTTTT
>NW_016806491.1:1054148-1057702 GCF_001698545.2 Rhinopithecus bieti
GACGGAGTCTCACTCTGTCACCCAGGCTGGAGTGTGGTGGCCGGATCTCAGCTCACTGCAAGCTCCATCTCCCGGGTTTACGCCATTCTCCTGCCTCGCCTCAGCCTCCCGAGTAGCTGGGACTACAGGCGCCCGCTACCACGCCCGGCTAGTTTTTTTGGTACTTTTTTAGTAGAGACGGGGTTTCACTGTGTTAGCCAGGATGGTCTCGATCTCCTGACCTCATGATCCGCCCGTCTCGGCCTCCCAAAGTGCTGGGATTACAGGCATGAGCCACTGCGCCCGGCCTCTACTTTTTATTTCTTATGCAAGTCCAGTATAAAGAAGTTTATGACAGTGAAGTTTAAATTGTAATAAAATGGTACAATTTAAATTTTTTGTAACGTGAGTTTTGCTCATTTGTATTTTACATTGAGAATGGCATTCAGTTTTGTGTAGATATGACATGGGCTGAAGTTGGCTGTTGCTTTAAGGCAGCATTTTTTTTTTTTATTTCAGAATTCTGGAATTGAAAAGGCATTTCTATTTGATGTGGTCAGTAAAATTTATATTGCAACTGATAGTACTCCAGTGGATATGCAAACCTATGAACTCTGCTGTGATATGATAGATGTGGTTATTGACATCTCTTGTATTTATGGGTAAGTACAACATTCTTTAAGGCCACAATCAAGCCATCCTTCCTTCATGACCTTTTAGGCATTTTGCATTTACATTTACTTACTTGAGTTTAACATTTTTGTCTTAAATGACTGAAATCTATATATAAATATACCATTTAGCATGCAATAATAACAGTTGTTGAGCAAATGCCAGGCATTATGCTAATAATCTTATTGCATGCTTTGTATTATTATTATTATTTTTTTAGCAATAGGGTGTCCCTGTGTTGTCCAGGATAGATCACTCCTGGGCTCAAATGATCCTCCCACCTCAACCTCTCGAGTAGCTGGGATTATAGATATGAGCCACTGTGCCTAGGTTATCATTTAATTCTCAACTATTCTATGTGGCAAGAATTACATTTGACCCTTGAACAACACAGGGGTTGGGGTACCAACCCTTTGAACAGTCAAAAAGCTGCATATATTTCCCCCTCGACAAATTTAGCTATTAATACTAATAGTCTACTGTTGACTGGAAGCCTTACTGATAACATGAATCATTGATTAACATACATTTTGTATGTTACGTATTATGTACTGTATTCTTAACAATAAAGTGAGCTACAGAGAAGAAAATCAAGAAAAGTATAAGGAAGAATATATTTACTATTTATTAAATGAAAGTGGGTCATCATAAAGGTCTTCATCCTCATTGTCTTCACATTGAATAGGCTGAGGAGGAGGAAGAGAAGGGGTTGATGTTGCTGTCTTAGGAGTGGCAGAAGCTGAAGAAAATCCACGGATAAGTGGATTTAGGAAGTTCACATCAGTGTTGTTTAAGGTCAACTGTACTGTATTCACTTTACAGGTGAAAAAACTGAGGTTCAGAGTGGTTACATTTCTTACCCTTGCTCACACTATCAGTAAGGATTGGAACTAGAATTTGAATTCAGATCTGATTCCTGATCCTCTGCTGAAAAAAATTTGTTAACATATCATTCTTAGAAAACAGAACTTTCTATACACTTAATATAAAATTAACAAGGAGTGGGGGAAACTGATTATGTTACCTGACGTAGAAACAATTCTACATAATTATAAATCTGCTGAACAGGTGGTGTACAGACTGACTGGGTGTGAACTAGTTGTTCATCTTATTAAGATGTTAAGGTGTTGCTATCTGTATTGTATCTGACATCCTCATCTAATTGATGAGGTTAAACTTCTGCTCATCTTCCTCTTTACTCACTTCCTGTGACCTGCCTTACACAGCTTGACATTTTGCCTCTTTTGTCAGCTTTTGTGAGTCTAGTCTCCATTTCTCTCTTCCACTACTTAAAAATCCTTTGCCCACTCAGCTCAGATCCTCTCTGTTAACTGTTACACACACACACACACACACACACACACACACACGGAAAATGATACTTACAGGATTGTAGTGAGGATGAAATATCATTAGGCTCATAACGTGCCTTCACCTGGTAGACCCTGGATAAATGTAGCTGCCATAATTTATTATTACTGTTATTATTAAATGCTGACATCTGGCTTTAGAAATAGACCTTATTGCCCAAGATTACTGCCCTGAAGCATTCTATTATTTTTAAACCGTTTAAGTGGATGACATTGAAATAGTCATGGAAGATGAATGCACCCTGATTACAGTGCAGATTGCCATGGTAATCAAGTACAATGAACAACACAATTAATCTGGCACATGCTTAACAATGTGCATGATCATTATTGTGCCATATGGTCATTAGATGTAAGTGGTAAGTTGTTCATGTAAATGATGTTAATCAGAGTTACTTTTACCCAGCTAAAACAAACATGGGTAGGGAGGGGTTAGGAGGAGGCAGCCTGGCTTTGCTGTCAGATTGGTTTTTCTGTGGTGGAGTACCGTTTTCTGAGAACTCACAGGATTCAGTAAGAACCAGTCTAGGTCACAGACAGTTTGTGGGCTCTGGGGTTTCCTCAGATTGTTTGCTGGAGCAGCAATATGCCAGTCCTGTTAACCAGCAGGAGGCAGGGTTGTGTGCAGAGCCTGGGGCCCTCTTAGGCAATGAGGAAGCAGGTGGTCTTGTAACTGGAGGCCTTGCTGCCCCTCCCCAGCTGCCCAGTGGAGACCAGCAGGCCCTAGAATCAGGTGACCTGGTGCCTCAGGAATTTCTCAGCTGAGGCTGTGCCCCAGCTGGCAGTTCTGTGCTCGCGCATGCACACACACATGCACACACTTTAAAATATGTTCTATCTTCATGTGTTTTCATTGCTTATAGATGAAAAACTTGAGTAGTAAAACAGTTTTTGCAATTGCAGACCTCATCAATATCTACTTGTAATTTTGGTGGAGTTTTGTTTTCTAATTTGTTTAATGTTTACCTTTTTTTCTGATTGTGAAAGTAATGCATGCTCATTGCAGAAAATACATAAAAGTCTAAAGAATAAAATTAAAGTAGCCCATAATCTCACCACCTAGAGACAGTCAGTGTTTACATTATTTATATAGTTGTTCTTATTTCCATGCATAAGTTTTAGGATAATGAGATCACATTGTATGTAAAATTTTATATCCTGCTTTTTTCATTTAACATTATCACTTACGAATTTTCCTGTATTATTAAATGCTGCTAATAAACACAGTGTTTAATATCTATATAGTATTGTATTTACTTGAAAATTTAAATGCCATTTTCTTCACTGGATAAAACATGTTAAATGTTTCAGTTTCTTGTTCTCAGAACACTACTTATAAGCAAGAGAGATTGAGCCTTAAAATATAGTAGTTAAAAGCAGTGCAATGGAAGTTAACGAATTCTGTTAAAGCATCTTTAACATTTGAAGTCCAACACTTAAAAGGTTTTTCTTTAATGTTTTGGTAGGTTATAGTGAGTTGAATCCTTTAAAAAAAAAAAAAGAACTTCCACAATTTACTTTTTTTTTTTTTTT
>NW_016806491.1:1058055-1076071 GCF_001698545.2 Rhinopithecus bieti
TTAAAAGGTTTTCTTTAATGTTTTGGTAGGTTATAGTGAGTTGAATCCTTTAAAAAAAAAAAAAGAACTTCCACAATTTACTTTTTTTTTTTTTTTGAGATGGAGTTTCACTCTTGTTGCCCAAGCTGTAGTGCAATGGCGTGATCTCGGCTCACTGCAACCTCCGCCTCCTGGGTTCAAGCAATTCTCCTCCCTCAGCCTCCCGAGTAGCTGGGATTACAGACATGCGCCACCACGCCCAGCTAATTTTGTATTTTTAGTAGAGACAGAGTTTCTCCATGTGGGTCAGGCTGTTCTCGAACTCCCAACCTCAGGTGATCGCCTCGGCCTCCCAAAGTGCTGGGATTACAGGCATGAGCCACTGCACCCAGCCTCACAATTTACTTTTAAGTGGCCATGTATATGGCAGTTTAAAATACTCTCAAAACTAAAAACCTACATTTCCTAAAAATACTCTTGTGCAATTCAGGCTTTTCATTAAATCTGGCTTGATACTCTACCCCCTTGTGTATTTACAGGATTAAAGCATTAACTTTGAAATTAGCCATGTCTAGGTTTGAGGTCCTGGCTTTACCCCTATCATCAACTTTGACCAAGTTATCTTATTTTCCTGTAGCCTCAGTTTCCTTAGAAACTTAGAGGATTCTAGGCTGGGCGCGGTGGCTCACGCCTGTAATCCCAGCACTTTGGGAGGCCGAGGCGGGAGGATTACAAGGTGAGGAGATCGAGACCATCCTGGTGAACACGGTGAAACTCTGTCTCTACTAAAAATACAGAAAAACTAGCCGGGCATGGTGGCGGGCGCCTGTGGTCCCAGCTACTCGGGAGGCTGAAGCAGGAGAATGGTGTGAACCCGGGAGGCAGAGTTTGCAGTGAGCCGAGATCTTGCCACTGCACTCCAGCCTCGGCGATAGAGCGAGACTCTGTCTCAACAACAACAAAAAGAAAGAAACTTAGAGGATTCTTATAGCAGACAGAGGATAATGCATTTTGAGAACTAAGACTGGTTCATATCACATAGTAAATGTTTAATAAGTGCTAGCTGTTAATGAATGTGATAAGGTTTAACACAATTCCAATTAAGTCAAATTTCTGGTCAGTTATTCATAAATTTGGGGAGTAAAAATAAATCAGAAAATTTACGTACAGTTTTAGGTAAGGGGGAAAAGGTTTAGGGAAGTGTCCTTTGCCTGTGAGGAAAGGATTCATAACTCTTTTATTACACAGGTATCTTCAGAAGGTGCAGTTTCAGTCATTCAAGCTGTAATAATAAGTGTGAATTTTATGTTCTCAGCATTATGTTTAGTGCTATATATGCATTATTTCATTTAATCTTCATTAGAAAACTTTGAAATAATTACTGTTAGTGTACATATGAGGAAATTGAGGCTCAAAGAAGTTATTCGACTTGTCCAAGCTCACATAGCTAGCAAATAAAAGAACTGAGATTCACACTGAAGTCATTTGTGTTTACAGATCACACTTTTTCTAAATAGACCTATATATCTTCTTCTTTTTTTTTTTTTTTTTTTTGAGACGGAGTCCTGCTCTGTCACCCAGGCTGGAGTGCAATGGTGGGATCTCAGCTTACTGCAACGTCTGCCTCCTGGGTTCAAGCGATTCTTCTGCCTCAGCCTCCCGAGTAGCTGGGACTACAGGTGTGCACCACCACGTGGTGCCTGGCTAATTCTTGTATTTTTAGTAGATGGGGTTTCACCGATATTGGCCAGGCTGGTCTTGAACTCCTGACCTTGTGATCTACCCGCCTCCCAAGTGTTAGGATTACAGGCATGAGCCACTGTGCCTGGCCAAATAGACCTATATATCTTATTTAACTCTTTATTTTGAAAAAACATTCAAACCTACCGAAAATATACAAGAGTAGTAAAATGAACTCCTGTACAACTCTTCACTGGGATTCATCAGTTTTTACCAATTTGCCATATTTGCTACATCTCTCTTTTTCTAATACATATTGTGTATCCATTTCTTTTCGGTAAACCATTTGAGAGTAAGTTGAACCAGTTCACAGTTCAGCAAATTTAGCATGGCTACATTATTATCTAATATATAGACCATATTCAGATTTTCCCAGTGGTCCCAATTCTATCTTTTATAGCAGTTTTTCCCAATTCAGGATCCAGTCTAGCACTTGGCTTTTAGGTCTCTTTAGACTCCTTGAATTTGGAACATATCTTCAGCCTGTCTTAGTCTTTCATCAGACCATGCTTTTAACAGCCCGGCTATTCTAGATGAGAAAACAAGAAGCCCTTGGCCACGGAGGTGGGGAGAGCTAACCTCATCCTTCAGCTGGCTTCTTCAGGTGCCTAGAGAGTGGCCCAGCTGCTGCAGATAGCCACTCATTGTCAGTAGGAAGTGACTGTTGAGGACTGTGTATGTTTCTGTGCCCGTGCGTTTCTGAGATCTTTTGCTGAAAGGCACTGCAAGTGTAAACAACTTACGATTATCACTTTTTGTGGCTTAAAGCCGGTCTCTGTCACTGGCTTAGTTTCTAGTTCTTTCTCAATGGTCACATATGTTTTGGTTTCTGTCCCCATTTAGTCTCAAAGAAGATGGAGCAGGAACCCCCTATGACAAGGAATCCACAGCCATCATAAAGCTTAATAATACAACCGTGCTTTATTTAAAAGAGGTGACAAAGTTCCTGGCTCTCGTTTGCTTTGTCAGAGAGGAAAGCTTTGAAAGAAAAGGTAACTTTTTGGTATGATTTAAAAGAAGCATTAAAAGAAACATCAGACTGCTACTGCATGTATTGTTTGTTGAATGTGGGACAACAGCATGCCCCTCGAAACTTCCAGATGCCAGTCACAGGCCCCCTTGGCTGGGAGGCCAGAGCTGGGTGGGCTCCTGCCCATAGTGTCAGCTTCTGGGCCAGTGAACTGGCCTGCCCTCTAGTGGTGCATCTGCGATTGCAGCGAGGTGGAAGTGGAACCCCATGATCCTCCCAGGGGCCTTGGCATCTCTGCTAGGGGGAAGCTAGCTGGGGCATTGTTGCCAGGCAGTGAATGAAGTCTTTTACCAGGGAGCAGACTCCCAGCCTATATTGAGGGTGGAGGTCTCCACTTTGGTCCACACCTCTAGAAGGTCTTAGGTAACCGTGTGATCTTTTGTTCTTCCCATGTAAAGGAGGGGAAAACAGGTGGTTTGACTTCTGTTCAGCCTCAAAATACTTCTTAAATCTTCAGAACACGGGGATGGCATCATGATTCCGAAAAGGGAAGACCATGAATATACTTAACTACACCGAATGTTTTTTTAGGATCAAATTCAGTTTTATTTTGAAACAAAAGCAATTTAAACTAATTTCTCCCTTCTATAATATCTAAACAAAAGTTACTAACAAAAGTCCCTAGCATACTGATGTGGCTAGGGACTTTTATTAATAACAGGGTATGGTTTACTAATTTGTTGGGTTAAAAAAAAACTCCAACAAATAATTAGTTACATATCCTGAATATGTAATAGTAACATATCCTGAAATAGCCTTTTCCTCCTATATTATAAGCAATATAAATCCATTAAATTAAAAATGCTTTGAAAATTTAGGAAAGTACATAGAATAAAACCACCATCTAGAGCTAAACCCATGTTAAATTTCTGGAATTTTGTTTCTTCCTTTCTCTTTTTTTTTTTTTTTTTTTTTGAGACAGGATCTTGCTCTGTTACTTAGGCTGGAGTGCAGTGGCACAGTCACGGCTTTCTGCAGCTTTGACCACCTGGGCCCAGGTGATCCTCCCACCTCATCCTCCCATGTAGCTAGGACCACAGGCACATGTCAACACACCTGGAATTTTTTTTTTTGTAGAGATTGGGGTCTCACCATAATTCTCACCTAGGCTGGTCTCAAACTCCTTGGCTCAAGGGATCCTCCCACCTCGACATCCCAAAGTGCTGGGATTAAAGGAGTGAGCCACCTCGTCCGGCTCTCTTCCTCTCTTATTTCCTCTCCCTCCTACCCTCGCTCCTTTTCTTCCTTCCTTTATTCCTTTTTTTCCTTCCTTCCAACAAAACTGGGGCCATATTGTCTAATATAGTTTTATATTCTAATATAGTTTTATATGTATTTCACTTATGTATGTAATGACATTTTCCTAATTCATTGGCTATGAAAACATAATTTAGATTGTTTCTTTTCATCAGAAAAATAATAGATTCTTTTAGAAAATTTAGAAATATTTAGCAAAAAACCAATAGTTATCAATGTTTCTCATTCAGGTAACATTTCCTGTATACTTTTCCAGTCCTTTCTTGCGTATGCATTTTCTAAAAGAACTATGATAGATTGCATGATGAATTCTGCTTTATAACCTTCACTTAAATTATTACAGACATGTTTCCAATTCACCATCTTTTTTTAACCACATCATTTTAATGATTGTATTAGATTCTTCTATTTTCAGACATCTATATTGTTTCTAGATTTTGATGTTATAAATAATACCATTATGACCTCTTTTGCACTATTTATGTGCATCTTTGGTTGTTTCCTAAGGAAAAATTTCAAGTGGAATTACTTAGATCAAAAGGGTAGGCCCATTTTGGGGGCTTCTAATGCATATTACCAAAATGTTCTTCAGAAAGATTTTCTGGTTTTATGCTGCAAAGAGAATATGAATACTTATTGTGCTGTGTTCTTATCAATATTGGGTATTAGTATTTTTAAAAGTTGATAATTGAAAGCTGGTATATTATGTGAATTTACATTTTCTTGCTGCTTAGTGATGTCCTGTATTTTTCCTGTTTGTACCATGACTGACCAAATTGCTTTTTGTGTCCTTTGGCCTCAAAACTTTAAACTAATGGTGTTCATCTTTTACTCCTTATTTTCATCTTGCTAGAAACAGGAACAGATTATATAATAGATCATGGAATTTTAAAGATAGACAGGAGGCCGGGCGTGGTGGCTCAAGCCTGTAATCCCAGCACTTTGGGAGGCCGGGCGAGACAGGGCGGATCATCGAGGTCAGGAGATCGAGACATCCTCGGCTAACACGGTGAAACCACCGTCATCTCAAAAATACAAAAACTAGCCCGGAGCGAAAGGTGGCGGGCGCCTGTGTCAGCCTACTCGGGGCTGAGACGGAGAATTGGCGTAAAACCTGGGAGGCGAGCTTTGCAGTGAGCTGAAGACCGGCCACTGCACTCCAGCACCGGGCGACCAGATATGAGACTCGTCTCAAAAAAAAAAGTAGAAATACACCTTGTTTCACCCTCTCATTTCACAGATGATTTTACTCAGGCCTAGAAAATATAAATGACTTTCTCTCAGTATCACACCACCACTTTATGGCAGTCAGGGCTATAAGTTGCTGGCCTCAAGTGA
Organism: Rhinopithecus bieti; assembly: GCF_001698545.2. NCBI lineage: Eukaryota > Metazoa > Chordata > Mammalia > Primates > Cercopithecidae > Rhinopithecus > Rhinopithecus bieti. Next base: position 1,063,400 of record NW_016806491.1, read on the forward strand.
TCCTCCCTGCTCGGCCTCCCAAAGTACTGTGCTGTGCCTGGCCTCCTGGTGTGCCTGGTGCCTGGGTATTTTACTGTGCAGCTAGGGTTGAGAACTCCTGAACCAGAGAAGGATGTGGGGCCTTATGAACTGTAGGTGGGGTGAAGAGAGTGTTTATTTTGTTTATGTCTCTGTTCACATATTTTCAAAAGCTTTTCATGAGGGTTGAAATAGCAAACACTGTTTATGGATGTTTACTGTTTTTAAAAAGTCTTGGTTGTGAACTTTTACTTCTTAAAACTCCAAACACAGCAAGATTACTGTTACATTTTGAAATGTGCAAAGATACGTTAAGGTTTGTCAAGAACAATAGGGGCGGGTGCCAGTGGTTCTTGCCTGTAATGCCCGCACTTTGGGAGGCCAAAGTGGAAGGATTGCTTGAGCCTAGGGGTTTAAGACCAGCCTGGGCACCATAGTGAGACCTCATCTCTAGAAAAAATTAAAATATGAGGTGGAAGGATTGCTTGAGCCCAGGAGGTTGAGACTGCAATGAGCTGTGACCGAGCCTTGCACTCCCACCTGGGTGACAGAGTGAGACCCTGCCTCAAAAATAAGAACAATAGGATATGTCTTAAATTTCCCAAGTTGAGTATTTCATTGTACCGTTCTCATTGAGCCAAGTTCTTTTAGCTAAGCTTTTTAGGACATTTTGTTGCACATAAAAGCAGAGAATCTTGAGGCTCTCACATCTCATATTCAAATTGCCATTTAAAAATCGTTCATTTGCTCCCTTGTTTTTATTACTTTTCCCGTTGGCTTGTGTCAGTAGTCTTTCCTTGAGGAAATTGACTGCTGGTTTTACTGCACTAGTGGTTCACTATCTCTGCAGAAGCAGTAGAGGGCACTACTCAGAGGTTTTCCTACTCCTGGAAACTGAGATGGTGCCCTCCCCTTGCAGTTAGTTGTATAACTAGTTTGAAGAATTTAATCCTTGGCTGGAATCCTAATTCGTCCTTTGGATGGGGCTCTAGAAGCATCCCCTGATAGATAGAAGTAATTGTTGGGCTAGTTATTTTAATAAATTTAAAGATAGTAAATAGAACTGACCACCTTATCCTAATTGGTGTAAATATAACGTTGCTCTCAGGACTTACAAATTACTAGTAATGATGAAAAATGCACTCCTCAAGACTTTGGATTATCTTTTATTCTATTTTTTGTGTCACTGATATATTTCTGAAAACACAAGAAGATTCTCTCCTACTATTTCTCCACTTAAAATACTTAGTACTGAAAAGCTGAGTATCATTGGTTGTTGAATTTCTGCTGGAGTTGGTGAGATGACTGTTAACACTCTGAAATTAGGGGCTTCGCTTTCCCTGGGGCTTATGAGAATGGTTTAAATATAATAGATACTCAGTAAATACTGATTGATACACAGCTTTGGGATTCCAAGTCAGGGTCTGCCTCTACTCAGAGTCAGTCTAATAATGCCCTTTGGGGAGACACATTTTTCATTACAGATTTCTCTTAATTGTAAGAAATCTTTAATTCTGAAAGTTTGAAAAAAAAGTTCAGTTCAGTGGTTCTTTAAATCTTTTAGGGTCCTAGGAACCTTTGGAAATATGGTCTATGCTCTGGAACCTTGCCTCAGGAAAAATTTTCCTTCCCAAGACTTTGCCTATAATTCCTAAAGGTTTATAGCAATTTCTGAAAGCCAACTGCAGACATCCCAGGGAAATCTGTGGTCCTTATGCTAAGACCATCCTCTACTGCCCCCTACTGGCTTGTCCTGGCCATGGGTCCCATGAAAAGATGGAGATTATTTCTACGTGACATTTATAAGTATTTTTGTTCTCTTCTCCAGGGCTAATTGACTATAATTTTCATTGCTTCCGGAAGGCCATTCATGAAGTTTTTGAGGTGAGAATGAAAGTAGTAAAATCCCGAAAGGTTCAGAATCGGCTGCAGAAGAAAAAGGGAGCCACCCCTAATGGGGCCCCTAGAGTGCTGCTGTAGGTGAGGTTTCAGGAACACCTTTTGAAACCAGACCTTATCCATGAGACTGCTGCGCCATGTTGCACTAAAGGAAGAGGAAGAAGGAGATTGGGACACATACCATGGATTTGTTGTTAAAAAAAAGAAAAAAATTCCTGCAACCCTCTTGATCTTGTCTTTTATAAATAAAGTAAGCACTTTGAAGCAAAAAACTTGTATATTAACAGTGATGTGAAATCCCTTGTCCTTTCATTACACAAATGTAAACTTTTATGGTCTGTATTCAAAAAAATCCCATGTAAGAACTGCCAGGAACTGTACATATTTTGCAGTTTTTCATGTTTCTCATTGAATTGAACTTTGATAAAACAACTTTTCTAAGCATTTTTTCTGTACTTGGTGTCAAGGACATGCATACTGTAGTCCATATCTATATGGCAATCAGAAATTAATCAAAAAGTGATGCATTGGTAATGACTTTTTGTAAATTTGGAAATCTTTGCTACCAGTTGTTGAGAAAATCATTTTTCAATGGAGCTGGAACAGATTGGAGCTACAAGCTCCAGGAGCCATAAGAACTGTCCCCTATTTATAATGGGTGTAAACAGTTTTGTAGAATAATGTTAGCACCAGACTTACCTAAAGATTTCTATAGTGGTGGCTATGCTTCCCTGCTCAACGGTTTTTATGAAGCTCTTTACCTCAACACACATCTCTATAATCACTTTGTACAGAGAGGTTATTTCTTTTTGTTGCATTACTATTCTTTTGAAACTTTGGGACCAGATTTCCAAAATGGTGCCGATCACTGGAGAGAAGTAAGAATGTCACTGAATTGCAGGGTTTCTGGAGGCTTTTCTGTACCTGCCACCCAGGGCTAAAGTAACATCAGAGGCCCAAACTTGTCCCAAAAGTATATGATTGGCAACTGCAGACTAAAAAACATATATACAATTCTGGAATTTCGGCCCTGTGCGATGGTCTGGTGTGTGCTGCATTTAAAGTGCTTATTCAGAACCAGTTCTTTATTGCTCCATGACCATAGTGAATAGAACAAATTGCAGATCCCCACCATGGAGTTCAATCCTGTCAGTCACTTCTATCATCTCCACATCTCCTTCTCACTGGTGATAATGTGCCTCATGTACTCCACTTGTTCTCACCTCTGAATGAGCCCAGCTCAGCCTGCCACCAGCATGCTCTGCAAGGCTGAAGAGTCATCCTGAAGACCCCTAAAGGTCAGTGGGAAAAGGATGGCTGGAGAGACATTACAATTAGCTGTGTAATTGTTTCTGTGAAATTCTTTCACTTACGTTTACTTCAGACTAACAGGAAATTAAGAGTCCTAAATCTACACCTATGCTAAATCATTCCAACTAGATTTTATGTGCTTCTCCAGGGTTAGCACCCTAAGGCATGCTTGTGGGGAATTAGAAAATGAGATTTTTTTTTGTTTGTTTTTAAAGCAGAGCCTCCTAAGAACATCAAAGTTGGTCCTAGCAAAATATATAAAGTCCCTAAAGCAACTTATACTTGAAACTTTTTTTTTTTTTTTTGAGGGGGCCTCATTCTGTTGCTTGTGCTGGAGTGCATTGGTATGATCATAGCTCACTGTTACCTCTTGGGCTCAAGGGATCCTTCCACCTCAGCCTCCCTAGTAGCTGGAACTACAGGTGTGCACCGCCACGCCCGGCTAATTCTTAAATTTTGTTTTTGTAGAGACAGGATCTCACTGTGTTGCCCAAGATGGTCTCAAACTCCTGGCCCCAAGCAATCCTCCTGCCTTGGCCTCCCCGAATGCTGAGATTACAGGCCTGAGCTACTGCGCCCAGCCTAAACTTTCCCACTTCTCTCTGTGGCTTCTTTCCAACCTCTCTCCTTCCTCTCCCCAAGTCCTGTTTCTTTGAAGCTGGTAACTGAATTTAAGATGATATCTGGTTGGGGTTTAAGGTTTGAGCCTCCCAAGGGTCTGTGCATTTTGAAAGGAGATTTCTAAAAATAATTAAGGTGACCTAACTCCTTTCCTCCTGATTCCTACTCCGAAACCTGGATGGTTAGGAGCCCAGGGCTCCCTAATCTCCAGAGCTATATCCTGTTGGACCTTTGCCAACAGACCTGGCACTTATGGGCTATTGTTATAAATCTAATTCTCTAATATTTTTTACATGTTGTTTCACTTTGAATAAGCAAATGAAGAATCAGCTTTCTAATATGACTTTATCCTCAAGCTAGAGACACTAGCCTATTTGGTAAATCACACATTACTTAGGTATATTTATTACTATAACCAGGTGGAGCTTCCATGTTTAAGCTGGGTATATGATGGGTTTTTGTTAAAATGTGCCTTAAAAAGCCTATTACTTCAAGAGCAAATGATTCTTTGGGGGAAAGGCAAAAAAATTCTATGACATAGGGCCCAAGTTCATGGTAGTAAGTGCACTCTTTGATTAATCACACGCTAATATAGATTACTGCCTCTAACTTTGTAAGTGTGGCAATGACTTCCTAATTAAAGAAAGATGCAGGAGTTATTTCTAAGCATTCAGTTTTTCAAATATGTGTTATTGGAAATGTCTTCAAGTCATTTTGCATTGTATTTTTGATATGGGAGGCAGCTTATTGCAATGTGTATGGCCATGTTTCATTCTCAAATTTAATTCTATAAATACGAAGCCTAAATACATGGCTACAGCAACTGCACTGGAACAGTTTTGCCTGGTTTTAGGGATTGAGAACTTGCCTTGCAGGTTTCCTTCCTCAAAAGCAGGGCAGTCCTTTGCCTTTTGAGTCAATTAGAACTTTTATATAGAGGTGAGACTGTGAATTATTTTGGTTATTTTCAGTGATGTAGATTAGTGTGAATGACCAGGGTGGAATGTTTTTGAAGGAATATAAAGCAAAAACCGGTTGACATTCACAAACTGTTCTTTTGTGAACATATTTTGGACCCTTAAATATGACTAAAATCATAGCAATATTGTTACATACGGGTTATATGCCAACTCTGAAATATACTCTGGAAAAACAGCCAAATTGTCTTGGTTATTAAAGTATGGTATGCACACAACTTGTACAGACTGGATGTAATTTGTAATCAGGTATAGCTCATGTTTTACTTTAAGCAGTACATCACTTATAACCATTGTTAAGCCATGGCTTTCAGGAATGTTAACTGCCAATTTAAAAGCATGTGTCCTGGGTTCATGCTTTGATAAAGCTCTCATTTCAAGTGTATTCATAACCAAGCTTTCTGGGAGCAGAATGGTCTCTTTGGTGAAGAGGAAGTACAGCCTTTCCTGTTTCTGAGGTTGCTTACCATACATGTATGTCACTGTTTCATTGGCCCTGTTACATCCATTTGGTAAAATTTATTTGTCCTGATTAATCAGCTCTCCTTTTATGGAAATGATGAAAAATCTCACTACTTTAATTTATGGTTTTATTTTTAAACTCTCTTACATCTCCACATTTTTGATGGTTACATGCCAGTTAGGGCTGTAGAACTGTTACTTTAGTAAACTTCAGATACTAATTCTTGCTGCTGTGGCCCTAATCCCCTAGTCACATGGAAATCCTTTTCCTAACAGTTCACCTTATCATTCTTAACTTTGCTTAGTAAGATTCCATCCTACAATGACCTTTTTCAGATCCCCTAGGAGTTCTCAGAGAGGGGCTAGCATTAGATGTTATATCTCAAATATGAAATCCTGTTTCTGATTGGAAAACCTGATCTGAAATACTTATTTCCAAGATTTTACATCAGTAGTGATGTTGAGCTTAAGAGAAAGAAAATTTTGTCTTCAACAGAAGTATTTAGTAGTACTAGATACTGATTGAGTACACACAGTATGCCCCGGGCACTGCTCTGAAGTACTTTTGCATTACTAAAATTCATAAATCCAAGAGGTAAGTACTGTTACCATTTCTGTTTTTCAGACGAGGCAACCAAGGTCAAAAAGATGAAATAATAACTTGCTCCAGATCATATAGCTAGTAAGCCCACTCTCCCAACTACAGCTGTAAGCAGCTTCACCAAATGTTTTTAAAAAATACCTTCCTTAGAGGGGCACTTGGAGGATTTGTCTGGTGGACTAAGACGATGGGGTATGCCATTTGAGGATGCAAAAGGAGGGCGGTATTCAGGAGAGTCTATCAGAGCCCACCAGATTCATTGGAGTTTATCCACCTAAAGTACTACATTACTACATGGGCGTGAATGCTGGCATATTGAGAAAGAAATACCTATTCTTACATGAGCTCCCCTGACATATTTATAGAACCAATAGGAGCAGTCTTCCAAATGTACTTCACCCAGAGAAGAAAGTCAAAGATCATGCATTTTTATTCCTAATCCATTAAATAACTCTAATGCTGAAGATGGTATTAAGTGTCTAAATATCTAAAGAAAATGTAAATACCTTTTACAGACATTTGGTTTTCTAATAGGCAATAGTTATATTTCAAGCTCAGAAAATTAAGAGAGAGTAAGCCTTTGGTCTTAACTGTATTCAACTTTTTACCTTGAGATTTCAACATGTGTAAAAAAATAAAATACTGATCTGGAATAAAATCCAAAAAGGTATGTTTCCATCCTAATTCTTTTTTGACCTTCAGATCTATATCTTAAATTGCAATTAGCATGCCTTTGCTAGAATCTTCTATAGGTGAAGAGCCTCAAATCTAACATGTCTGAAATTGGCTTCCTGCTTGCTAAATCTCCTATGATGGTGTGACTTTCCTCCCTGTAGTTCTGCCAGACACTTGGGCCTCATTCTTGACTATACCCTCCCCTCCTGTTCACCTGCAGTCAGTCACTCGGTTCTTTCAGCTCAGCCTTACAAAGATCTATTGAATCTGTTCTCCATCTCCTCTGCTGCTGTCTTGGTTTAGACCACTATCTCCTTTTACTTGGATTTTAGTAGCTTTTTTTTTTTTTTTTAAGAGACAGTCTCATTCTGTTGCCCACGCTGGAGTTCAGTGGCACGATACCAACGAACCATAACCTCAAACTCCTAGGCCCAAGTGATTCTGCTGCTTCAGCCTCCCGAGTAGCTGGGACTACAGGTGTGCACCACCACACCTGGCTAATTTTTTTTTTTTTTTTTGTAGAGATGGAATGTCGCCATGTTGCCCAGGCTGGTCTCAAACTCTGGGGCTCAAGCGATCTTCCCATCTTGGGCTCCCAAAGTGCTTGGATTATAGAAATGAGCAACTGCATCAGACCTTTTAGTAGCTGTTTAACAAGTGTCTCTATCCCATCCGTTCATACACCCATCCATCCATCCACCCATCCATCCATCCTTCACACAGACCCCGAGTGGCCTCTCTGAACCACTACAATTCTGACCTTCCTTGCTTAATACTCTCCAGGTCTGAAGCTCTCCATGACTCCTAGATATCAGCCCAAATTCCTTAGCAAAGTTCATAAGACCTGCTCCCTGGCCTTGCTGTATCTCCGGACTTGTTTCATTCTCCCGCAATGTGTTGAGGACAAGCATGCCCAAGAGTGTAGGGTAAATAAAAGGAGCCACGAGTTTTGATTATTTTGTCAATAATCATTGCTAAATATCCTATGATGGTGTGACTTTCTGAGAGAAATTAACAATGTTCTTTTATCCAACAGATATTTATAGGGTTCCAATTATATTCCAGACTCTGTGCTACTGAAATGGCTAAAAGGCAGATACTGGAGATAAAAGGATTTTAATATCTAAAAATAATGAAAATAAACTAATTTTTGATAGGCCCTTATAGATGTCAGTTTTTAGAACTGCACTTGTGTAGGACTTTACCATTGTGTGCAGCAGAGACCATGGATAATAATAGCTAACATCCAAGAAATTGAGTTGTCCAACCAATAGATCAATAGCTATATTTACCATTAATTTAAGACTAAATAGAAGTAGGCTGTAAATTGGAAATGTTTATTGATGTGTAGTGCTTTTCCTTGTAATTAGAGGTGAATTATCTTAAAAGTAGGAATTTTTAAATGTTATTTTAATATTCATAATTTTCCAGCTTAATACATTTATGACATCAATGTCATTTCCAGAATTAGATTTAATAAAAAGTTTATTTGGCTGGGCATGGTGGTTCACATCTGTAATCCCAGCACTTTGGGAGGCTGAGATGGGCAGATCACGAGGTCAGGAGTTCGAGACCAGCCTGGCCAACATAGTGAAACCCTGCGTATACTAAAAATACACAAAATTAGCCAGGTGTGGTGGGTGGTATGTGCCTGTAATCCCAGCTACTTGGGAGGGTGAAGCAGGAGAATCGTGTGAACCCAGGAGGTGGAGGTTGCAGTGAGCTGATATCATGCCATTGCACTCCAGCCCAGGCGACACTGCGAGACTCCGTCTCAAAAAAAAAAAAAAAAAAAAAAAAAAAGTTTATTTTACTTTTCTACCCTTTTCAATCTGTTTGTACCAGGGAAGTATTAATAAGAGTGTTGCCTAAGAATGTTTATATTCTCTTAACATGTCAGTAGAATATGTGAGAACAATATTCTCTTAACAGTAGAATATGTGAGAACAATCTGATGGTAAATGCAGAACTCTTTCACATCATTTAGAATTTTGAAAGACTGAGTGATTTTAAAATGTGTCATACTTGGCCAAGAGGTCCTCAAAAGACCTACTTTTATCATAAATTACAGTTAAGTTCAGGCAGTGATTTTATTTCAGTTGTATCATCAGTATTTTGCAATAGTCCTGGGAAAGTGAAAATATAAGCTCTAGTAGTCTCGTTCGTGATTTTGAGATACCAATTTGGAGTACCATATTATTCTAAGGAACAACTTAATTCCATGATTTAAAAAAAAAAATCCAAAACAACAGTAAGAACAGTGCAACAAATATTTACAAGTCAACAGTCTTTTCTTTGTAGAATATTACATTTATGGTTTCAATAAATGATCTAGCAGTTAAAGCTGAGATGAAGTGTGGTTCTCATATTCAATCTTGAAAACTAAACCATCTTTAAAAGCAGAACATCCATGTGAACCCATGCCTGAAGCCATGTTTGAACGCTATGTAAAATTGCCCTGGGACAGAACTGTGGTGCACCTTTGTGAAATCCATTTTAAACTTGTTATTGTGAGCAACAATAAATACAGTTCACATTGCAAACTATCACACACTCATACAAATACTACTGAAAAAAAAAACTTACCAAGTTATATCCTTTCCACATGCAATGCATTCTGGCATTTTCTCTTTCATTTGCTTTTTAAAAAGGTCTCACAATCCACTAATGAGTCACAACCTGTGGTTTGTAAAGCAGTGTTAGAATGAACCCATTGGCCAGATCAGAAATATCTAAGGATTTTCTTTCCAACCTAAAATAGTTTCCTTCTCTGTTAATTAAGAGATCTTAACAAATGGGAAATTCTGAGTCAGTTCTTGAATTTTTCTTTCATTTGATCACGACTTTCTAGTGTTTACTACAGTGGTTTTTCTTCTCACTGCCATTCTTGGGTATTTTTGTATGCTGGGTTGATTAAGGGTAAAGGTTGGATGGGGTTGTAGGCCTGAGAGGATCATTTTTATTATAGACTCTATCCTTGACTATAATATGATAGCGTTACATGGAGTTTAGTGACTCATGAGCTCATGTCTGACTCCTAAGGGGTCCTTTGTTAATTCAGATGACATTGGTCTTATCTATCATCAAGAATCCATGAGTTTGCCCTTTTGTGCTATTTTGAAAGGAAGCTGATCCAGCGACTACACTCAGGAGGGTGGGGGCATTAACTGGTGTCCAGCTGCCTGAGAGACCTTGCCCATCTTGCTTCCTCAATCTTTACTAATACGCTTCTGGGGCCAGCAGTGTTATTCTATTCTTCCAAAATTGAGTCATGAAACCAAGCCCCCACTCATGAAAGGCCAACTATTAACCTCAGTCCCATGCTAACCCTCATCACCACATGGAGAATTCCATTCCCATAAGCTGCTTTTGTTTGCCTCCTGCTTTCATTATTACCTAAGTTCCTCAGGCTCCTACTTAGTTTTCTCTCCTCTGGCTTTGCAGAGAGCTAAGCCCTGTAGTATTCAACTTTCCTCACCTAGATAGCCAATAACCTGGAACTAGTTCTGGCCTTCTCCCAGACCGCTTATAAAGTGGCCTTGGTAATGAGGCTTTTGCTTCTCTTCCCTGGGAAGCAGTACAGTAAAGGGAGACCAGTCCTATGTATCTTTCCATCTCAGTGGGAGAGGAAGGAATTCACTTAGGTTTATAAGATGCAATAAACAGTGCCACCAATACACGTAGTACTGTTTCATTTAATGCTCTAGGCCCATATTTTCCAAAGTTACCTGATTTTATGAATCATCTAGAGTGCTTAAGGATGCAGATTCCCAATCCCATCCTGGTCTCCTTGAATCAGAATCTCCAGGGAGAAATACAGAAATCTGTATTTTTAAATAACGACCCTAGACAATTCTCATAATTTGGGAGATACAGTTTTCTCTGCAGTTGTTTAAAGGGATAGGGAGGGGAGATGGTGGGGGATTAGGGTTGCAATCACCTAGGGGAGCTTTCTTGCATCCTCCATACCTACATACACATCAATACCCCAAGTGTTAGTATTTTTTCCAACTTGATTATGCAGCTTTAAAAGTCTACATTATTTAACCTATCATTCAAATGTAAACTTTTATGAATGTAAATAATTTTAAGTCTATTTAAACCATTTATTGATTCAGCATTTAAATACTCATTTACATGTAATATCACAAATTATGCAAATGGTACTAATTTAGAAAAACTGCTTTTTCCTCAAAAAATTTTATTCAAATACTTCACATGCATTGTTTACAACTGGGTCTTTCTCATCACTGAAACAACATTCTGAGTCCTCTAACAGTTCCCTCCTAGTTATCTAAGGCAGAGCATGCCTTACATTGAGTCGAATGCTGTCAGTGGAGATTTTACTACATCTCAAGAACTATTTGTTAAACATCAGAGTTTTTTTTCCTATATATTCATAATCACCACAAATAAGTACTTCTTGTATTTCTGTGTTCAATGATTATTTAAAAGCCCACTTAATGATCTCCAATACTTGTTATCCAAGGTCATACCCTCAAGAATAATTAATAAATATGTCTTTGCCTTTTCCCCCGATTTTGCTAGGTGACCTTTGTAAGACAGAAAACTTCTATTGCTTGTGGCCCTTTCAAGACTTACTGTCTTCCTGAAGAGTATTTTGTTCAAAAGGACAAAGACAAAACACAAGATGACTCTCTTTTCTGAGAAATGATATTTTTGGGAAAATTTTGCTTTCCATTCTGCATATATGATATATATTACTATTTAATAGCATCTGAGCATCTGTACCCACCCCTCTCCCAAATTGTTTGTATAGAGACAGGGTTTCACCATGTTAGCCAGGCTGGTCTTGAATTTCTGGCCTCAAGCGATCCTCCCACCTCCACCTCCCAAAGTTTTGGGATTACAGGTGTGAGCCATCACGCCCAGCCAGCATCTGTACCTAAACCCAACTTGAATTCCCCAGAGAAGTTAAACTGGCCCCAGTATTTTCTCACAAGATGCTAGAAGGCAAATTGTGGCATACCTATACCTTCTGGTTGTTTAGTGCTGAAAAAAGTACAGGACTACTTTTAAGAAGTTGACTTCTTTTGAGAATGTGGTTATCATTCAAAGTTTGTCTATAATTGTAACTTGGGTTTTAATGGGAAGCAGTGTAGTACTGATTGTTCTGAAGACATTAATAATATTGTCGAAATGCCCCGTGGCTGCAGAATTACTTTAAGAATTTCATAAATCATGTATATGCTGAGCATTGTCTGGAGACTGAAGAATGTTTCTCATATCTATGACATTACTTTTTGGAAGTTTGTAGATGCCATAATCGTGAATAAAATACAAATTTGTTTAAAAGTATTGAACTCAGACAATTCTTGACTTTTGAAGCTGAAACTACTCCCAAGGAAGAGCAAACTTCTAAGCTGTTCAGGTTAGTTTGCTGGTGACCAAGTTTCATCAATCAGCAAGTGGCTAAAAGGGGTCCAGGGAATGACAAATTGGGATGACAGGATATGCGACACAAGAAGAAAGGTAGAGACAGAAGGACAGCGCTTTGCATAGCTATGAGGAGAGGACTCAGAAGGACGGAAGAACACACTTTCGAAGCGGTTGGCAGCTGTCTGCCAGCACACTGCAGTGCACACCATTTTCTCCCCCAGAAAGGACAGTTTTAGTTGCAGGTGTTTCCTTTAGAGCTAAACTTAGAAAATGAAATAACTTGCTGGGCGCAGTGGCTCACGCCTGTAATCCCAGCACTTTGGGAGGCTGAGGCGGGCGGATCACGAGGTCTCGAGACCACCCTGGCTAACACGATGAAACCCCGTCTCTACTAAAAATACAAAAAATTAGCCAGGCGTGGTGGCGGGTGCCTGTAGTCCCAGCTACCAGGGAGGCTGAGGCAGGAGAATGGCGTGAACTCAGGAGGCTGAGCTTGCAGCGAGCTGAGATCGCGCCACTGCACTCCAGCCTGGGCGACAGAGCGAGACTCCGTCCCCACTCCCCCCCCAAAAAAAAACCAAAAAAAAAAAAAAAAAAAAAAAAAAAAAAAAAAATGAAATAACTCAAACTCATCAGTTCATCAGAACTAAGGAATAAGTATTGTAATTTTGTTACTAATTTTAAAGCACCTTTAAATTTTAAGAAAAC
>NW_016806491.1:1076918-1107089 GCF_001698545.2 Rhinopithecus bieti
AAAAAAAAAAGTATTATAAAGTATTCAAGGTAATTAACAAAAAGTTTACAATAAAGTCTACATTTGATCTTAGCCAAAAGACTGAGAAGCAATGCAATAAAGTCTATATATGGCTTTCTATTTTTCTTTTTTAAAATTTTACTCTCGGAAGACATTGATGTAAAATAAGCCAACTCACACTATCAGTTTAAGTGATAATAGCACTGCAACTGGCAAAACAAGTATGGCAGATATTTTATATATAGAAAAGTATAGGCTGGCCGGGCGTGGTGGCTCAAGCCTGTAATCCCAGCACTTTGGGAGGCCGAGACGGGCAGATCACGAGGTCAGGAGATCGAGACCATCCTGGCTAACATGGTGAAACCCCGTCTCTACTAAAAAAAATACACACAAAAAAAACTAGCCAGGCGAGGTGGTGGGAGCCTGTAGTCCCAGCTACTCGGGAGGCTGAGGCAGGAGAATGGCGTAAACCCAGGAGGCGGAGCTTGCAGTGAGCTGAGATCTGGCCACTGCACTCCAGCCTGGGCCACAGAGCGAGACTTCAGTCAAAAAAAAAAAAAAAAAAAAGAAAAGAAAAAAAGAAAAGTATATATGGTATAATGGGATATCAGTTCTTAAAATACCTATGCCTTATAAACAAAAGCTCAAGGTAAATACACCAAAATCTGTATCATGGCCTTTTCTAAGCAGGATTATGAGAGATTTGGATTTTGTTCATATTCCACATATTGAACAACCACTGTATTACTTTCATGATCAAGAAGAAAATCATTTAAAAAAATGTTTCCAGTGCTAAAGAATATGTGTGTGAACCAAGAATAGCTTGGAGGTTCTAAGAAGCATATCCTTTTTTCAAATAGTGGAAAAATCAAATGACGCAAAACAGCCTGATTCCTTTTAGTGTAGCAAAAAAACCCAAGTTTCAGAGTCAGAAGACCTGGACTTGAATCAGGGTTCTTTCATTCTCTAGATAAGTCACTGAAGCTTTTTTTGAATAAGTCATTGAAGCTTTCAGAACCTTTATAAAATATATTTCAAAGTATTCAAACCAAATCAAGAAATAGACAAAATCTACAAAAATTCCTCTCATTAACATAAAAAAATCATATGCCAGAAAGATAATAATCTGTAGTTGAAAAAACTGAGAAGTAGATACTTGATTTCTCTGAGACCTCAATTATCTTCATCTGTAAAACAGGTATAAATAATTGGTGCCACCACTTCCAGGGCTGTTGTGAAGAATAAATGAGTTGATGTTATGTCAAGTGCCTGATACACAATAGATGCTAAAAAACTATAGTCCAGACCTTGCACAAGGTCTGGTGGGGAAAGGGCTTGCACTTCAAACAACTTCTGGTTCCTAACTAAGGAAAAGATGAATCACACAGGTCAAGGATTGTGGTTCTAAGATGTTTTCTAAGATTCTGAAACATTTTATTTTATTTTATTTTATTTTATTTATTTTTTTTTTTGAGACGGAGTCTCGCTCTGTCGCCCAGGCTGGAGTGCAGTGGCCGGATCTCAGCTCACTGCAAGCTCCGCCTCCCAGGTTTACGCCATTCTCCTGCCTCAGCCTCCCGAGTAGCTGGGACTACAGGCGCCCGCCACCTCGCCCGGCTAGTTTTTTGTATTTTTTAGTAGAGACGGGGTTTCACCGGGTTAGCCAGGATGGTCTCGATCTCCTGACCTCGTGATCCGCCCGTCTCGGCCTCCCAAAGTGCTGGGATTACAGGCTTGAGCCACCGCGCCCGGCCTCTGAAACATTTTAAACCTCATCTTTTGTAATTTTTGTTAGCTACGAAGTCGGCTTTAAGGATTAAAAAAATCTTGAAATGAAAAAAAAAAAGGAGTTTTCCTTAGGATCATCAAAAGTAAAGAAAAATTACCCCAAATTTGATCTGGGATTGAACCTTTACCTGATATAATTTGTAAATTTTTCTTGGAAGAAGTAAGTGTTCTAGATTTAAAAAATAAGTAATTTTTGGATAAGAAATTTTCTGGGGAAATGAGCTCCCTTCCCACCCACTGTCAGTCAAGAATTTAGTAACCTTTAAATAAAATTACTCTTCTCTTTGTGTCTTTCCAAGACATGCTCTATCACCCAGGCTGCAGTGCAGTGGCACCATCATGGCCTACTACAGGCTGCTCCTCCTCTCCCATCCCCCAGAGCTCAACTGATCCTCCCTCCTCAGCCTCCAGAGTAGCTGGGACCACAGGTACATATGCCCAGCTAATTTTTGAGTGTATGTATATTTTTAGTAGAGATGGGTCTCACCATGTTGCTCAGGCTGATCTCCAATTCCTGAGCTCAAGTGATCCACCCACCTTGGCCTTTTTTTTTTTTTTTTTTTTTGAGATGGAGTCTCATTCAGTCTCCCAGGCTGATCTCCGCTCACTGCAACCTCCACCTCCTGGGTTCAAGCAATTCTCCTACCTCAGCCTCCCAAGTAGCCGGGATTACATGCGCGCATCACCACACCCAACTAATTTTTGTATTTTTAGTAGAGACGGGTTTTCGCCATGTTGGCCAGGCTGGTTTCCAACTCCTGACCTCAGGTGACCTGCCCGCCTCAGCCTCCCAAAGTGCTAGGATTACAGGCATGAGCCACTGCACCTGGCCGGCCACTTATCTTTTCTCTGAAAATGTCTCTGCTGAGAGAAATTTTGGAATTGGCTTTGATCTTGGAGCATGATTGTAATTAAGCTTTGATATATGCCCATAATTAAATTGTTATGGGCACATGTCCACAATAAATTGTTATTGTTGTTAACCAAGGAAGGAGAGATTGTTATTCCCACTGAACCAGTCCAGTGGGAGAAGAGCCCCAGGGAGCAGAGGAGGTGGTGGGGGCTAAGGGAGAGCCCCAGAGGACAACTGCACCCAGAGATTGATGGACCTGGAGTCTGAATAGCAAAAGGCTTCTAGTACTCAGCTATCAAATAGGAGCGCGTTATATACAGCACCTGCTTTGCAGGCCTTGCTGTGGTAGGGCCTATTGCACAAATTAGGGGTTTTTGTAGAGCCGTGGTAGGAGAGGGTGTCAAGTGTTAGATATATCTGAAGATTCAACACAATGAATGAATGAAACAGCATTGGAGTTTGGTTTTGTTTGCATATCTCAGCCAATCAGATTACCAGTTTACTATACAGAAAACAACCTCAGGGAATGGTTTAAAAGATACCATCTAATTTTAGATATCCTTCACTTTTTTCCTCCCAATTTCACCAAGAAACTCAGATTTAGATTAACAGTAGAAAATAAATCAAATTTAAGAGTTTTATATCTTTATATAACAGAATAAAACTTGCCCAATCTGATTAACCCTTTCTATCCGCCCCACCTTCCCAACCCCTCCCTCCTTTCCTTTCGTAAGGTAGGTCCCTACTCCTTAAGTCTTTTGAACTCAGTCCTCTCTCGATCCCACACATTGGACAAGGAAGCTGGAAGTGTGTCCTTTGAAGTTTGACCTTTCATATTTTTATGCTTTCCCTCAAATTCAATGTAATTCCATTTTTTTTGACAGCTTTTACATCTAAACAAACTAACCAAAAAACCCAAAACTCCTGCAATGCCTAAAGCAGCGTCTTGCATCTAACACACTACCCAAGAAAAAAAACTGTTATGAATATCCAACTCCAGCCAGAGCCGTGACTCATGCCTGTAATTCCAATACTTTGGGAGGCCGAGGAGGGCGGATCCCTTGAGTCCAGGAGTTCGAGACCAGCCTGGCCAACACGGTGAAACCCTGTCTCTATCAAAAATACAAAAAATAACCGGGCGTGATGGCACACAGCTGTGGTCCCAGCCACGCTGGAGGCTGAGGTGGAAGGATCGCTTGGGCTCGGGAGGTAGAGGCTGCAGTGAGCCAAGATCGCGCCACTGCACCCCAGCCTGAGCGACAGAGCGGTGACACCGTCTCAAAAAAAAAAAAAAAAAAATTCCTATTCCATTCCCTTATCACTGGCTTTCCCCCTCCTCATTTAACTCCCGCCCCCCGCAACAGCGACTGGATCTAAAAACAAAGACCTTCCCAGACCCCGCGGGACCGCGCGCGGGCAGCCGGCTGCGAACACAGCTTTGCAGCTGGAGCCCGGCGCCCTCTCTGAGCTCTCCATGGCCCGGGGATCCCGGACTTCGCCTACAGCGGGTAGGGCCGGAGCCGCTTCGCGCCGCGCCGTTCCTCGGTGAAACCTGCCAGCGCCTGGGGACGGACCCCAGAGGGTCTGGCGGAAGGTCGGTTTCCGGGGGCCGGGACGAGAGGACTAGGACGTCGCTCGCTCCTGCAGCTCCCCAAGCCGACTTCGCGGGACCGGCGGCGGCTGGGTAGGGACCGACCGCCACGAAGCTACTGCCACGTCAGGGCAACTTCACAAATCCCGGACGAGGGCGGGTGACGCAAGCCGGGCGGCCGCGACGGGGCTGGGCCTGCGGCTACCGGAGGAGGCTGACCTCCAGCCCGGGCGCCGGGTTCAGCGACGCCCCGGCCGGCGCCGGTGCCTGCCAGGCACTCAGGGAGGCGGGGGCGCAGCGGAGGAGGCGGCGCCATCGCGAAGCCAGCGCCTCGCCAGCACTCAGCCTTGCCACCCGCCCGCAGTCCGGGCTGGACTAGGCGGCATTTGCCGAGGCTCCTCGGCCAGGCCCTGTCCGCCTGAGCCGCGCTGAGACCTGGGCAGCGGCCGCGTGGAGAGGAGGTGGCAGCTGCCCGGGAGGCCGGAGCCAGGCCAGCGACCCGCCATGGAGACCCGCTACAACCTGAAGAGTCCAGGTGAGCAGGGCTGGGGCCCCTGGGCTAGGAGGGCGGAGTGACCCTGGACCCCGGGGCGGTCGCCGCGGTCCCCTCACGTCTGGCACCACTCGCGGCTCAGCTCCTGGTTTCGCGCTCTACGCGAGACCGCCGCCTGCCCGGGAAGTGCAGGCCGCAGGGCGGGTGGCCGGGTAGACGCCCGCTGCCAATCCCCCGGCCGGCCAGCGCCCCGCAGCACCCAGCCTCCCCCTTTTCTCGTCTTCGCCCGGTCCCGTAGAGCTGGGTGAGAAACTCATCCCTGAGAACAGGTGTAAAGGTGATGTGGGTGGGCGATAGTCAACAACCCCCTCGCTGTACCTGCATCCTGAACACCGTCGTTAATTCCCTCCCCGTCGCTGTCACTGGACTCTGTTAGCCGGCTGATTTACTCACATTTGAGGAGTTGGTCGTTTAAACATCCTATTTGCAGCACTTGGGCGAATGCGATTACAGACATAAAAGGAAATGTTCTGTAACTAAACCAGTTAACTGTAGAGCTAAAGCAAAACAAAACAACAACAACAAAAAACACCTCGTTGAGCCCTGTTCTTGAGAGCTAACCTTGATTTTTGCCAGACTGGCTAATATGAAATATATCTGTCTTCAGTCGTAGCGATTCCTTTCCTGCATTTAATGATCCTGCTTTATTTACACAAGCAGTCCCAGCAATACTAGCCTTTACTTTCTGGTGCATTATAAAGATAAGCAACTAGCTTTCTCAGCTTAATGAAACAGGCTTGACATAATCATTGGATCCTCTAAATGGTATTTTTTCTATCTGTACCTTGACACATTTTGTCAGGAGGAAGAAACTCCACAGTTAACTCTGCATGATAAACTCTAGGGTATTAGTGATTTCACTAACTTTTGCGTTGCTTAACATTTCCTTCCAAAAAAAGCTGTTTCTCAGTAGGAATTAGCAAGACGAGCATCCTTTTGTAAAGAGTTGACATTGTGAATCTTTCGGTTTTTTGTAAGGTTTCAGAATATGCAAAAACCCCAGAAAAGCCTGAGGATATTGATTGGAGGGAGCTTTGTTAGCCTGAGTGCTGTCAGGCTAAGAAATGTCCTTAGGTGACCAAGTGTGTAGAATTGGTCATAATATTTTAGGGGCCACTGACTCCTTAAAAAATCTGATGAAGACCTGGCACGGTGGCACATGCCTGTAATCCCAGCACTTTGGGAGGCTTGAGCCCAGGAGGTGGAGAGCAGCCTGACCAACATGGCGAAAGCCTGTCTCTACTAAAAACACAAAAATTAGCCGGGCATGGTGGTGGCGCACTTCTGTAGTTCCAGCCACTCGGGAGGCTGGGGCAGGAGGATGGCTTAACCCAGGGAGGCCGAGGTCAAGTGAGCCGAGATCGCGCCACTGCACTCCAGTGTGGGCAACAGAGCGAGACTCCATCTAAAATAACAAAACAAAACAAAAAAATAAAACAAAAGAACCCTGGGGTGGGGAAGGAGGAAGAAAAGACCAAAGAGAAAGAGGGAAAGAAAAGCTTAATTTTTAAGGTAGATGGTAAAATGATTGAATTCTTTACATTGTGGTAGATTTAACTAGAACTGTTTGGGTAAAAATGTATGATGGCCTCCTGGTCACATGGTTCCTTAGGACAGCAGAGGTGGTCAGTGAAAGGTCCAGAGGATAATGCACATGTGAGTAGTAGTGCAGTCTGGAATGGAGAACTGGTGGAACCCAAGAGATTGTTGTCAGAAAACATCGCTCAATTTCTATAGGTTAGACTTAATACTTTGATGATAAGTTTTTAAAATTCTCCAGAATTTTTTACATTTCCAAAGTATGTCAACTATTGTTAGCTGGTTGAGCTTTGGTTGACATGCTTCTAACTGTGTCATAAATTGCTTCCTTTTTTTGGTTTCATTTCCTCAAAGATAGTGTTGCGGTTCTAAAAAAAAAAAAACAGTGCTTCTTAAAATCTATTTTGTTAATGTGTGAATTATTTGGAGTTCATGGAGAAGTTGAATTAGGTGAGATATGGGACTTATTGAAAATGCTGGGAGGCATCGTGAAAATGCTTCCTTCCTTTGCTTTATTCTCAGTCCTGTGTTATTTTTAGAGTAGTTCCTGTGTGAAGGGGAGCAACTGAAAACTCCAGTTTCCTGTGTATGGCAGGGTGCACACACACGTAAAACACCAACCAACCAGACAAACAAAAAAACAACCACACAATCGGAGGGACATAATCTTTTACTCTTTATCTGATGTGGGATTGTCTTTGATGTATGAGTGGAAAGATTAAGTGAAGACAATACAGATAGTTGGTTAAGGGCCAGTGTACTAGCATGTGGATATAGTAAATTTGTTCATGTCATAGGTGGGGAAACTTTTTCCTTTATGGTTTTTTTTGGAATGGACTAGTGATTGTGGATAGAGCTGTTGTGTAGGATCACCTCAAAGCCTCTGACTAACCTGTCAGTAGTTGTCTATGGATCAATTTACTTGACCCGTGTTTGGGTCTGCTCTAGCCAAGGAAGTAGGGTCTTATAGTACAAAGTGAGGAGATGTGTATAAAGCACCTCTTTTGGCAGCTTCTTCATCAGGGGGCCATTGACATGTGCAGCAGGTGATGGGAGTATAAGAGACTGGTGCAAAAGTACCCACTGCCTCCACCAGAAGGAGGATGGCTTAACCCAGGGAGTAACCTATGCATGGCATTGGTGTCAACTGCACCTTCACACTAATCCACTCAAGATTTCATGTCCAACTCAGACCCTTCTCCTAAGCTATAGATACACAGAACTTATGGTGATTCAACATCTTCATCTTTATTTCCCATGAAGCAAAAAAAATCTTTACAAGTATAAAGACGAAACTCATAGTTTTCTTCTCCTCCCCTAAACTTGCAGTTTACCCTAATATTTCATATCCCAGGGATAGACAGCACTCAGGCACCTATGAGAGTCATTTTTTATTTCTTGGTCAGCTTCCTTGCTCCATCCCTGCCTTGAAACACACAACTCAATACACACACACAAACACATATGTCGAATCAGTCACTGTTGTCACCAGATCAATTAAAACAAAAAATGATTACCCCTCAAATTGAAAAATTTTCAGTAGCTTTCTGATAGCTGTCGATAAAGTTCAAAGTAAACTGCTTAGCTTGGCCTAATGATTGACCCTGGCCTTCCTCACCAGCCTCATTGTCCACATTCTTATGCTCTTCTGCATTTTCTTTTTCTTTTTTTTTTTTTTTTTTGAGACAGGGTCTCCCAGCCTGGAGTGCAGTGGTGCCATCATAGCTCACTACAGCCTCAACCTCCTGGGCTCAAGCGATTCTCCCACCTCTGCCTCCCGAGTAATGGGGACCACAGGTGTGTGCCACCATGCCCAGCTAATTTTTATATTTTTTGTAGAGAGGAGGGTTTCACCATGTTGCCCAGGCTGGTCTCAAACGCCTGAGCTCAAGTGTTCCCTCCACCGTGGCTCCCCAAAGTGGTGAGATTACAGGTGAGAGCCACTGCACCAGGCCTGCATTTTTACCTATCCATTTTGCCTGAATGACTCTCCATCTGGAGTAGCTTTTCTCACTTACATGCTTTGGTTCCCGTTGGAACCTCTGCTTAGAATGCCTTCCTTTAAATCCATCTGAAATTCCTATAGTTCTTCAAACTTTAAGGTTTAGCCTTGTCTAGCTCCCCTAGGCAGACTAAAGTAGTTCCTATATATACTTGTACATATATACTTGGTCAGTATTACCACTTGTGTTGTAATTATCTTCATGTCTTTCTCTGCTCAATGTTATGGAAGACAAGAAGCAGGTCTTGGTCATTCTTTTATCTCCAACACTCAGACATTCTTTAAATGTTTGGTGAACTGATACCTTTGCAGGGTCCTCCTGGGCAGAAACATCACTCTGTAGGCATTTACTTAAGTACGTTCATTATGGGAGCAGGAAGAGGCAGTTAGGGAGCATGCCTTCCTTAATATACCTGTCTCCTGAATTTCATTCATGCTTTGGGAATTGATAATATCAATTGCTTTTCAAGAGAAATCCATATATGGGACACAGTGGCCTGTAGAAGATCCTTTTATTGTTAGCTGGATACAAACCCCAATGTGAGCCTAGTGAGCTAGCCCCGGTGTGTGAAGAATGCTAATGCCTAGGCCCACAGCACCTACAGCATAGCTCCAGAGTGCCCATGTGGCCTCTATAAGAAGGAAGAACAAGAGCAGGCATCCAGGGGCCACCCCCTCATTTCCTGGCACATCTTATCTCGCCACAGAGAAAGGATTCCATGGAACAACCTTTCCAAGAGGTAGGAGAGGAGCTGGAATAAAAAAGTTTCCTCTCTAGCCGTGTAGCAGCAAGAGATAAAGCATCAGGAGGGGCAGACTATGCTGTAGCCCGGTTGCCAGGCAGCATTCTGAACCGTGACTGTTTCCTAACACTGGTATTTCTCCTCAGGAGCCAGGGAGCCATACCATAAGGCCAGCGACATCTGCTGAGGCATGGTTTTGAGTTAGGAAGAATCACTGAGAAGGCCTTATATGCCAGTCCATTTTCAACCTTAATAACTCAGGGCCTGGGCAAGAAGGAGGGGTGGAAAGGAAAGGAGAATTTTCTGGAGAAATTATTGACTCTTAATTGACAGATTAAACATCGAGCCACAATCAGATCAAGTGACTTGTTCAAGGACTTAGAGCTACAAAATGTCAGAGTCAGAATTTTAATGCAGCTCTAAATCGAGTCCCTGTTCCTTTTCACTGAAGCATTCATAATATAGGTTATTTTTGGAAA
This sequence comes from Rhinopithecus bieti, assembly GCF_001698545.2. Classification (NCBI taxonomy): domain Eukaryota; kingdom Metazoa; phylum Chordata; class Mammalia; order Primates; family Cercopithecidae; genus Rhinopithecus; species Rhinopithecus bieti. Next base: position 1,086,467 of record NW_016806491.1, read on the forward strand.
AAATAGATTATGGAAACAAGAGACTAATCTCACCTCTTGGCTACATGCCCTTAGCTCTTACATGATATGTGCTTGAGTGACTTAGGAACTAATAAAATCAGCTGTTTAGTTGTTGAACCAATGATCGTTAATGATTGTTCCTTTACAGGATTGATACAGATACATTCTTATAACAATTCTGACCCTTTATATATCTCTCATAATACCCAGATACAAGTTTTGAGTGTTTATCTTCTTTCCTGTTTAGGTGAGCTGAGTAGGGGAGAGGCAGAGAAAATGTGATAAGGGTATAGAATGACATAAAATCTGACTTCAGCTTAATCATTATTGAGTTCAGCCAGTTGACAAAGAATGAAGGAAAACAATATTTTGGCATCTCCAAACTAATTAACTTCATAACAGCTTCCGTAATTGTATTTTTATCTACTAATATTAACTTAAAGGAATGATAGTTTATGTGGCTTGAAAGCAGGGTTTTCCATCCTTGTTCCATGGATTCCTTCAGGAGTGAAATGGAAGGATGGGGAGTAGATAGCCTGCAGGTCCTACCACTGGCCTCTGCAACCAAAGCGGTCCTGGGGTTTTTTCACCTATTGGGGTTCTCATTAAACTTTCTTTGAATGAAGGATTTTGTTTTGTTAAGTTGAAAAATCATTGCCTTTAATTGGATTCTTAGAGCTATGTTGAGAGAAGATAGTAAAATGTAACTCAACTAATATTTGAGTGCTTACCATGTGCTAAGCCCTGAGGAGACTGTACTGCTATACTGTCATTACTATTGCTTAGCAGGAAAAACGGATATTAAAAAAGTAATTACAAGTGAGACGAACTTCATGAGAAGAAAAATACAGTGTTATGATGGCATAGAGCAAGGAGACTCAACCTGGTCTCTAGGGCAGTGGTTTCTAAATCTAATCAGAGTAATTCAGAGAGCATTCCTAGTCTCCACCCCTCCCTAGGACGCCTCAGGGATTTTGATATGCCCAGATTGGAATTTCCAAGCACTGTTGGGGGGGAGGGGTGGGGAGGGTGGCGACAAGGGAAGGTGTCATAGAGACGTTCCTGATAAGTTACTTAAAGGTCTAGGGTAGCCAGACTAGATGGTGAGGTGGAGGATGGGGCCGGAGCAGCCTGGGCCCTGAGGAAAGCTGTATAGAAAGGCCAAGAGTGGAGGGGAGGTAAAGTGTGTTCAAGGAATTGACCAAAGCCCAGTCTTTAGACTTGGAGGGAGAGGGTGTCTCAGTATGTACATGTTTTCAAATATAGCATTTATCATGCTGTTTTGTTTTGACTGCACCTCCCAGCCATAGGTCTTCAGTGACCAAAGCCATATTTTGTTGACGCATGAAGCTGTAGCATCTAGTACCTAGTAGGAACTCAATAAATAGTTGATGATCCAGTGAACAAAGTCTCTGCATATAGGGACTTAGTTCAGAGTAAGAAATGGAAAAGAATATTAATAATTATGAAGTAGGATAGTAACTTAACATTTTTGGCCAGGCATGGTGATTCACACCTGTAATCTCAGCACTTTGGAAGGCTGAGGTAGGAGGATTGCTTGAGACCAGCCTGGGCAAGACAGTGGGACCCCGGCTCTAGCCAGGCATGGTGGTGCATGCCTGTGGCCTCAGCTACTGGGGAGAGCAAGGTGGGAGGACCGCATGAGCTTGGGAGGTTGAGGCTTCAGTGAATGAGCCGTGTTCGTACCACTGCCCTCCAGCCTGGAGGGTTTTTTTTTTTTTTTTTTTTTTTTGAGACAGAATTTCGCTCTTGTTGCTCAGGCTGGAATCTAGTGGCACAGTCTCGGCTCACTGCAACCTCCACCTCCCAGGTTCAAGCGATTCTCCTGCCTCAGCCTCCCTAGTGGCTGGGATTACAGGCATGCGCCATCTCGCCTGGCTAATATTGTATTTTTAGTAGAGATGGGGTTTCACCATGTTGGTCAAGCTGGTTTCAAACTCCTGACCTCAGGTGATCCACCTGCCTCGGCCTCCCAAAGTGCTGGGATTACAGGCATGAGCCACTGCGCCCAGCCTTATTTATTTTTTAGATAGAGTCTCTCTCTGAAGCCCAGGCTGGAGTGCAATGGCACGATCTCGGCTCACTGCAATCTCCGCCTCCTGGGTTCAAGTGATTCTCCTGTCTCAGCTTCCCGAGTAGCTGGGATTACAGGCGCCTGCCACCATGCCTGGCTAATTTTTGTATTTTTAGTGTAGACAGGGTTTCACCATGTTGGCCAGGCTGATCTCGAACTCTTGACCTCAGGTGATCCACTTACCTCGGCCTCCCAAAGTGCTAGGATTACAGGTGTGAGCCACTGCGCCTGGCCTCAAATGAAATTTTATGCAAAAGTCCTGATACATACCAAACCGTTGTGGTTGTATACGTGTAGGGGTTGCTTCTCGGTTAGTCTCTCTCCCCATACCATTCCAACCTGTGCCTCTACACATTTTACTTTTATTATTTCCTCTTCCTATTCATATCTACCTGGGTAGTTTCTACTGTTTTTTTTTTTCACGTCAGTACCTGACTCCTTTTCTTTTCCATCTGCTCTAAAGTTAGATGCCCAGCCTGTCCTCCCAGCATCTGGTGCACATCTCTCTTTTGAACTGCAACAGTGGTTGCAAACACAGTTTTGAGAATCCTTTTCCCTGGCTCAGCCATCCCACTGCAGTATCCTGACATGTTTTAGCACCAGAAGCTTGAGATGAGAGGGGTTGGGATCCAGAGCACATATCAAAGGATTGAATTTTGAGAGCCAATAGAGGACAAAGGGTGCAGATACAGATAGGATTGTAGATTGTGATAGGCATCTGAGCAGCTCCTGCTAGCAGTCATTCATCAGGGAGATAAAAAGCTGGCTGCCATTAACTGAAACAGAGGAGAAATTAGAATAGGTGGAAAATAATCTTGGAGTGCTAGGTGGAAAGAGTAGGCTGAAGGCTTACTAGAGAAATGTGGGGACGGTAGGTGGCATTGTATCCCAGTAGAGGTTGTTGGTAATGACTCGTAATGGCATTACTGCACCAGACTCTCTGACTTTTTTTCCTCCTTTCAGTGATGCTCAGCTGTTTGGGTGTGGACACCAAATAAGATAGTTGGGTTGGGTCAGGCACGGTTGGATTTTATTAAGGGAGCATGACAGAGGGACTCCTAAGAGCCAAGGGTGTGGATAAAGAGGAAAATGAATATAAGTATAGGAGGGGTGAAGAAAGTTGTGGGGTCAGTGGACTGGTGGTTTTAGTGAAGCTGAAGAATCACTTCAAGAAGGAATTTCATCAGGGCTATGGAGAGTCAGTGAATTCAGGGGAGAGTCCATTAATTTAATGCAAGATAGTGGATGGCAAGTACGAAGAGGTGGAGGATATAGGGGTGTTTCCTGTTCACTGAGCATGAGATCCAGATGATACATTTTTTGTTAATAAAGATATTTTAACAGGGTAGAGCCAAACTGCCTGTGTTGGAATCCCATCTCCGTCATTACTCTGTGACCTTGAACAAGTTATATAATCTCTCCGTGTCTCGGCTTCTTCATCTGGAAAATGGGGATAAAAATAATACCTATCTAGTAAGGTTGTATTAAGGGTTAAATGAGTTATTAATGTCTGTAAAAGCACTTCAATAAATACCACCTTATAGGAAGTATAAGTACTTATTAAATAAAAATAGTGTCTTCACTATGTATTTAATATATAACTCTTTAAAGTGTTAATGCCTAGCAACTATTTCCTTCCTCTCCCCCTCTATTTATTCCCATCATCTTATAATTAAACCTTTGCCATATGCTCATTTGCACTAGTTCTCTACACATTTTTCATTAGGCTTGTAAGTCTGTGTTAATCATTCAGAAAAGTATATTTTAAATATCTCTATTTTATGAATTTTATTTTAGCTGTTAAACGTTTAATGAAAGAAGCGGCAGAATTGAAAGATCCAACAGATCATTACCATGCGCAACCTTTAGAGGTTAGTTTCTATCTTCATGTTCTTCATATGGATTTTAATATTTAAAACAAATTCTTTAAAATTGCTTTTCATTGCTTTGAGTCATTACAGATGTGTGTGATGTAGTCTGACATTTTATTCACTGTATTTCCTGAATATTTCATTAGCCATTCCAAATCACTTTAGAAGAAACAGATTTTGTGGTCTTTATAAGATGGGTTTCAGATGCTAAGTTGAGGTTAGATCTTTTTTTTTTTTTGATATGGAGTCTCGCTCTGTTGCCCAGACTGGAGTGCAGTGACGTGACCTCGGTCCACTGCAACCTCCGCCTCCCGGGTTCAAGCAATTCTCCTGCCTCAGCCTCCTGAGTAGCTGGGATTACAGGCGTGTGCCACCATGCCCGGGTAATTTTTGTGTTTTTAGTAGAGACGGGGTTTCACCATGTTGGTCAGGCTAGTCTGGAACTCCTGACCTCGTGATCTGTCCACCTTGGCTTCCCAGAGTGCTGGGATTACAGGTGTGAGCCACTGCACCCAGCTGAGGTTAGATCTTGAGTCTGAGGGAGGGAAGGTGGAAAGAACCCCAGATACTTTACAGTTTGGAAGCCTCTTGATGGGTCTCCGTAGCTACTCAAGGCTTTTTGTACAAGCATCTCTACCTCTCTCAGTCTTCTCATTGTAAAAGGAGGGCATTTAAATATACTCAGGCAGGTTTTCATGGTAACAGTGGGAATAAAAATATAACTTAAGTGCAAGTATTTTGTAAACTGAAAAGTATATGTTAACTGTAAGATGACATTAAATATATTAATATTACCATTTTATAAATAAGCTCTTAGGGATCTATAAGGGATAATTTTTAAAGATTTGTTAAAATAACCCAAACACAGTAATTTTTTGATTTTATAATTATTGTAATTTGCTATTCTTTTAAGGATTAATTTCTAATTTAAACCTGTAAGTTGTGAATATATAACACTCAGAAATTTTTAATGTGTTATCTTATTTATTTATTGTATTTATTTATTTTGCAGACAGAGTCTCGCGTCTGTCGCCCAGGCTGGAGTGCAGTGGGCAGCATCTCAGCTCACTGCAATCTCCGCCTCCCGAGTTTACGCCATTCTTCCTGCCTCAGCCTCCTGAGTAGCTGGGACCACAGGTGCCCGCCACCTGCGCCCGGATAGTTTTTTGTATTTTTTTGTAGAGACGGGGTTTCACCGTGTTAGCCAGGATGGTCTCGATCTCCTGACCTCGTGATCCGCCCGTCTCGGCCTCCCAAAGTGCTGGGATTACAGGCTTGAGCCACCGGGCCTGGCTAATGTGTTTATTATAAAAGATTTTAGCTCAATGGAACATGAAAGCTAGATTAAATAGCTTTCACTTATAAATTCAATTTATCACTTATATTCTCAAGACATCTCATACATTAGAAACTATACTAGCAATAATACAAAGCATTTAATTTTTCTTGCCTGGTAATATTTCTGATATTCAGATAAAATGATCAAACTTTTAATATTATTAATTCCTTGTGGATTATTGTTTTGTTCAGGATAACCTTTTGAATGGCACTTCACGGTTAGAGGGCCTCCAGACTCCGATTTTGATGGAGGAGTTTATCATGGGCGGATAGTACTGCCACCAGAGTATCCCATGAAACCACCAAGCATTATTCTCCTAACGGTAAGAATTTTGGATTTTTAGAATGCTCGTGACTTAACTCTTCTTGGTAGCTGCAAAATATAGTAAGCAAATTATTTTCATTAAGAAATAATAGAACAGTATAATTTTGCTTTTGGGGTCCAGGCCCTGGGACTACAATTTTTTTCCTCCAAAATAATTCCTAGGAAACTGATGCATCTGAAAAGTAAAAATGATACAACTGAATGCATAAATGTCACATCATGGTTGTTAGGATTCGATGAATTAATATATGCAAAGCGCTGGGCATATACATCTGGCACTTCATAAGTACTCACTAAAGGTTAGCTAATGTTATTGTACCTTGTAATCACATTGTCTCTCTCAACTTCCCACCTTTCTTACGCTCTCTTCCTCAGTTTTCTCATCTTTGCAAAGAGAATAATGATACTTACCTCACTGAGTTTATGTGGGATGAAAAGTATCAATATCTTATTGTATAGCTCTTAGAATAGAGTCTGACACAGAGTATTCAATAAGTGTTAGTATTATTATTACTATTTATATCTCAGAATTTCTCCCTTTCTCTCCAACTTTACATGTCTTTTCCTCATGTGAAGGAAAACTTCTTTTTTTTTAGAGACACGGTCTTGCTCTGTTGCCCAGGCTGGAGCGCAGTGGCCCAATCATAGCTCGCTGTAGCCTCAAACTCCTGGGCTCAAGCAATCCTCCCACCTCAGGCTCCTGAGTAGCTGGGACTATAGGCACATGCCACTGTGCCCAGCTAATTAAAAAGTTTTTTGGTAGAGACATGGTCTCATTGGTCTTGAACTACTGGCCTCAGGCAATCCTCCCGTCTCAGCCTCCCAAAGTGCTAGGATGACAGGAGTCACCGTCATACCCGGCCAAGGAAAACTATTGATCTAATTCCTCTTTAATTGTTAAGCTTTTCTTCTCTCATTTCCTTTAATTTTAACTATGTTTAATTATCCCCTAACCTTGAAAGAAGCAAAAACAAACACAAAAACCTTTCCCTGTATCTGTTACCACTTTAAGCTGTGCCTGTTTTTCTCTTTGGTAACCTCCAAGGCATCCTTTCTCTAGTGTAGCCTGCTGGAGTCCACCTTCCACACATAGTGCCCTGTTGAAACATGAAACTACACCAATCTCAGAGATCAGTTTGAGAAATCTCACTGCTTCTTCTCAGTCTTCATCCTGTTCTATCTAAGTTAAACATCTGACCCACATGGAGTAGCAAATGGTGAAACAACAGGTATTCATCAATAAATACCAAATTAATGCTGCTTTTACCTCTATTTTGTATAACAGAGAGAGCATTTGTTTAAGAGCCAGTAGGCCTAGATTCTGACTGGTGCTCTTTCCATTACACTATGGGTGGGTTACATAATGTCTTTAAAATTCAGTTTTCTCATCAGTCAAAAGGAATTTTGTGTTTGGTAATTGTAATCACACCATAAAGTACCTGACATATAGAAGCTGCTTAACAAGTATTAGCTGATACTCCTCTCTTCTTCTTTTTTTTTTTTTTCTTTTCTTTTCTTGGGGACAGGGTCTCACACTGTCACCCAGGCTGGCATGCAGCAATGCAGTCATGGTTCACTGTGGCCTTGAACTCCTGGGCTCAAGCAGTCTTCCTGTCTTAGCCTCCCAAGTAGGTAGGACTAGAAGCACACGCCACCCCTCCTGGCTAATTTTCTTTCTTTTTTTTTTTTTTTTTTTTTTTTTTTTTTTTAGAGTTATAATCCAATCTTTATTTAAAAATCGAATCTGCCGGTTTAGCGTTTTCCACCAACTCGGGGAGCTGAAACTTTCACAGGCTTCACAATCTTTTGCTTAGGTGCTGCCTTTGTAGGTGCCTTAGCAGCAGCCATTGCAGTCTTTTTAGATGCTTGCTTAGCCTTTTTTGCTTCCTTAGCAGCCCTGATAGCTTGTTCTCGTTGAGCCTTTCTAACTTCAGGTTTCTGATTCCTCTTGGCCATTATATCAGCAAGAGATGCACCAGTAATGGCCCTCTGGAATTTGACTGCACGGCGGGTTCTTTTCTTTTGAATTTCTTCCGACTGTCCCTTTTTGTGCTTCCTTCTGTAGAGGACAGTCCAGTTTATCTGCCGAGGATTCCTCTTGGAAAGGAACGCCGACTCGCATTTTGCATTAAGAAACTGGAAAACCTTCCCGTCGGTCCTGGCGTAGCGCCTCCCGTGTCCGGGGTAGATCTTGTACTCGCTAAAACTGCACAGCTCCACCTTCATGGCGATGGATTCAGGGGAAGAAAAGAGATCTTTTTTTCTTTTTTTGTAGACAGTGTCTCACTAGGTTGCTCAAGCTGGTCTTGAACTCCTGGCCTGAAGTGATCCTCCCACCTCAGCTTCCCAGAGTGCTGGGATTACAAGCGTGAGCCACTTCGCTGGCCAGTAAAACTTTATGTGTTAATTATTTAGATTTCAGTTGTGCAACTCAGTTTCAAAAGGTACTGTAAAACACCTTCTAAAAACAGCTTTTATTATTCAGCATCCAACAAGTATTTTTGGAGTCTATAAGGACAAAAAAATCTGTGCCCCATTAGAGGTTACATTTTTTAAAAAAATCTTTTTAAGATAATCTCTAAAATTATTATATATAAATAGTATATTTTTACTTAGAAAGTATAAACATTAAACACACGTATTTAATTTTCTAAATGTATTGTTTATTCCTCAGGCTAATGGACGATTTGAAGTGGGCAAGAAAATCTGTTTGAGCATCTCAGGACATCATCCTGAAACTTGGCAGCCTTCATGGAGTAGTAAGTGTTAATTTATAGTGAATAAAAATCTCTTATAACTTCAGTCAATTCATAGTTATGAAGTATAATACTCTCTTTTGTTCTTTTCCAGAATAAACCCAGTTGCTTTTACAAAGCAATTTAGATTGATATTTACTTTTTTATTTCAGTAAGGACAGCATTATTAGCCATCATTGGGTTTATGCCAACAAAAGGAGAGGGAGCCATAGGTTCTCTAGATTACACTCCTGAGGAAAGAAGAGCACTTGCCAAAAAGTAAGTTTTGCATTTCATTCTTGTTGAGGTCTGAATGGTATTCAGGGTAATGGCTGTTAGGAGGTAGGGCCTGCCTCTTACTATGTGACTTACTTTCTGAGTGACTGTAGCTACAGGATCTTATCTCAGTTTTGCTCTTTTAGAAATTCAGTTGTAATAATTTCCTTGGAGTGACCAGAATCTAAGTAATTTATTTAATGCTATCTAGTCTTAAAAAGTAGTTGATACTATTTCACTATTTTTTTTAATACAGTAGGAGATATATTCTCCTGGAAAACAATACCAGTCATTTGTTTCCACTTATATGGAATTACAGATGGAAAAGAACCAGAGCAATTATTTGTAGCTTTCCACAAGATTACAAACCCCTTGAGGGCCGGGAGGGAATCCACTTTATTCATCTTTGCATCTAGCTCATAGCAAGTGCTTAATAAGTGATCTGGAATAAAGCAAGAGAGATTTTCTTTATCAAGTTGTGATTGCCCAGTGGCAATCACAAACAGAGAAGTGATGCCTTCTCTGGTTTTTTCAGGTGCAGGTGCATTTTTGTCTATATAACCAAGATCAGTCCTTCCATTCAGAGTAGCCCCTCTTTGAGTAGCGCTGATACCTAATTTTTGATGTTGATAATTTTTCTGCTCTGGAGTCTGCTGCCTACCACCCTTCAGACATATTGTGCTAATTAAATTATAGCATATTTTACCCTAGCACACCCCAGAGTAGGCCCTCTGCAGATATTTGCTAAATCAAATAGTTACATTTTAGCATCTGGAAGATTTGGTAGACTTCTTGGTCTTATAAGCAACTTTTCTTTTTAAATCTTATTTCCAAACTCTGGGGATGTACTTTATTTGTACAACTCTTGATAGATTACACTATGTACTTTGAATACATAGTATTTGTTTTCATTCAATTTAGATGCTTTTATCCATTTGATTTCATGTGCAAGGTAAAAAAAAAAAAAAAAAAAAAAAAAAAAAAAAAAAAAAAACTGGAGTTCTTGTTCTTCTAGGCTTCTCACTATATATTCTAGATGCTCAGTCTATAATAGAAACCTTTTAAAAAATTGTTTTGGGCTGGGTATGGTGGCTGACACTTGTAATCCCAGCACTTTGGGAGGCCAAGACAGGTGGATTGCTTGAGTTCAGGAGTTTGAGACCAGCCTGGGTAACATGGTGAAACCCCATCTCTACAAAAAATACAAAAATTAGCTGGGCGTGGTGGCACGTGCCTGTAGTCTCAGCTACTTGGAAGACTGAGGTGGAAAGATTCCTTGACCTGGGGGGGTTGAGACTGCAGTGAGCCATGATTGTGCCACTGCATTCAAGCCTGGGGGACTGAGTTGAGACCTTGTCTCAAAAAAAACAAAGAGATTTTGTATTCAGCCAAGGTAGTGTGCTACCACTGTAGATAAACTAATACATTCAAAATAAACACTCTCCTTAAGTTTCATCTGACTCAGTTAAAAGTGAATACATTTTGAAGCAAATAATTTGTATATAACCAATTCTCAAAGGCGTGTGGACAACAGTGCCACTTCTGGTCAAACAAGAAATACTCATCAATAAATACTAAATTAGGCTGGGCACAGTGGCTCATGCTTGTAATCCCAGCACTTTGGGAAGCCAAGGCAGGAGGATCACTTGAGCCTAGGAGTTCCAGACCAGTCTGTACAACATAGGGAGACACTGTCTCTACAAAAAAAAAAAAAAAAAAAAATTAGCTGGGCGTGGTGGCACACACCTGTGGTCCTAGCTACTTGGGAGGCTGAAGAGGCTGAGGTGGGAGGATCATTGGAGTCTGGGAGGTTGAGGCTGCAGCAAGCCATGATTGTGCCATTGCACTCCAGCCTGGGTGATAGAACGAGGAGACCCTGTCTCAAACAAACAAACAGAAAAACTAAATTATTGCTACTTTTACATATATTTTGTTTATATGATATTTCATAATTTTAAATAGCATGTTCTTTAAGACCTAAGGTTTTGAATAGAACTAGAAGTACTATGAAAACAATTTTTTAAAAGAAGTTCAACAATATAACAATATATATTTTATATATGGTGCATGTTTACTTTCAGTAATTCATATCCTCATATGACTCTTGTAAACTTCAAGGAAGTTTTGACTATATCTGGAATACAAAGGGAAAAATGGAAAGACAAATATATTTTAGAAAATAGTCTAGTTAACAGATATATCCTGAGTCTCTACTTAATATATAATCAGTAATAAATTAAGTCTTTGGATTTTCTGCAAGTTCTCCCAAGTCTTTCAAGGTTATAACTCTATTTGGTTGAGGGTTTTTTTTTTTTCTTATTTTTTTTTTTTTTTGAGGCGGGAGTCTCCACTCTGGGTCGGCCCGGGCTGGAGTGCAGGGTGGCCGGGATCTCGCCTCACTGGGCAAGCTCCCGCCCTCCCGAATTTACGCCTTCTCTGCTCAGCCTCCCGATAGCCCTGGGATACAGGCGCCTTGCCACCTTCGCCTGGCGTAGTTTTTTTGGTATTGTAGTAGAGACGAGGTTCACCGTGTTAGGCCAGGAAATGGGTCTCGATCTCCTGAGCTCGGTGACCGCCCGTTCTCGGCCTTCCCAAAGTGGCTGGGAATTACAGGCTTGGGCCCAAACGCCGCCCGGCCGGAGGGGTTTTTTTTTTTTTCTAGAAATAATCTGTACAATTCTAATTTTAAAATTTGGTTTCTTTACTGCTTTATATATTTTCTGTAACAGATAATTTGATCTTGTTAAAGGACTTTTTTCACAGCCTTAAAATAGTTTTGTTATATGTGATCTCAAGGACTGTATAATAGACAATTTTCTCATTGTATAGATATAAAACTTATTTTTCTTTAGATAGTTTATTGGAAAAATAGGATCTGAGCCCTGGATTTTTTTAAAGCCAGCCTAAGATTTACTTGTCCAGGACTATAATTATTACATTAATTGTCTAATTCATAGCATGTGGATAAATGTGATGTGGAATTTTCCAATGTTCCTTTCTTTTAAGTTTAATGATTCAGCATTTGAGTGTCTCAGTAAGAGGGAATTAAACATTTAACTATTTGATTTATTTTCATTTAAAAAATTGTTTTCTCCCAGATCACAAGATTTCTGTTGTGAAGGATGTGGCTCTGCCATGAAGGATGTCCTGTTGCCTTTAAAATCTGGAAGCGATTTGAGCCAAGCTGACCAAGAAGCCAAAGAACTGGCTAGGCAAATCAGTTTTAAGGTACTATAAATTCTTAAATAAATTCTAATATTGTAGCCCTTTTGTTTACTGCTGGATTCTGCATAGAAAGGAAAGCAATGCAGTTCTATTACAATATAACATTTGCAAATGTTTTCTTTTTTCATTTTTTTTTTTTTAATTTCTGTGGTTACATAGTAGGTGTATATATGTATAGGGTACATGAAATGTTGTAATACTGGCATGGAATTTTTTTCTTATTACAGAATTCCTAACTACATTCATGAAAGCTTTATAGCATAGTGAGTGAGTAAAACTTGAACTCTGGTATACAATGCCAGGGTTCAAATCCCAGCTCTGTTGCTTAGTAGTAGTATGATGTCAGACGTATTAATTAACCACTCACTTTGTGCCTTTTTTTAATCTATAAATAATAATGGTACCTATATCATAGGATTGTTGTGAGGATTGAATTAATATATGTAATACATGGGTTGCATTCAGAACTGTCCCTGGTGCTTAATAAATTCTACCTATTATTACAGAAAATATAGATAATAAGAAGAAAATGATGGCTGGGCATGGTGGCTCACCCCTGTAATCCCAGCACTTTGGGAGGCCTAGGTGGGCGGATCACCTGAGGTCAGGAGTTCAAGACCAGCCTCAACATGGAGAAACCCCATCTCTACTAAAAATACAAAATTAGCTGGATGTCATGGTGCATGCCTGTAATCCCCGCTACTTGGGAGGCTGAGGCAGGAGAATTGCTTGAACTTGGGAGGCAGAGGTTGCAGTGAGCCGAGATTGCGCCACTGCACTCCAGCCTGGGCAACAAGAGTGAAACTCCGTCTCAAAAAAAGAAAAAGAAAAAGAAAATGACGTTCATAATCCCACCCTCAAGAAATAGCTACTGTTAATTTGGCATCCCTCCCATATATCCCTTTTTTCTGTGTATGTTTTACCCAACCATAGGATTATATAGTATTTTAATACTTTGAGTATTAAATATTTAATTATTGAAAATATTGGCTGGGTGCAATGGCTCACGCCTGTAATCCCAGCACTTTGGGAGGCCGAGGCAGGCAGATCACGGGGTGAGGAGATTGAGACCATTCAGGCTAACACAGTGAAACCCCATCTCTACTAAAAATACAAAAAAGTAGCTGGGTGTGGTGGTGCACGACTGTAATCCCAGCTACTTGGGAGGCTAAGGCAGGAGAATTGCTTGAACCCAGGAAGCGGAGGTTGCAGTGAGCCTGTCTCACTGTAGGTATTTATGTTTTATGTCTCAAAAAAACATAAATACATACATACATACATATATAAAGTATTAAGTATTTAATCCTCCTGGAATTTAATTAGCTTCACAAACAGAAATGCCAACCTGCATTAAGCAGCATGCTCTCTCCTCCTCCCTGTCCACTTCTCTATGGACTGTCTGTCTTTCCAGGTCTAGTTCCCTTCTCTTTTATTGTAGTGCCTGGAGGAGGAGTAGCTCAGAACATGTCTACTTTCTTCCTTCTGAGGATTCCTATTACACTTAAAATTGCTTCTGAAAAATCTCAGGACCAAATGTGTTTTGTACATGAGAATTTTTCAGACTTAAGAAAAGATCTTACTATACCATATATTAACTAACCTGCCGTGTGATCTGGGGCAGCACCTCATAATCAAATCCATTAGGATTTCCTCAGCAAATCTGAGAATATTACATTAACGTGGGATTAATGTTTACACTAATGTGGGATAAAGACTATTCATAGCTTCACATCAGCTCATATCAGGCTTTGCCTAAAATTTACCAAGAAAACCTTGAGTTTTGAGAGCTTTTTAGCATTGTGGACTGTGAACCATGGGTGTTAGTTTTGTCCCTTACCAAGTAACAGCTTCTTGAGAACAGGTGTTGTTTATGTGTCTTCCTATGATACTTAGTACAGTGTTGGACACAGGAGTGCTCAGTGCTTAACTGCCTAATAATAGATGTTCAACTAGCAATTAAATCCAACAGAGGTGATTTAGCAGGTTGTAGATTGTGTATGTTTCCTGTTGTAACATTGCTCTTGGGCCTATCTTGTTTATAGGCAGAAGTCAATTCATCTGGAAAGACTATTTCTGAGTCAGACTTAAACCACTCTTTTTCACTAACTGATTTACAAGATGATATACCTACAACATTCCAGGGTGCTACGGCCAGTACATCGGTATGGCTCTTATCTTTCAATATATATGTATGTCTCTATCATTATCATTGTTTGCAATAGGAGGAGAAAATCCTAGATCAAATATCTGAAAAATTTGGTTCTCTTAACAACTGGATTCTAACTTATCAGTCCCTCTAATGAATTATATTATGTTGAGCAAGTTGTTCATGCTTTGTGGCCTCAGTTTTCTTTTTTTGTTAAATGGGGCTGGATTAAATAATTTTTGTCTTGTCCCTCCAGAATTCTATGATTGTCTGAAAAGTTAATTTTAATATAGTGTTAGACTCTGAATAAAACAAAATATCCATATGTTAGCCACTTTCTAAATAGACACTATTTTTGGCAGAATTGTTCAGCTGCATTTAAGTACTGACTTAATAAAGTCCTAGAGCCAAAAATTTGCTTTAGACTTGCTCTGTCCAACACAGTAGCCACCAGCCACATGCAGCTGTCTATGTTTAAATTTAAATTAATCAAAATCAAGTAAAATTTAAAATTCAGTTCCTCAGTCACACTAACCACATTTCAAGTGCTCCATAGCCACATGTGGCTAATGGGTACCACATTGGACAGTGTAGACATAAACATTATTATCATCACAAAATTCTGTTGGACAGTGCTACCTCGTATATAGTAAGTGTCCAGTAAATAATTGTTGAATAAAAGAATGAATGCTAAGGGTGTTGTTAGTTGTGCCTGTTGTCTAAGAAATTGGTTGGCCTAGGTGATCAGAGAGTGATTTAAAAAATATGACCGGATTGGTGCCAAAGAATTAGGATTATGGGAAAAAAATGATTTTCCTTCCCATATTTAAAAGATGAACTGTCTTTTAAATATATTAAGTCTTTTTGGTAACAGATTGTTTGGTTAAGTAGTCACATCTCTTTTGTTGTTGTTTCTCCAGTTTATTGAAGACTTTAAATATAAAGGGTGAGGGAAAATTGAAATAGAAGTTGGGCAAATATAGATTTGCCCTTTACCCAGCAAATAACTTACATAAAGTGGGACTGAATAGTCTTGAGTGAGTCTCTCCTGTTCAGAGAATAAGCTGGGCAGAGAAAAGTTGGTTGAAGAAGAACAGGGTAGTAGTCTAGGGGGACTGAAGATGGAGGTCCGAGAAAAAAGTGTGTCGGGATGAGTTTAAATCATTTTTATGTGATCCCAGTGTAATTTTATGAATCGCAGGGGAAAATAATGAATTAATTTTAAAGGCAATATGTTTTAGTTCAAAATATTTAAAAAGCTTTCTAATTACTTTTATTTCATAGTTTTTTGGTTTTTTTTAATAGAAGCATTCTATTACAAAAAGGAAGGTGGTAATCTTTTTTCACCTTTTAGGACAGCCTCCTAATGTTTGTGATGTATTTAAATCTTTCATGTATTTTCAGTCTATGTTAAGTTCCCTTGTTACATATTCCAGTTATACTTATTCCAGTTGTAATTTACTTTGTAATTATTTATTGTCTATCTCTCTTCCCAGAATGTAAGTTCCGTGAAGATCAGGGGTCTCTTTCAACTTCTCCACTGTATCCCCAGTGCCTGGCTTAGTGCCTTCTATATAGTAGATTGTCAGTGTTTATTTGTTGATTGAATGAATGAATCTTAGGATTGGTACTTTTAAAATATGCTAGGAATACAATTAAATAAATCAAGAAGTTTAAGTAAATTAGAGTGTTTACTCTAATTTACTTAAAATATAGTATTATAGTAGTATTTCTCATTTTGATTTAATACATAAAACTTAGAATTCTTGTTCATAGACAGAGGTCATTAATTGAGACCATTTTTGGTTAAAATACCAACAAGCAATAAATTGTCTACAATTGCAAGTTAAGTTTTTAATTATATTTGCATATAAACTCTCTCAGAGTATGATTATATAATTTGACCACTATGAAAGTAACTGAAACCTGGTTTGGCTAAGGGTGGTTATTTTACATTAAGTGTAATATAAATTAATTGAGATGTTATACATCAAATCCCAGATAAGCTATGATTTTTTTGTTGTTGTTGTTAGCCTTGAGGAGAGGCAAGAGATTGCCAAAACTCTAAATACAGCAGATAATATCAGGCCATCTGTTGCTTTTGATGCAGATATTTTAGCATCAAAAGCAATGGGAAATGTAGAAATGGGAAAACACTGATGGCAGTTTTGTTTTGCAGTCTGTCAGGTTTTCCCTTTTCCCAGGGCAGGGATCGAGGTTCTGAATAAGCCATTTCTTTTATATTAAAAGCAAAACTCCCTCACACATGCTGGTTATTCTAGGTTATTATAGAAAAATTTATATATATAAATATATATATATCACTAGGGACAACTAAGAATGTGATTTTTTTTTTTTTTTTTTTAAGAGAGAGTCTCACTCTGTTGCTCAGGCTGGAGTGCAGGCATGTGATCATAGCTCACTGAAGCCTCAACCTCCTGAGCTCAAGTAATCCTCTTGCCTCAGCCTCCCAAGTAACTAGGACCACAGGTGGGCATGACCACACCTGGCTAAGTTTTAAAATTTTTCTGTAGAGATAGTGTCTCACTATGTTGACCAGACTGGTCTCAAATGCCTGGGCTCAAGCAGTCCTCCTGCCTCAACCTCCCAAAGTGCTGTATGATTGTTTTAAATAGGAAAAAATTTAGAATTTTATAATATCAAGGCACTTGATTTTTAGTCAGTGATATACCATCCAAAAGGCATCTGAGGCTGGGCACATTGGTTCACGCCTATAATCCCAGCACTTTGGGAGGCCAAGGCAGGAGGATCGCTTGATCCCAGGAGTTCAAGCAGCCTGGGCAATGTAACAAGATCCCATCTCTTTAAAAAAAATGATTAAAAAAATAGAGACAAAAGGCATCTGACATTTTTAATTAAATTAAAACATTATATGTATATAAATATTTTCATTAACTGTATGTGTTAAAATATCATCTACAGTCAATGTTTTAAGGGAATGTTTTTCTAAATATATTAATAAAACTATTAAAAGGTCAAAAAGCTGTCCTAAGTTATGACTTTTGTTTGAACCTAAATGTAGATGCCCCTCAAGGGATATATTATTAGTAACAATCATTCTTGGTAGTGTTGCCCTTAGTCATATGTTGCCCTCTGAGATTCTGTGTATTCTTGGATAGATAGCAAGTATATTTACAAACTTATTTGCCAGTTTCAAACAAAGTTTCTTAAAATTTCCTAGTATGGAGTCCAGAATTCTTCGGCAGCATCCTTTCATCAACCTACCCACCCTGTAGCGAAGAATACCTCCATGAGCCCTCGACAGCGCCGGGCCCAGCAGCAGAGTCAGAGAAGGTCTTCTACTTCACCAGATGGAATCCAAGGCCACCAGCCAAGAGACACCCACACTGATCATGGCGGATCAGCTGTACTGATTGTCATCCTGACTTTGGCATTGGCAGCTCTTATATTCCGACGAATATATCTGGCCAATGAATACATATTTGACTTTGAGTTATAATATTGTTTTGTGACTTAAGAGCTGTGACTCAACTGCTTCATTAAACATTCTGCATTGAGTATAATCTAAGAATTGTTTACAAAAAAGTTATTTTGTATTTACCCTTCATTCCTTTTTTGATCCTTATAAGTTTAGTATAAATATATCTAGACATTCATACTATGTCTAGCAGTTATGTCCTGCTTAAAGGGACTGGAAGTCAAAGTTCCTTGTCTCACTATTTGATCTGCTTTGCAGGGAAATAACTTGTTTTTTCTCATGCTTCACCTTCTTTTTATGTACATTTGTAATACTTTCCTATATAGCTCTTTGAAATTTTTGGATAAAAGATGATGTTTTAAGTTCCAGTGAGTATTACTAGTTACTCAATACTACTTATTGAGTACACTGTTTCTACATATGTAGAATGTATAGGGACAGAAGAGTTGAAAAGGGAAGGCAAAACTCCTCAAGTAGCTTCCTTAAAATGTCATTTATAGGAGATGTTTATAGGGATTGCTCATTCTGTGACTTTATTTGTGTCCTAAACATTCTTCAGTGAAAATAATTTTATTTCAGTCAAACATTTATGAGGAAATGAGATCACATCTTTGTCACTGGATGCTACTTGAAGAGGGAGTACTTTGTAACCACTTTGATATGCTGTTATCATCACTGCCCCCTGCCCCCTGCTGCCATACCCACACAAGTTTAAAAGAAATAAAACAGTCTTCCATAGATTTTGTTTAAGGAAGAAAGGGCCCAAGCCAGGAGATGCTTGGTTTTCTTCCAGAAGTTAAATGGGGGGATCTTAAGATTTGAATGTTTGCTCTGCTTTGAAATGTATGTCTTTTGGGATGTATTATATGCCTAGCTTTATAATCAGTATAAATTTTAATTATTCCAGGAATATGCATAATATTGAAATATTTCATGTACTATTTTAATAGAAAACCTCAGGGCCCAAGTAACAGTGATAGACGTTAGAAAAACCTTTACTTAGAATTGTCCACCTAGTCAGAGCCCAGGAAGGAATTTTCAGTGGAAAAATCAATATATAACTTAGTTCTAGCTAGCTCCACAAGTAGATAATAATATCATCACAATGGCTGGTGAGACCATAGAATCACAGAAAAACGTTGCCTTCAGCATGTTCAGTTCGCAGCACTGAGGGCACTCTTGAGGGTGTTGTTAATGAAGACTTAATTTTTAAATTCAGGTAGTTCCAAGCTTTCAAATAGGTTATGCTCCAAAAGTGTTATTTGTAAGTTAATTTTTTTACAAGTCAGACAATGTTGGAAATGGTATTTAGGTTCTAGATCAGTCCACGAAAGTTAGCCCATATGTATATCTTGAATAGTATAGGGGAGGGTATTCATAAAGTCCTTACATGGTTTTAACTAAGTGAAATTATGGACAAGAGAAATAATTTGAATAATCATTTTAAAGGCAAATTTAATTTTTACTCCTGTTTATGGAACGTTCGTTCTATTAACTGTCAGACACAATTTCTGTTTTCATCTGAGAGACAACTTTCCTTTATTTCTACATCTAAACTAAGAACATATTGTACACTATTATATAATACAGAATTGTCTTAAACTTTAATAAATTTTCATTTTAAAAGTGTTTACATATCATTTTTTATATCTGTAGCTGAATTTGTTAAAGTCTAAAAAGCTCAAGGACTTTATGAAGATCTCATATGAGGAAAATCATAGGTTACCATTTTATAACTTTATTGCTGTAAGAAAATACATTCTAAAGTCTTGATTTGAAACATATTAGAAACCTTGGTTCAGTGCTCAGTGGTCTCCTAGCAAGAAGTCACCGACCCAGCTGGGAAAACCAGGTAGCGTCATAGGAGAATAAAGAAATCCCCACCACCTCAACCTCTGCTGAGATTGTGTGCTAGGAACAGTCTTCCCTCCATTTCCCTTCAGTCAAACTTGAGCCAGCCTCTGGATCGACATGATCTTGTTGCACGTTTCCATGGGATGTACCTATACTTTAAGCCAATCCTGCTGCATTCACTGCTAAGTTAAAAAAAAAAGCCAAGAAGATTTTGCATTGTGCAGATCCTTTGCTATCTGACTTGCATCTCTTCCCTCACCTGTCAGCTAGCCACCTGTTTGTTTGTGTTGGGATATTTTTTTAGCACCTGAAGCACCATCTGAAAGGGGCACCGTTTTCTTCTTCCCTTTTCCTCACATATGCTACCTAAAAACTCTTAAGTTGTCAATCTGACTCCCAGCATGAGGTTAATGAGTAAAATTGGTCTTTGGGGCCCTTTTTGTCCAAGCCCCACTGAAAGGCCTCTTCATAAAACTATTATCTTTAAATCCTACTTTAACTCCTTAATTCCAGCATACAGGTAAAACTGATGTATATTCTGGTAAGTAAAGGCTGAGGACTCCTCCTTACTTTAATCCTCAGATCTAGATAACTCATGACATTTTCTTTGACCAACATAGCACATGATGAGATATCAAGGTAATTAAAATAGCATGCTTGAAAAAAAAAAATACGTAATCTGTTTCACCTGTAACTGTTTAAGCCAATGAACTTTTCAAAATTTATGTAATATGGGACTTTTATGTAGCACTTTATGTTTTCATGCTGCTTATTGTTTTATTCTACTGAAATAAATGAATTTCAAGATTCTCAACTTTAATTTCAAAAATTGTTTACTGTTTTGACTATGGGAACACAAAATTTCCTATTTCAGGAGAATAAGAACTCCTTTTGTCATTTTTGGCTATAAATAAACTTTGGTCTCTTGAGACCACCCATTTTTATAGATCAGAATCAGAAAACAAGTAAACCTCACGCATTTGAACTCATTCGAACAAAAACCTAGGCCAAAATACTGAAAAGTCTTGTGGGGAAAAGAAAGAAAGATCAGACTGTTACTGTGTCTATATAGAAAGAAGTAGACACAAGAGACTCCATTTTGTTTTGTATTTGAGATGCTGTTAATCTGTGACCCTACCCCCAACCTTGTCCTTGCAAGAGACCTGTGCTATGGTGACTCAAGGTTTAAAAGATCTGGGGCTGTCGGCCGGGCGCGGTGGCTCAAGCCTGTAATCCCAGCACTTTGGGAGGCCGAGACGGGCGGATCACGAGGTCAGGAGATCGAGACCATCCTGGCT
>NW_016806491.1:1107614-1116701 GCF_001698545.2 Rhinopithecus bieti
CAGAGTCCAGAGTCAAAGCCAAGCGGCAAGGATCTTTAATGCAAGTTCGAACTTGGTCCCTCCGTTCTACAACATACAAGAGGGCCCTGAATGATGCATGTGCCCGCTTTTTATAGCCCGATGCATACAGGATATGTAAGGTTACAGAGGTACAAAGGAATTCTTTTTGGTCTCAGCATCACAATTGGTAATTGGTTAATATTCTAAGTTATACAATTAACAGTTTTCTATTTGTTCCCGCGCATTTAGTAAAACTACAAACGGTTGTGACCTTATCAGGGGCTCAGGAAGTTGGGACAAATAGAGGAATGTGTTTGTACTGGACCCAGGACTAAGATGTATGGCAGACATCGGTAATTAGAACAGAACAGAGCAGGACAGAGACTTTCACAACGTTTGTCCTTACAATGTCTGGAGTCTATAGATAACCTAATCGGTTAGGTCCGGGGTCGATCTTTAACTAGCTCAGGGCACCGCCCGGGCTGTCAGGGCGCCGCCTGGGCTGTTTGCCTGTGGACTTCATTTCTGCCTTTTAGTTTTTTCATTTGATCTCTTTCAGTAGTATAACTTGAAGTCCCGTAATGTGATGCCTCCAGATCTGTTTCTTTTGCTTAGGATTGCTTTGGATATTTGGGCTCTTTTTGGGTTTCATATGAATTTGAGGATAGCTTTTTCTAATTCTGTGAAAATGATGTTGGTATTTTGATGAGAATTGGATTGAATCTGTAGATTGCCTTGGCAGTCTGATCATTATTTTAGGTTGACATTTCTATGCTTTTGTTCTGGCTGCTCCATCCATCCTTTAAGAGTGAAGATTCTCCAAGATTCTGTGCAAAGACTTAAATATTGATTCTTCCAATCCATGAGCATGCGTTGTGTGCCATTTGTATCATCTATGATTTCTTGCAGCAGTGTTTTTTAGTTCTCCTTGTGGAGATCTTTCACCACCTTGGTTAAGTATATTCCTAGGTATTTTATTTTATTTTATTTTTTGCAGCTGTTGTAAAAAGGATTGAGTTCTTGATTTGATTTTCAGCTTGCTTGTTGTTGGTGTATAAAACTATATGTTCTCATTTATAAGTGGAAGCTCAACTGTGAGTACCCAAAGGCATACAGAGTGATATAATGGACTTAGAAGAGACTTAGAAAGGGAAGGTTGGGAAGGGGACAAGGATAAAAAACTACTCAGGTGACAGGTGCAACAAAATCTCAGAATCTATCACTATATAATTCATCCATGTAACAAAAAACCACTTGTACCCCCAAAGCTATTGAAATAAAATTAAAGAAAAATCCTAAGTGCCCAATTGAATGAACCCCTCTTGGCCAAGGTGACCCCAGAAAAACTTTAAAAACTACGTCTCCAGCCATGGGAAGGTCAGTCATGCCTCACTGAACCCCCTTCCTAACACTCGCCAGACTTTCCTAAGAGTTAAACAGAAACCAGTCTTAGACAAAGAACACAAGATACTCCTTTGCTGACTTTAGCCAATTGCCTAACGCTGCAGGGGAACTTCCCTCCCCCCTGCAGTTTCCACATGACAACTGACAAGGCATTCCTTCCTGATAAGTGACCACTAACTGCAGACTGGTTCTGCAGTTCTGTCCATGAAGGCTGCACACAAGGTACTTCTGTGTCTTCTGTTTCACGTTTTGAGGTATAGAGACTAATTTTGCTGCATTTTAATGTTAAGTCTCCACCCTAACATGAAAATGGGACATACGTGACATACATATTTGCTATTCACCTGTGATGTCCTCTCATAAATATTCATAGCTCCTCATATCCTGATAAATATGCATGCCTAGCCAATCCTCTAGTATAAAACTCCCATAACATGCTCCCTCCCTAGAAATGCCTACTTTCTGTCTCAGCCTGAGGCTTTTTTTCCCAGCCTGCAGGTTACAACTCTCTATAAGAAATAAATCTCTCCTTTCCAAATGTATCAGTCTCATGATTTTAAGTTGACATGCCATACTCTAATGCTTCTGTTGGGGGCAGAAAATGATTCAGCATGTTGCGTGCTTTGAAAATTGAAAGGCCTCAGAAATAAGTCTCAAAAGCAAGGTCTCTCTGACCTTTCTCCTATATCCCTGTCTGTTTGCTCCTCTTTTTAAAAACACTTTTATCTTTATATATTTAGAGGGCACAAGTGCAGATTTCTTACATGCATACATATTGCTTAGTGGTGACATCTAGGACTTCAGTGTACCCATCACCCAAATAGTGAACTTTGTACCTAATAGGTAATTTTTCGTTTTTCATTTGTTTTTGAGACAGAGTCTTTCTCATTGCCCAGGCTGGAGTGCAATGGCGCGATCTCAGCTCACTGCAACCTCCGCCTCCCGAGCTCAAGGGATTCTCCTGCCTCAGCCTCCCAAGTAGCTGGGACTACAGGTGCATGCCACCATGCCTGGTTAATTTTTTGTATTTGTATTTATTTTGTATTTGTATTTATTTATATTTATTATAGTGATGGCATTTCACCATGTTGACCATGTCGAACTCCTGACTTCAGGTGATTCACCCACCTAGGCCTCCCAAAGTGCTGGGATTACAGGCATGAGCCACCATGCCTGACCTCCAATAGGTAATTTTTCAACCCTCATCCCCCTTCTACCCTTCCACCTTTTGAAGTCTCCAGTGTCTATTATTCTATTCAGTATGTCTATGTATACCCATTGTTTAGCTCCCACTTATACAACATGCAGTATTTAACTTTCTGTTTCTCTTTTTTTTTTTTTTTTTTTTTTTTGAGACCGAGTCTTGCTTTGCCGCCCAGGCTGGAGTGCAGTGGCCGGCTCTCAGCTCACTGCAAGCTCCGCCTCCCGGGTTTACGCCATTCTCCTGTCTCAGCCTCCCGAGTAGCTGGGACTACAGGCGCCCGCCTCGTCGCCCGGCTGGTTTTTTGTATTTTTTAGTAGAGACGGGGTTTCACCTTGTTAGCCAGGATGGTCTCGATCTCCTGACCTCGTGATCTGCCCGTCTCGGCCTCCCAAAGTGCTGGGATTACAGGCTTGAGCCACCGCGCCCGGCCTTAACTTTCTGTTTCTAAGTTATTTCACTTAGGATCATGGCCTCCAGTTCTATCCATGCTGCTGCAAAAGATGTGATTTCATTTTTCTTCATGTCTGAGTAGCATCCCATGGCATAGATACCACATTTTTTTTTTTTTTATCCAATCCTTTGTTGATGGACAGGTTGATTCTGTATCTTTGCTATGGAAGTTGCCTCCTTAGTGCAGGAGGCAGTACATCAGTCTCATATCTTTGCTATCATAAATAGTGCAGTGAAAACATATTAGAGTTAAAGAAAAAGGAAAGAAACACAAAAAGTGACTCAACAGTCAAAGACAGGTTTGTTTTGGAGAATAAACCTGAGACGGGCTTCTGGCCGATTTTTTTGGTCAGGAGTGTTCTCTCTTACAGACTAAGGATATTTAAGGGTTTAGGAAGAGGGGGGCTTATCGTGGGTTCAGAATGTTTCTATGTGAGGGAAAGGTTACTGCAGGGTTGGAATGTCTCTGGTTAGAGGGGAAGCTATCTCCGGGTTGGCATGTTTCTGGTTGGAGTGGGTTTATCTTAGGGGTTGGAATGTTTCTGGTTATTCCGACAGCCATTAGGCTGATGTTTTGGGGCTGGATTTAGGCAGTTTTGTTTTATTTTGTTTTTTAATCAAGGGAAACTTAAAGTGGTGGTATTTGTACAAGATGGTGAAGCTCCTGTTCTGTTACATATGAGTACAGGTATCTTTTTGATATCTTTTGGGTATATACCTAGTAGTGGGATGGCTGAATTGAATAGTCATTCTATTTTTAGTTCTTTGAGAACTATCCATTCTGTTTTCCATAGAGCTTGTACTAATTCACATTCCCACCAACAGTGTGTAAGTATTCCCTTTTCTCTGCATTCTCGTGAACATCTTTTGTTTTTAGACTTTATAATAATAGCCATTCTGACTAGTGCAAAATGGTACCTCATTGTGGTTTTATTTTGCATTTCTCTGATGGTTAGTGATGTTGAGCATTTTACACGATTGTTGGCTGCTTGTGTGTCTTCATTTGAAAAATGTTCTTGTCCTTTGCTCATTTTTTAATGGAGTTACTTGTTTTTGTTGTGGTTGTTATTTGTAGATTCTGGATATTAGCCCTTTGATGCATAGTTTGCAAATGTTTTTTCTTACTTTGTAGGTCATCTGTTTACTCTGTTGATTGTTTCTTTTGCTGTGCAGGCAGCTTTTTAGTTTAGTTAGGCCCCGTTTGTCTACTTTTGGTTTTGTTGCATTGGCTTTTGAGGACTTGGTCATAAATTATTTGCCCAGGCCAATGTCCAGAAGAGTTTTTCCTAGGTTTTCTTCTAGATTTTTATAGTTTCGGGTTTTATATTTAGGTATGTAATCCAACTTGAGTTACTTTTTGTATACTGCAAGGTATGTGTCTAGTTTCATTCTTCTGCATATGGCTATCCAGTTTTCCCAGAACCATTTATTGAAAAGAGTGTCATTTCCCTAGTGTATATTTTTGTTGGTTTGGTCAAAGATCAGTTGGTTGTAGGTATGTGGCTCTATTTCTGGATTGTATATTCTGTTCCATTGTTCTATGTGTTGATTTTTATATCAGTATTATGCTGCTTTGGTTAGTACAGGCTTTTAGTATAATTTGAAGTCAGGTAAAACCTCCAGTTTTGTTCTTTTTGCTTAGGATTGGTTTGGCTATTCCAGCTCTTTTCGGTTCCATGTGACTTTTAGAATTTTTTTTCCTAATTCAGTGAAAAATGATTTCAGCAATTTAACAGGGTATGCATTGAATCTATAGATTGCTTTGCGCAGCATGGCCATTTCAACGATATTGATCCTGCCAATCCATGAGCATGGGATGTTTTTTCATTTTTGTTTGTGTCATCTAGGATTTCTTTCATCAGTGTTTTGTAGTTCTTAAAGAGATCTTTCACCTCCTTGGTTAAATATATTCCTAGGTATTTTTTTTTTTTTTTAAGCTGTTATAAATGAAACTGCCTTCTTGATTTGGTCCTTGGCTAGATCTTTCCTGGTGTGTAAGAACACTACTGACTTCTGTATGTTAATTTTGTATTCTGAAACTTTACAAAATTCATTTATCAAATCTAAGAGGGCTTTTGTGGAGTCTTTTTTGATTTTTCATCATCCTCCATGGTTGGATTTTGTGGAGTTTTTAGGGTTTTCCAGATACAAGATCATATCGTCAGCAAACATGGATAATTTGACTTTCTCTTTTCCAATTTAGAATTTTTAAAATTCTTTAACTTGCCTAATTGGTCTGGTGAGGACTTCCAGCACTATATTGAATAAGAGTGGTGAAAGTGGGCATCCTTGTATTCTTCCAGTTTCTTAGAAAGTTTTCAACTTTCCCCCATTAAGTATGATGTTGACTGTGGGTTTGTCATATATGCGCTTTATTGTGTTGAGGTATCTTCCTTCTATGCCTAGTTTGTTGAGAATTGTTATCATGAAGGGATGCTAAATTTTATCAAACACCTTCTCTGCATCTATTGAGATGACCACATAGTTTCTTTCCTTAATTCTGTTTACGTGATGTATCATGTTTATTGATTTGTGTATGTTCAACCATCCTTGAATCCTTGGGATAAATCCTACCTCATCATGGTGTATAAACTTTTTGATGTGCTGTTGTTTTCAATTTGCTAGTATTTTGTTGAGGATTTTTTGCATCTATATTCATTGGGAATATTGGTCTGTAGCTTTTGTTGTTGTCATTGTTGTGTCCTTGTCTGGTTTTGGTATCCAGGTGATACTGGTCCCATAGAATGAGTTAGGAAGAATTCCCTCCTCCTTGATTTTTTTGGAATAGTTTCAGGAGGATTGGTTTTAGTTCTTTGTATGTTTGGTAGAATTTGTCTGTAAATCCATGTGGTCCTGAGAGATTTTTGTTTTGGGGAGGTTTTTTTCAAATTACTGATTCAATCTTGCTACTTGATATCGGT
Source organism: Rhinopithecus bieti (assembly GCF_001698545.2). NCBI lineage: Eukaryota > Metazoa > Chordata > Mammalia > Primates > Cercopithecidae > Rhinopithecus > Rhinopithecus bieti. The sequence goes on from NW_016806491.1 coordinate 1,113,594, forward strand.
CTGTTCAGGAGGTCTATTTCTTCCTGGTTCAATCTCAGGAGATTGTGTGTTTCCAGAAATGTATTCATTTCCTCTAGGTTTTCTAGTTTGTGAGCATAAAGCTGTTCATAACAGACTCTGATGATCTTTTGTATTTCTGTGGTATCACTTGTAGTGTCTCCCTTTTCATTTTTGATTGTGTTTATCTGGAGCTTCTCTCTTCTTTTCCTGGTCTAGCTAGTGGTTTGTCAATTTTCTTTATGTTTTCAAAAAAACAACTTTTTGTTTTGTTGATCCTTTGTATCATTTTATGGGTCTCTATTTCATTTAGTTCTGCTCTGATCTTTGTTATTCCTTTTATTCTGCTAACTCAGGGTTCTTCTTATTTTTCCTGTTCCTTGAGGTGCCATAAGAGGTTATTAATTTGTGATCTTTCTACTTTTTTGATACGGGCATTGAATACTATAAACTTCTCTCTTAGCACTGCTTTTGTTGTATCCCACAGGCTTTAGTATGCTGTACTTTTTTTCATTTAAAAAAAATTTTAAATTTCTGTCTTAATTTCTTTATTAACCTACTGATTGTTCAGGCTCTCTGCTCTTCTTTCACAAGGAATTGGCAGGGACTCTCTGGAATTTCCCTATCTAAGAACGTTTAAACGCACTTAAGACCCCCTCCCTAGGGATCTCACAAAATAACCAGGAAAGATCAACCATCTGAGAAGAGAAGAGACTGGGAGTCCTCACTGCACCTAGACAGACTTTTCATCTAGTCTTCTGAGGGCAGCTTTAAGAGATTACCTGTTGGACTTTAGCTATATAAGACAACTTCCGTTCCTGTGCAGCTCCACCCCTCACTTTCCTCCTGCGTCCATTCATCCTCCCTAATGATTTACTGTCCCTCAAAAGAATTGTCTACATCTCCCATCTCTTCCTTATGAAAAAGGATATATAAACATCTGTACCATGCTGGGTAATTGGGTAATCATGATGTGATTTCCCCCCATGCATGTTAATAAATCTGTATGCCTTTTCTCCTATTAATCTTCCTTTTGTCAGTTGATTTTTCAGTGATCCTTCATGGGGCAAGGGAAAATTTTCACTTGGTCTCTACAGATGTATTTATATAGTCTAGAAATAGAACTAGACTTTCTCCCCTGAATGCCAGGCTCGTGCTCTAGCTTCCTTTTTTTTTTTTTTTTTTTTTTTTTTTTTTTGGAGGTAGTCTTGCTCTGTCACCCAGGCTGGAGGCTCCACCTTCCAGGTTCAACTAATTCTCCTGCCTCAGCCTCCTGAATAGCTGGGATTAACAGGCACATACCACCACACCTGGTTAATTTTTGTGTTTTTAGTAGAGATGGGGTTTCCACCACGTTGGCCAGGCTGGTCTTGAACTCCTGACCTCAGGTAATCTACCTGCCTCGGCCTCCCAAAGTGCCGGGATTACAAGTGTGAGCCACCGTAGAATTCTTGATATTGTTGTTGACTTTTCTCTCTCTCACCTTCTACTCTATCTGCACAGGCACCAAATGTATGCTACCTTAGAACTAACTTGAGTATCTCACTCTGCTGTCTTCCTTTCTCTTCTCCCTTCTTCCCTTCCCTCAGAGCAGGACCTTATCCTCTTTTGTCATCATAAGTTCCCTGATCCAATTGATCCCAATTTAGGAATCCTTTCAAAAATAAAGTGGATCGGGGGCATGCCCAAGATGGCCGAATAGGAACAGCTCCAGCCTCTAGCTCCCAGCGTGAGCGACACATAAGATGGGTAATTTCTGCATTTTCAACTGATGTACGGGGTTCATCTCACTAGGGCGTGTTGGACAGTTGGCACTGGTCCGTGGGTGCAGCCCGACCAGCAAGAATGGAAGCAGAGCGAGGCATTGCCTCAGCTGGGAAAAGCAAAGGGGAAGGGAATTCCTTTTCCTAGCCAAATGAAATTGAGACACACAACACCTGGAAAACCAGGTAACTCTCACCCTAACACTGCGCTTTATCAAGGGTCTTAGCAAACGGCACACCAGGAGATTATATCCCACACCTGGCCCAGAGGGTCCCACGCCCACGGAGCCTCCCTCATTGCTAGCACAGCAGTCTGAGATCTAACTGCAAGGCGGCAGCGAGGCTGGGGGAGGGGCGCCTGCCATTGCTGAGGCTTAAGTAGGTAAACAAAGCCCCTGGGAAGCTCCAGTTGGGTGGAGTCCACCTCAGCTTAAGGAGGCTAGCCTGCCTCTGTAGACTCCTCCTCTGGGGACAGGGCATAGCTAAACAAAAAGCAGCAGAAACTTCGGCAGAGGTAAATGCCCCTGTCTGACAGCTTTGAAGAGAGCAGTGGATCTCCCAGCACGGAGGATGAGATCTGAGAATGGACAGACTGCCTGCTCAAGTGGGTCCCTGACCCCTGAGTAGCCTGAGAGATGTCCCCAACTAGGTGCAGACCGACACCTCACACGGCGGGGTACACCTCTGAGACGAAGCTTCCAGAGCAAGAATCAGACAGCAACACTCGCTGTTCAGCAATATTCTATCTTCTGCAGCCTCTGCTGCTGATACCCAGGCAAACAGGGTCTGGAGTGGACCTCAACCAAACTCCAACAGACCTACAGCTGAGGGTCTTGACTGTTAGAAGGAAAACTAACAAACAGAAAGGACACCCACACCAAAACCCCATCAGTACGTCACCATCATCAAAGACCAAAGGCAGATAAAGCCACAAAGACGGGGAAAAAGCAGTGCAGAAAAGTAGAAATTCAAAAAATCAGAGCACATCTCCCCCTCCAAAGGAACGCAGCTCATCGCCAGCAACGGAACAAAGCTGGATTGAGGATGACTTTGACGAACTGAGAGAAGAAGGCTTCAGTCCATCAAACTTCTCAGCTAAAGAAGGAACTACATAACCAGCACAAAGAAACTAAAAACCTTGAAAAAAGAATGGATGAATGGATAACTAGAATAATCAATGCAGAGAAGACCTTAAAAGAACTGATAGAGATGAAAACCATAACACGAGAAGTACGTGACAAATGCACAAGCTTCAGTAACCGACTCGATCAACTGGAAGAAAGAGTATCAGCGATTGAAGATCAAATGAATGAAATGAAGCGAGAAGAGAAATCTAAAGAAAAAAGAA
>NW_016806491.1:1120066-1234568 GCF_001698545.2 Rhinopithecus bieti
TACAAAGACACATGTACACGTATGTTTATTGCGGCACTATTCACAATAGCAAAGACTTGGAATCAACCCAAATGTCCATCAGTGACAGACTGGATTAAGAAAATGTGGCACATATACACTATGGAATACTATGCAGCCATAAAAAAGGATGAGTTCATGTCCTTTGTAGGGACATGGATGCAGCTGGAAACCATCATTCTGAGCAAACTATTGCAAGAACAGAAAACCAAATACCGCATGTTCGCACTCATAGGTGGGAACTGATCTATGAGATCACTTGGACACAGGAAGGGAATCATCACACACCGGGTCCTATTGTGGGGAATGGGGTTGGAGAGGGATAGCATTAGGAGATATGCCTAATGTAAATGACGAGTTAATGGGTGCAGCACACCAACATGGCACATGTATACATATGTAACAAACCTGCGCGTTGTGCATATGTACCCTAGAACTTAAAGTATAATAAAAAAATATATAAAATAAAGTGGATCATGCCATCTCACTTTGCTTAAGGGAATCAAAGAGCTTCTTTTGGTCCTTTTATACACACTAAAATCCCAATTCTGTTTCACTTACAGCTATCCCACCTCCTGATCTCCATCCTCATCTCCCTATGTTTTTACCATGAAATTTTCTATTGCCAGGACATAGCAAGCAATGTATCTCTACAATTCTAATGTGCTTAATTTACTTACAAATCCCAGGATAGGAATCAAGCCTAATTTGTGATTGATTTTATACATTTTAGGGTTAAAGGCCAAAGTCAATTTAATGCTCATAGTAGGAAGAAAAGCTTACATAATCATGAATTATTTGATGCCATCCTTCAAACTAAAAATGTATTTTATGCTTTGATGTTTTCACTGGAAAAAGTTGATCTGTATTTGTGAGAAAGGAAGTATTCGTGCTCATAGGCAAAGCATATTCTCTTAGCTCCATAAATAAATCAACCCTAAGGAAACAGGTCATTCATGTTTACTCAGCATTTCCTGAACACATTTATGTACCCATCTAAACGTCCACCAAGTCCTCTCTGCAAATCTACTTGGAATCCGAGCTGACCCCCTGGTGGATGGGACAGACTGGTTTTATGCAGTCAGAAGATGGACCAATAATCTCAGCACAAAGCTGGCATGTTCAAGAGATTTAATTTTTTATATAACAGCTTTAGCCAAAGCTATTCTAGGATTCAGCGGAAGCAGAATTTCATGACAGGACGAACTTCTTGACTAATGGCCAATCACTAATCAGCAGGGAGGGCAAAGCTTGGTGTTTGTGTCACGGCCCGGAGTGGAGGGGGTGAGTGAGGCATCAATATCAAATAGTAAATTGGGACAACCAGCCTGGCCAGCCTTGCCCTCACAGCCTCTCTGAGCAACCCGTCAGGAGGCAGCAGACGGATCAATGGTCAAGCCGGGGGGGGGGATTTGCTCTGCCACAGGCTACTGGAAAGCAGCTTTTTGCCTCACAGACATCCACAAAATGCCTTATTTTACAAGACTCATTTTGTTCTTGTTTTGCCTGATGGTTCTTGTGGAGAGCAGAAAGCCCAAGAGGAAGCGATGGACAGGGCAGGTGGAAATGCCCAAGCCAAGGTAAAGTGGGTGGGAAAGGAGGGAGGTTACCCTGCATAGTAGCAGCAGCAGTGGCACAGTGGGACGGCTCCCCAGGGGCTACAGGTCCTATTTTGATACCACTCTATGAGAACCCAGCTACTTCACTGAACACAGCCTCTCACTGGGCACATATACTCTATGTGTCACAAGCACTGAGAGCAGAACTAGACTGCGGTGAGCCTTCCATTTGGATGCCTGTGTTCAGCTAAAGCATTTTAATTTGAGGCAGATATAAATAGTTGGAGACATAGTGGGTAAAATCATTCTTTGTACAGATCACATTGTGTGCTTTGTTTCTCAGGGTTACAACCAGTAACCTGCTAAATAATTACACTCATATATTTTGGGGAGAACTGTATATAGGAACCTAGTCTGAACTATTAAGAAAAAAATGCCTATGAGAGTTGTCTTCCTTAAATTATTTCCAGAGAATAACTTTATAATAATATTGGGTTTCATTTTACTGTTTTGAATCTTAGAAGAGGTGTTCAGAAATTTGCTTAATTATCAGAAATATATGTGTGGACCAAAGTGAATGCAATTTCATGATGTAATGGAGACATTCCCAAGAAATACTGACCCAGGATCTGCATTCAAAATCATTACATTACCAATCTAAGTTCCTTAGTAAGTTTATTTTGAATTGACATACAAAGCATCATACTCCAGGCCCAAAGTAGACATAAGGACTGTTAGACATGGAGATAAGAAAAGAACAAGCAGCTAAGATATAAACACCATGTGTGGCATGTTACACATTTATTTTCCATTCTACTAAGCATCAGATAAACTAGTGATTTTGAATATAAATTAATATCTTGAGGCACATGTTCTAGGTCAGTGGTCCCCAAACATTTTTGATCATGCACTGCTGTCAATGACAAGTTTTTGAAACTGTATCTCTAATACATGCATGTTTACTTACAAATCACATACATGTGCTGTTATAAAAATGTATGTTAAAGTTTAATTGATTTCTTGTCTTTAGGAAAAAAAAAAAAAAACCCTGAATATAAATAAGAGTTATAGCCTCTACTTCCAGTATCCCAGTGGCAACTGCTGCTCTGGGAGAGGTAATTACTCTCTTTTGTTTGTTTGTTTGTTTTTTGAGATGGACTCTCTGTCACCCAGGCTGGAGTGCAGTGGCGCAATCTTGGCTCACTGCAACCTGTACCTCCTGGGTTCAAGCAGTTCTCCTGCCTCAGCTTCCAGGGTAGCTGGGATTACAGGCGTGTACCACCATGCCTGGCTAATTTTTGTATTTTTAGTAGAGACAGGGTTTTGCCATGTTGGCCAGGTTGGTCTCAAACTCCTGACCTCAAGTGATCCACACACCTTGGCCTCCCAAAGTGCTAGGATTGCAGGTATGGACCACCACACTCAGCCTATAATTACTCTCTCTGGGGCCTAGTCCTACTCAGCGGAAGGCAAACAGATCAGAACCCTCCAGAACAGTGTGAAAGAGGCCCTGCTCTGAACAACCCATGCGGGTTGTGTTACCAGAACCATAGGCTGCTAAACTGGAAGGAGCCTCAGATGTCATCTGGCCCAGCAAGTCCCCTGAACTCTAATTTTGGGAAACATGAATGGCTGTTGAGTGAAATGGGGTTCCAGGGTCACCAAAACTTGGAAAACCTTGGTTTAGACCATTTTCAACAGATGTCTTTACAGTAGAACTTTTAGAACTTTTGTTATGCAAACAGGCACTGTGAGAATCTTGGAGAGAGGGATAAATTATGCAGCGCTTCTCAGAAACAACTAAAAAATTCAGTTTTTTGGACTGTCTTGTAGGCTTCCTACTCCATGGAGCACACACTGGGAAACTGCCCAAATCAACTCATTTGACAGATGCTGAAATGGCTCAGGGGCATGAGTAAGTCACACGGCCTGCTAGTGGCTTCCCAACACTAGAATGTAGGTTCCTCATTTATTTAGACTGGAGGAAAATCTGTTTAAAACTGTCTATTCTGTAAGAACTGGGGTTCAGCACAAGTTCCTCGGGGGTGCCCACGGACCCCACTCGGCAGCCTGGGCTGTGGCGGCACCTCCGTCACTTTTCCTCAGAAGTCCACAATCTCATTCCCAGACCCCTGCATGAGCCTCGGCACAGCTGGCTCTGACTCTTAGTGGGGAGGAGACTTTGTTGAAATCAAGCCCATGAGGTGTTAAAGTGGAAGAAGATGAACACATACATCACAAGGAAGTAAAATATTGATTGAACTGAGGCTGGGGAAAAGGACAGGGAATGTGGTTCTGGGCCTTTCTGCATCCATGAGAGTACACACATGGTCAGACGGTCAATGGGGCAACGCCTCCCTGTGAACATTTCAGCCAAGCCTCTGACAATTTATTTTTCCAAATTACTTTCATTATTGACATGCAGGGGTCAAGCTATACGAACAAATAAGAATAAAATGACCTGACCCTTTCTGATTACAGTCTTAGAGTGCTTTATCTCTTTAGGACAGCGACTTTTCTTAGAAGTCCTGTTCACACACAAACTCTCATACACAGTCACACTCACACACATACCACATACCGCATGTGTGGCTTCACGGGCACACACTATGCATATGGTCAGCCTCACACATGCACACTGTGAAGACCTCTTTGAACCTGGAAGCCTTCCCTGTTTCACCCCAGCCAAGGCATGCACACAGAACAATGATTCTGCCCAGCAGCTGCTTTTACAAAGACCGGTCCCTGTTTTCTGCTGCTTTGTGTCTCTATGTACTAAATGGCTGCAGAGTGAGTCTGTTTCCTCTAGGCTGTTGTTGGTTTTGTTCTGCTCTCCCAGCTCTGAGCCTCCCAACTTTATTCCTACTCCTCTTGGCCTGCTGCCAAAGTTGGCCTCGTGACCACACGATTGCCATTCTTTATTGCCAAGGGAGGCCCTTCTCCCTTGAGAGCTGAAGAATAAACCAGACTCTGGGCTGTGCCCTGGACAGCACTGTCAGGCCCCTGCAGGTTTCAACCTGGAGCCCACTCTGTAGCTTCCTTCCCCATCTGCTGCCTCCTCAGTACCTCTACCTCGGCCATCCTTCCTGGGTCTGTATTGTGGTTCTGTTCCGCTGGATGCAGGAGCAGCTTTGCTTTCCAGCCAGACGGTGACCCTCATCTACTGCTGCGGGTCTTGGCAAAGGAAAAGGAGTTGGGAATTCAGGAGAATCAGGTTCAGACCCTGGTTCTGCCACCGTCTAGCCATGTGGCCATGTTTCCTGCTCTCTCTGAACCTCAGCTTCTCCAGCTGAAAAGCGGGACAGTGAGCCCTTCCCCATGGGGATGTGAAGATGGGGTGAGGTCAGCCTAATGTCCTGCAGTTCAGGGCCTGTACGGGGAGGAGGGGCATCCACGAACACCTAGTTATCCTGGTTGCTGTTATTGCCAAAAAATCACAACACGATGACACTAACCCTGCTTCCAAAGGCATATTGGATCCATTTTTCTTCTTCCCTCACCCCTCACCCAAAGGCCGGGTTTGAGGTTCCATGAAGGTCCTGGCTGTTCTGCCATGGGTGGGTGGGGGCTCAGGAAGGAGTCTAGGGTCTGAGGGCTGAGACTGTGTGGGCCATCTCCCGTGTGAAAGGATGAATGGAGAACATATGGCTCTCGCAAATTGCCCAAGGCTCAGATCTTAGTGGCTTGATCTCTTAAAAAAACTCTGGGCCCTCAATGGCAGTGGGATTTAAATCTCTCTCTTGTTGGGGTGGTGGCATTCTGGGACTTCCGCTCCCCTAAGCCTTTCCCTAAATGGATGTGGAAACCGTGCTGGCCAGGAGGGATTTACTCCCTGTGAGTCAGAGGGGCAGTGAGCCGGCTGCACTTACGGTTTAATGTCTATGATCTGCTAAGCCCTCGGCTGAGCTCTTCATCTGTCTTCCGGGAGCGTCTTTCATGGGGCGTCTGTACATGGCCCCTCACACAGACACTGCCCAGAGACCCAGGCCTGGCCCCACTTGACTCCTGGAGGCAAGGCTTGAGGAAGAGATCAGTGTGCTGAAAGTTCCTTGGCAGCACCCGACTATGACTACACATGGCTTAAAGGGGCTGGATGGAAGCCCCATATTTCAGCCATAGCGGAGGAAGTTAAATTGGACTTTCCTCTTTGATCTGTGAAGCTATAATGGGCTTGTCTAAAAGCGAATCTTATCATAGCTTCCTCTTCCATCTGCCTAACACCCTTTACTGTCTTCCCATTGCCTCTGGATAAAGACAGAATTCTTAACATGACTCTCAAGGCTCTGCCCTGTCTGGCCTTTGCTCCTCCCTGCCACTTCATTCTCTTCATTTATTCCTACCACACCCCCCACTCCATCCTGCTTCTCATCTAATGCTCACTCATTCTTCAACCTATGCCACTTTAAACCGAGTGCAGCCCAAACCAAACTATGCGTGCATTGAGTTCAGATGCCTATAGGATCTGAATTATATCTGAGTTCAGATGCCTATAGGATCAGATGCCAATTAGGGATGTTGAGTTAGGCAGTCAGATATAAAGGTTGAGAGTAGAGGGTAGGGATTTAAGAATATCAGCATGTTGATGACAATTTAAGCCATCAGCTTAGGTGGGTCTGCCAAAGAGAGGGTAGAGAGAGAAGATGGCTGGGACAAGGTCCTGGGAACACTGACATTTAAGGGATGGGCTGAAGAATAGGGGGACACTGCCATGGAGAAGCGCCTGTCAGAGAGGTAGGAGGAAAACCAGAGTACCTTGTCCTGAAAGACAGTTTCTGGCAGAAGCATGGACCTTCCTGTCTGCAGCTGCAGAGAAGCCAGACCTCAGCAAGAGCACCTGCAGGATCAGGGGTTGGGCATAAATAGGCAAAAGGGCTTGGAGTGAGGCAGCACCAGCAGCCTGTGGAAGATGGCTATTTGGAAGAGTTAATTATTTACCGAGGGGGGAAAGACATTTTTTTTTAGGTGGAACAGTGAGGATTTTTAGGGCAATGAAACTATACTATATGATATCATAATGGTGGATATACATCATTATACATTTGTCCAAACCCAGAGAATATCAACACTAGGCTGAGGGTGGTGCCTTACGCCTGTAATCCCAGCAGTTTGAGAGGCTGCAGCAAGAAGATCTCTTGAGGCCAAGAGTAATACAGTGAGACCCTGTATCTACGAAAAAAAAAAAAAAAATTAGTCAGGCATGGTGGCATGTGCCTGTTAATCCCAGCTGCTCAGGAGGCTGAGGTGGGAGGATCACTTGAGCCCAGGAGTTTGAGGCTGCAGTGAGCTACAACTGTACCACTGCACTCCAGCCTGGATGACAGAGCAAGACCCTGTCTCTAATAATAATAAGAAGCAGCAGCAGCAGCAGCAGCAGCTGCATGGGTGCTAATGCTAATGCTGTGTCAATGCAGGATTACCAGTTGTAACAAATGCACTGCCCCGCGGGGGAAGCTGACAGTGGGGAGGCCATGCATGTTTAGGGGCAGGGGGCACACGGAAACTCTGTACCTTCTGTTCAATTATGCTGCAAACCTAAAATTGCTCTAAAAAAAAGAGTCTTAAACATTTTTTAAAAAAGGAAATATTTAAATAATATAACCAACACACGTATATTGCCATCACTTTCAATGCATTTTGCATGAGTTGAGAGTTAGAGGAAAATGTGGAGTTTAGATGGGTTTTCTGCTTAGTTGTAATTCCAGGTGGAAGAGCCTAGAATCCAGTTTGAATACTGATGGGAAAGAGCCATGAAAGGGGGAGAAGCTGAGGAAGCTGTGGGGAGGGGACATGAGGGCAGGGTTCAAAGAGCTCTGTGAGAAGGGAAATTAGGTACTTCTGCTGAGCCTCCGTTGCCTCACCACCTACATGTCCGGAGGACGTGCAAACAGGGCGGGACAACGTGGAAGGCAGCAGCAGGGTGGAAGGACGAGGGGGTGGGTGAGTTTGGACAGCAGATGTGAGTGGCTGGATGAGATGGCTGCCAAATGGGAGGCTGTCCCCATGCAAGTCAGGCTCTCCTCAGGACATTTGCTCTGCTGTTTTCTCAGAATTACTTCCTTCAGGTCCTCTCATGACTCCCTCCCTCCCTCCAGGACTCAGAAGAATCACCAGTCACCTCATCTAAACAGCCCTCCATTCCAACCCATAGCTCTCTATTCCTCACCCTACTGTGTCACATGATTTATCATCCACCTCCTCAATTAGGTCGGAAGCCCCGTGAGGACTGTGAATATATATGCCCTCCCCATGGCTCGGGCAGTGTCTGCACAGAGTAGGTGCTCTATAGAAACGTGTGTCTGCACAGAGTAGGTGCTCTATAAAAATATGTTGCACAAACCAATTTGAGTCTAGGAATTGGGGAACTGTGTGACCAGGGTGTGGGACAACTGTCTGTGTGGATGTTGACATCCTCAAGGTAGATGGAACTAAATGGAGAGAAAGAGAAGCAGGTGGTTCCTGAGCCCTCATGGGAGTGGGGAAATGACTGGGAGGTCTGGGGCAGTGAGAAACTGGGCCAGGCAGTGTCAGGAGTACGGCTGTAAAGTAGGGCTGAAAATCCTGACTTATAGGGGAATCTGGGGTGGGCAGGCTAACTTTTATAACAGCACCAAATAATAAAACTTTTGGTGATTATGGAAATGTTATTTATTTATTTACTTTAATTTTTTTTATTATCACACTACACTGAGGTAATGGAAAGGTTATGTAGCTGCCCTGTCCAGTACAGTAACAACCAACTGCATGGGGCTATTGAACACATATGTTTGGCTAGTGTAACTGAAAAACCAAATAGTCATTTATTTAGCTTTCATTAATTGAAACAGCCATATGTGTCTAGTGGCTACTTTATTGATCAGTGCAGCTTTAGACCTCCCATTGAATTATGCTATCTGTGCAGAGCCGGTGAGGAATGAAACTTAAGGATTTTGGCTGGGTGCGGTGGCTCACGCCTGTAATCCCAGCACTTTGGGAGGCTGAGGCGGGTGGATCACGAGGTCAGGAGATCGAGACCATCCTGGCTAACATGGTGAAACTCCGTCTCTACTAAAATACAAAAAAATTAGCTGGGCGTGGTGGCGGGCGCCTGTAGTCCCAGCTACTCGGGAGGCTGAGGCAGGAGAATGGTGTGAACCTGGGAGGTGGAGCTTGCAGTGAGCCGAGATCGTGCCACTGCACTCCAGTCTGGGAGACACAGCGAGACTCCATCTCAAAAAAAAAAAAAAAACTTAAGGATTTCATAGGAGGATGCCTCCAAGATCAGAACCTCAAGAGAGGAAACCATCGCTTTCCTCTTACAGAGTTTAAACAGGAAACGCACCTGTTGCTCTCAAAAGTGAATGAAGGCCGAGCGTGGTGGCTCACGCCTGTAACCCCAGCACTTTGGGAGGCCAAGGCAGGTAGATCACCTGAGGGCAGGAGTTTGAGACCAGCCTGACCAACATGGTGAAGCCCCATCTCTACTAAAAATACAAAAATTAGCTGGGTGTGGTGGCGGGTGCCTGTAATTCCAGCTACTCAGAAGGCTGAGGTAGGAGAATCACTTGAACCCAGGAGGCGGAGGTTGCAGTGAGCCGAGATCGCACCATTGAACTCCAGCCTAGCGACAGAGCAAGACTCCATCTCAAAAAAAAAAAAAAAAAAAAAAAAAAAAAAAAAGTGAAGTATGACAAGAACAGGGAGGCAAATAGAGGTGTATGTAAATAAACAACAAACACTCAAAACCAAATCTCCATTGATTTCTAAAAACCTTCAATAAGCTGTACACAACAGAGTCACAGGCCCTGAGGGCTCTGGTTTCTTCAGCGGGTGAGTTAGCAGTTCCTCACTTGCTACTACTAAGTTGTCAGCACCAACAGGTGCCCTGGGCAGCTCTCAGGATGCCGCCAAAGGCATTGGATTAAGGCTTATCCTAGTGGTTCTCAAATGTTGCTCCACCTTGGAATCACCCAGGAGCTTTAACAAATTTCCAGTGCTGAGACCTCCCTCCCAACCAGTCAAATTCAAATCTCTAGAGGTGGGATTTAGGCATCATTGGTTTTAATATCTCCCCAGGTGATTATAATCTGTAGCTAAGTTTGAGAATCATAGGTCTAACCAACAAAACACAAAACCACATAGAGTTTATTATCATTAAGGTATTATAAGATCTAAAAATGCTAAGTTTGGAGTGACCGTGATTCTCAGGATTCTCAGCCTTGATTACATGGGAATAGCTGGTGAATTCACCCCAGAGAGGTGAATTTGACTGGTCTGGGGTACAGCCTGGGCATCAGGGTTTTTAAAAGCCCCTGAGATGAAAATTTTTTTTTTTTTTTTTTTTTGAGGCGGAGTCTATGCTCTGTCCCCAGGCATGGAGTGCAGTGGCTGCATCTCAGCTCACTGCAAGCTCCGCCTCCGGGTTTAACCAATTCTCCTGCCTCAGCGCTCCCAGTATGGACTACAGGCGCCCGCCACTCGCCTGGCTTAGTTTTTTAGAATTTTTTTTTTTTTTTTTTTTTTTTTATAGAGATGGGTTTCACCGTGTTAGCCAGGATGGTCTCGATCTCTGACCTCGTGATCCGCCGTCTCGGCTCCCAAATGTGCTGGGATTGACAGGCTTGAGCCACCACACCGGCCGTTCGCCTTGAATGATTCTAAAGTGTGGTTAAGGCTGAGAAGCATCTGGGTTACAGATGATGTTGACCAAATGTACTAGAATGGAACTGGTTTAAATTTCTCCTAGAAGTTGTGTAGTCATGTTGCTACCTTTTATTGAGTTCATTGCACTAAGTACAATGAACACAGAGATAAACCCTAGCCTAACGATCTTAGAAGGCTAAGTGAGAAACGTACATAAAGTAACTTAAGTGCCAGGCACAAACCAAAAGCCTGTAAGAGGAACGGGTAAGGTACTGTGGATTAGCCTGGCTGTTTGAAGGTTCCTTCCTCCTTTTTACTTCTTTCCATCTTTTTTCTTTTTTGCTCCATCTTTCTTTCCTTTTCTCTCTCTCTCTTTTTTTTTTAAAGTAATAACTGTCAGTAGACATTTGCTTTAGAACATTTTGGATCTGACTGCTTTAGTGTGTAGTTGTGGTAAAAAAAAAATGATCTGGAAAGAGTGAGTGTGAAAAAAGAAGAGAGAATCGCTCCTTCACCATTGCCTGATTTAGAGGAAGGACTGACCAGGGCTGTGTCCTGGACTCCAGCTCTGGGTGCACCGCCTAGCTGGGTGGTTGGGGCAGCTCTGTCCTCCACTGGCTGTGAATTGTCTTTCTAAGGAGGGAGGCTTTGTCCCAGGGTGGGTTCTGCAGACCTGGACTGAAGTAAGGAGCATCAAATTTAGCAAAGATAAAACCAGCATTTAAAATTTTTGACTATATTTGTCTTAGAAGTATATTTATCACAAAACCATTCTTAGAACATCATGAGAATTTTTTTTTTTTTTTAAACACAGGTTCTCACTCTGTTACTCAGGCTGGAATGCTCACTGCAACCTCAACCTCCCAGGCTCAAGTGATCCTTCTGTCTTAGCCTCTCAATTTGCTGGGACCAGAGGCGTATGCCATCACACTTGGCTAATTATCGTTTTTTTTTTTTTAAAGAGATGTGGTCTTGCTATGTTGCCCAGGCTGGTCTCAAACTCCTGGGCTCAAGCCATTCTCCCGCCTGGGCCTTCCAAAGTGGTAGGAATACAGATGTGAACCACTGCACTCGGCCAAGAAATTAAAAAAAAAATCATGATCTTCCACTACTCAACACAATCATTTTCTTTTTTTTTTCTCATCACAAATTTATTTATTTATTTATATTTATTTACTTATCCTGGGTGAGATTCTCATTTTTTAAACTTCTATTTTAGGCTCAGGGGTATATACACAGACTTGGTATAGAGGTAAACCCATGTCACAGGGGCTTGTTGTACAGATTATTTTGACACCCAGGTACTAAGCCCTGTACTCAATATTTTTTCTGACCCTTTCCCTCCTCCCACCCTCCACACTCAAGTAGGCCCCGGTGTCTTTTGTTCCCCTCTTTGTGTCCATGTTTTCATCACTTAGCTCCCACTCAGAAGTAAGAATACATGTGGTATTTGATTTTCGGTTCCTGTGTTAGTTTGCTTAGAATAATTTCCCTCCAGTTCCATTCATGTTCTAGCTAAAGGACATAATCTCATGCTCTTGTGTGTGTGTGACAGGGTCTTTGTCACCTAGGCTGGAAAGCAGTGGCATGATCATGGCTCACTGCAGCGCTGACCTCCCTCCTGGGCTCAAGTGATTCTCCTAACTCAGCCTCCCAAGTAGCTGGGTGTGGCACCATGTTGCTCAGGCTGGCCTTGAACTCCTGGGCTCAAATGATCTGCCTGCCTTGGCCTCCCAAAGTGCTGGGATTACAGATGTGAGCCACCACACCCAGCAGATCAAATTCTTTTTTATGGCTGCAGAGTATTTCATGGTGTATGTATATTACATTTTCTCTTTCTTTTTTTTTTTCTGGAGACAGAGTCTTACTCTGTCACCCAGACTGGAGTACAATGGCACAATTTTAGCACACTGCAACCTCCACCTCTCAGGTTCAAGCGATTCTCATGCCTCAGCCTCCTGTGTAGCTGGGATTACAGACGTACACTACCATGCCCAGCTAATTTCTGTAGTTTTAGTAGAGACAGGGTTTTGCCATGTTGGCCAGGCTAGTCTTGAACTCCTGGCCTGTGATCCACCTGCCTTGACCTCCCAAAGTGCTGGGATTACAGGTGTGAGCCACCATGCCTGGCCATACCACATTGTCTTTATTCAATCTGTCACTGATGAGCATTTAGGTTGATTCCATGTCTTTGCTATTGTGAATAGTATTGCAATGAACATGCATGTGTCTTTATGGGAAAACAACTTATATTCCTTTAGTTATATATCCAGTAATGGGATTGCTGGGTAGAATGCTAGTTCTGTTTTTAGCTTTTTGAGGAATCACAACACTGCTTGCCACAATGGTTGAACTAATTTATATTCCCACCAACAGTGTATAAACATTCTCTTTTCTCTGCAACCTCATCAGAATCTGTTATTTTTTGACTTTTTAATAATAGTGATTCTGACTGGTGTGAGATGGTATCTCATTGTGATTTTGATTTGCACTTCTCTAATGATCAGTGTTATTGAGCATTTTTTCATATGCTTTTTGGCCAAGTGTATATGTCTTCTTTTGAAAAGCATCTGTTCATGTCCTTTGCCCACTTTTTTTCTTTTTTTGAGATGGAGTCTCGCTCTCATCTAGGCTGGAGTGCAGTGGCACGATCTTGGCTCACTGCAACCTCTGCCTCCCAGGTTCAAGTGATTCTTGTGCCTCAGCGTCCCAAATAGCTGGGATTACAGGCACATACCACCACACCCAGCTAACTTTTGTTTAGTAGAGACAGGGTTTTACCATGTTGGCCAGGCTGGTCTTGAACTCCTGACATCAAGTGATCCGCCTGCCTCATCCTCTCAAAGTGATTCTCCTGCCTCAGGCTCTCAAAGTGCTGGAATTACAGGCATGAGCCACTGTGCCCGCTTTTTGCCCACTATTTAATGGGGTTTGTTTTTTCTTGTAAATTTAAGTTGCTTATAGATGCTGGATATTAGATCTTTGTCAGATGCATAGCTTGCAAATATTTTCTCCCATTCTGTAGGGCGTCTATTTACTACGTTGATACTTTATTTTGTTGTGCAGAAGCTCTTAAGAAGATCCCATTTGTCAATTTTTGGTTTTGCCGCAGTTGCTTTTGGTGTCTTCATCATGAAATGTTTCCCACTTCCTATGTCCAGAATGGTATTGCCTAGGTTGTCTTCCAGGGTTTTTATAGTTTTGAGTTTTATTCTTCAGTATTTAATCCATCTTGAGTTGACTTTTGTATATGGTGTAAAAACCACGTCCAATTTCAATCTTCTGCATCTGGCTAGCCAGTTCTCATAACACCATGTATTGAATGAGGAGTCCTTGCCTTATTGCTTATTTTTGTTGGCTTTGCATAAGATCAGATGGCTGTGGTGTGTAGCCTTATTTGTGGGCTCTCTATTCTGTTCCTTGGGTCTATGTGCCTGTTTTTGTACCAGTACCATGCTGTTTGGGTTACCATAGCCTTGCAGTATTGTTTGAAGTCAGGTAATGTGATGCCTCCAGCTTTGGTTTTTGTTTGTTTGTTTGTTTTCCCCTTAAGATTGCTTTGGCTATTCGGGCTTTTTGATTCCGTATGAATTTTAAATTGTTTTCTAGTTCTGTGAAGAATATCATCTGTAGTTTGATAGAAATAGCATTGAATCTATAAATAGTTTTAGGCAGTATGGCCATTTTAATGATATTGAGTCTTCCTATCCATGAGCATGAAACGTATTTTCATTTCTTTGTGTCATGTCTGATTTTCTTTTTATCTAACAGCAATAGATTTATTAAGTATCCCTGAAAATATAAACACAAATCAGTAAAAAACAAATCCATAAAATGTCAGGCCTGGAGCTGCAATAAGACAGAGACAGGAGCAACACACACGTGGTCTAGGTGGGGAGGATGGGTGTAAATACAGCAGGAGGGTGGCAAGGGAGCCCTAGGGTGAGTGACAAGCTGGTGGGGGAAACCTGGGGACGCTGTCCACAGCAAGATGGCTCTGGAGGTCAGACACTGCTGGCCTTGGCCCTGGCTGCCACCTGCCCCTCACTCCAGCTGCAAACAGCTTCACTTGGGGCCCTGGGCCTCCAACTCCTCCTCCTCATCTTCAAACATCTCACCCTCCTAGGTGGTGGCGTCCTGGTACTGCTGGTACTTGGACACCAGGTCATTCATGTTGCTCTCGGCCTCGGTGATCTCTATCTCATCCATGCCCTCGCTCATATACCAGTGTAGGAAGACCTTGCCCCGGAACATGGCCATGAACTGCTCCAAGATGCTTGAGCAGTTCTTGGATGCCTGTGCTATTGCCGATGAGGGTGGAGGACACCTTGAGGTTGGGGGGCGGGATGTCGCACACGTCCACCTTCATGTTGCTGGGGATCCACTCACGAAGTAGCTGTTGTTCTTGCTCTGGATGGATAACATCTGCTCATCTACCTCCTTCATGGACATGCAGCCCCGGAACATGGTGGCCACTGTCAGGTAGCAGCCGTGGCGCCGGTCGCAGGCAGTCATCATGTTCTTGGTGTCAAACATCTGCTGGATGAGCTCGGACACGGTCAGGGCCCGGTACTGCTGGCTGCCCGGGCTTCACGCCGGGCATGAAGAAGTGCAGGTGGGGGAAGGGCACCATGTTCACCACCAGCTTGTGCAGGTCCTCGTTGAGCTGGCCCGGGAAGCGCAAGGAGGTGGTGATCCTGCTCATGGTGGCCAACACCAGGTGGCAGAGGTCCCCATAGGTGGGCATGGTCAGCCTGAGGGTGTGGATGCAGATGTCATAGAGAACCTCCTTATCTATGTGGTAGGTCTCACCTGTATTCTCCACCAGCTGGTGGATGGACAGCGTGGGGTTGTAGGGCTCCACCACCGTGTCTGACACCTTGGGCAAGGGAACTACGCTGAAGGTGTTCATGATGCGGTCGGGATATTCCTCATGCACCTTGCTGATGAGTAGCGTGCCCATGCCCGAGGCTGTGCCCTCAGCCAGCGAGTGGGTCAGCTGGAAACCCTACAGACAGTCGTAGTTCTCACATTCCTTCCGCACATCCAGGACAGAATCCACCAACTCCGCACCCTCCATGTAGTGACCCCTGGCCCAGTTGTTGCCGGCCGGCCCTACTCTGACCAAAGATGAAATTGTCAGGCCTGAAAAAATGTCCAAAAGGCCCTGAGCAGACACTGTCCATGGTCCCGGGCTCCAGGTCGACCAGAATGGCCCGAGGCACATACTTGTGAGAAGAGGCCTTGTTGTAGTAGACGCTGATCAGCTCCAGCTGCACGTCTGAGTCCCCCACGTAGTTGCCGCTGGGGTCTATGCCATGCTCATCACTGATGACTTCCCAGAACTTGGCCCCGATCTAGTAGCCGCACTGGCCGCCCTGAATGTGCATGATCTCCCTCATGCTGGGTGCATCTGGCACGTGGCTGCAGACCGGCAGGGGGGCTGGGCTGGCTGCTGTCATCTCTGATTTCTTTGAGTGGTATTTTGCAGTTCTCATTGTAGAGATCTTTCACCTCCCTGGTTAGCTGTATTCCTAGGCATTTTATTCTTTTTGTGACAATCATGAATGGGATTTCATCTCTGATTTGGCTCTAGGCTTGACCATTGTTGGTGTGTAGGAATGCTAGTGATTTTTTACATTGGTTTTGTATCCCAAAACTTTGCTGAAGTTAGCAGCTGAAGGAGTTTTTGGGCCAAAACTGTGAGGTTTTCCAGATATAGAATCACACCATCTGCAAATAAGGATAGTTTGACTTCCTCTCTTCCTATTTGGATGCGCTTCATTTTGTTCTCTTTCTTGATTGCCCTGGTCAGGACTTACAATACTATGTTGAGTGGTGAGAGAGGGCACTCTTGTCTTGTGCTGGTTTTCAAGGGGAATGTTTCCAGCATTTGCCCATCTAGTATGATGTTGGCTATGGGTTTGTCATAGATGTCTCTTACTATTTTGAAGTATGTTTCTTTAATACCTAGTTTATTGAGAGTTTTTAATATGAAGGAGTGTTGAACTTTATCAAAAGCCTTTTGTGCATCCATTGAGATAATAATGTGGCTTTGTCTTTAGTTTTATGTGATGAATCATATTTATTGATTTGCATATGTTAAACCAACCTTGCATCCTGGGGTTGAAGCCTACTTGATCGTGGTAGGTTCACTTTTTGATGGGCTGCTGGATTCGGTTTGCAAATATTTTGTTGAGGATTGTTTGCCTCAATGTTCATCAATGATAGTGGCCTAAAGCTTTCTTTTTTTTGTTGTGTCTCTGCCAGGTTTTGGTATCAGGATGATGCTGGCCTCATAGAGTGAACTGGGGAGGAGTCCTGCCTCCTCAATTTTTTGGAATAGTTTTAGTAGGAATGGTACCAGCTCCTCTTTGTACATTTGGTAGAATTTGGCTGTGAATACATCAGGTCCTGGGTTTTTTTTTTCCTTTGTCATCTGGTAGAATTTGGCTCTTTTTTTTTTTTTTTGGTTGGTAGGCTATTCATTATTGATTCAACTTCGGAGCTCATTATTGGTCTATTCAGGGAATCAATTTCTTCCTGGTTCAATATTTGGTGTGGGATATGTATGTGTTCAGGAATTGATCCATCTCTTCTAGGTTTTCTAGTTTGTGTACATAGAGTTGTTCATGGTAGTCTCTGATGGTTATTTGTATTTCTGTGGGGTCAGTGGTAACATCCCCTTTGTCATTTTTTTTTTTTTTTTTTTTTTTTTTTTTTTTTTTTTTTTGCAACAGAGTCTCACTCTATCACCCAGGTGGCACAATCTCCACTCACTGCAACCTCCACCTCCTTGGTTCAAGTGATTCTTGTGCCCTAGCCTCCCCAGTAGCTGGGACTACAGGTGTGTGCCACCATGCCTAGCTAATTTTTATATTTTTAGTAGAGATGGGGTTTCACCTTGTTGGCTAGGCTGGTCTCAAACTCCTGACCTCAAACAATCCACCCACCTCAGTTTCCCAAAGTGCTGGGATTACAGGGTGAGCCTCTGCACCCAGCTCCCTTTGTCATTTCCAATTGTGTTTATTTTGATCTTCTCTCTTTTCGTCTTTATTAGTCTAGCTAGCAGCCAATCCAACCATTTTTATCCAATTATAGCCTTTACCAAGGTAGAATGCTGTCCTGCCCAGGAGGGCATCCACTTTCGGAAGGCTCTGGAAGAACCTGATCCTCAGGTCAGTCTACCTGTGAGGATCTGGGGTGTACGTGGAGGGTCCTTCAGCCCTCCTCCTCCCCTGGGCCAAGAAGGAGAATGGAGAAAAGGTGCCTAACAGGTAGATCTTGCAGGGAGTAATCGCCCAAATCATCTCACTCAATGCATTGATGAGCCGATGGAAAATAGTTTCTTGCTTGTCTTCGCAGTCACTTATATAAGAAGAATCTTGATATGACCAAGATCCGGAAGGGAAAGCCTCAGCAACTTCTCAGAGTGGACGAGCACGACTTCAGCATGAGGCCTGCCTTCGGAGGTAGGAATGTCCATCCTTTGTGCCAGGTGGGATGTTGGCCCCAGGAATGTGAGGTGCTGCCCTCTCTGGCTCCCTCTGGCACAGCCTTTCCTCAGACGCTGCAATTTTCCCACTCAGGTAAACCCGACCCCACTTCCTGAGTCCCTAATTTTCCCAAGGAGAAAAGAGCAGGAAGTGGTGGAGAGGGCCGTTAACTAAAGAGGGCCCGCCAGTGACTAAGCCATTTACATTCACAAAGGAGATGGGCCCTGCGGCTGCCAACTTTTTTGTCCTACAAAAATAAGAGCAGGCAAAGGAATCAGGACACAAAATAGCTCCTCTGTCATTTTTATAGAGGAAGAGGCCCATGAAGGCAGAGGTGCCCAGGATCCTCAAAAAGGAGTCAGTCATCTGCTCTGACTAGGCAGAGTGGGGTAAGAGTAGCAGAATGTATGAGATCCCTGGGCCAACTTTTCTCTCCTCTTGGGGAAACTGAGGCCCCAAGAATTTCAGCTGATGAACCTTGGCCAAGACAGACCCAGGCGGCCTGGCTTTCCTGCCTCTGCACTATTTTGGCGCATGGGTGTGTGTCTGGGTGAGGGTGGAATTCCAAACAAGGCATTGTAACTTTGTGGCCATGACTAGCTGGGAGTTTACTGTTTTGATGGAGTCACCTGTTTTCCAAAGCAGCAACAACAGCTTAACTTATTACAAAGACTCCTCGCACACCTGCCCCCAAAGGTGCTCTGCTACTCTTGGGGTCAGGGAGGGGAGGCATGGCCAGTGACTGTCCTTCCCAGGAACTAGAGAAATGCTATGGAGAAGGGGGACAATGTCTTAGTCAGTTCCGGCTTTCACACAAAACGCCATAGGCTGGGCGGCTTATAGACAACGGAAACGTATTTCTCATGGTTCCAGAGGCCGGAAGTAAGATCAAAGTGCCGACAGGTTCCATGTGTGGTGAGGTCCCACTTTCTGTTCCTCTGTTCATAGACGGTGCCTTCTCACTGTAACCTCACATAGTGGGTGGGGCAAGGCAGTTCTCTGGGGCCTTTTGTTTTCCTTTGAGACAGAATCTCCCTCTGTCGCCCAGGCTGGAGTGCAGTGGCACTGTCTCCTCTGCTCACTGCAAGCTCTGCCTCCCGGGTTCATGCCATTCTCCTGCCTCAGCCTCCTGAGTAGCTGGGACTACAGGCACCCACCACCACGCCCAGCTAATTTTTTTGTATTTTTAGTAGAGACAGGTTTCACCATGTTAGTCAGGATGGTCTCGATCTTCTGATCTCGTGATCCGACCGCCTCGGCCTCCCAAAGTGCTGGATTATAGGCACGAGCCACTGTGCCCAGCCTGGGGCCTTTTTTATAAGAGCACTAATCCCACTGGTGAGGGCTCCACCCTTAGGATCTCATCACCTTCCAAAGGGCCTACTTCCTAGTACCATCCCATTGCGGGTTAGGATTGTAACATACGCATTTGGCAGGGACATAAACATTCAGGCCGTAGCAGCTGGGAAAGGAGTCAGTCATCTGCTCTGACTAGGCAGAGTGGGGTAAGAGTAGCAGAATGTATGAGATCCCTGGGCCAACTTTTCTCTCCTCTTGGGGAAACTGAGGCCCCAAGAATTTCAGCTGATGAACCTTGGCCAAGACAGACCCAGGCGGGCTGGCTTTCCTTTCTCCCTTTTCTCTGCCCTTGATCCTCCAGTAGGTCCCATCGTTCTGGGGCAGTAAAAAAGGAGCGGCGGTGACCCCAGGCAGGTCACCAATCCTTTGAGCCTCCATTTGTTTGTTTATAAAATGGGGAGAGTAATCCCCACGTATGGGGTTCTTGTCCAGATTAAACATGATAATGTATGTAAAGCCCCTGACAGACATTTGTTCCTGTCCCCTCTGAAAAACCCAGCTGTCAGATCTTCCTCTTGTGTGACTGTTAAGGGATTAAGAAATTAATTTATCCCAGAGGCCTATGCATTTTAAAAGGCCTCAAAGCCTCCCACTAAATTCCCTGAGCTCTGACACCTGCTAAGCAGAAGGAGACAAGCAGGTGGCCGATTACAGGCCTGTGACTCATCTCCCTCCCAACCGCAACCTGATTGACGCCCACGGAAGGTCAAGAAGAGGCCACAATATTTCTGGTAGCCCTTGGGTTTCCTCAGGGGTTTGTCATGGGCAAGCCTGCCAAGGAATTTTACAAAAATAAAGTTATACTAATAAGCAGCTTTAAAATAGCTGCATCTGCTCCAGGAAGTCTGAGCAAGTCGTCCCCAAAAGTGGGAAGCTCCACTTTTCTTACCCAGCAACAGTTGAGAGTACAGAGGGGTACAGTGGCTAGGAATCGCAATAACCAACAATAACATGCATGACAACTACCACTTTTTTTTTTTTTTTGAGACAGAGTTTCACTTTGTCGCCTAGGCTGGAGTGCAGTGGCACAATCTCAGCTCACTGCAACCTCTGCCTCTCAGGTTCAAGCGATTCTCCTCCCTCAACCTCCTGAATAGCTGGGATTGCAGGCATGCGCCACCATGCCTGGCTAATTTTTTTGTATTTTTAGTAGAGAAAGGGTTTCACTGTGTTGGCCAGGCTGGTCTTGAACTCCTGACCTCAAGTGATCCACCCGCCTCAGCCTCCCACACCCAGACACACACACATGTGCCAAAATAGTGCAGAGGCAGGGCCATGCTAGGACTTTTGAGGATCCTGGGCACCTCTGCCTTCATGGGCCTCTTCCTCTATAAAAATGACAGAGCTATTTTTTGTCCTGATTAAGTAGTGTGCCCTGGTTAGAACCTCCAGGGGCACAGGGTTTCTCCTCCTTTTGTTAGGAGAAATGCTGCAATTCTGATTTTTATTTATTTTATTTATTTGAGACAGGGTCTTGCTCTGTTGCCCAGTCTGGAGTACAGTGGCAGGATCAGAGCTTATTGCAGCCTCAACTGTCCGGGCTCAGGTGATCCTTCCACCTCAGCCTCCTGAGTAGCTGGACCCAGGAAGTTGTATGCCTGTGGCCCACAACAAAATGTTTTTGCTTTATCTTAAGAAAAACAAAGTGCTGGGATTACAGGCATGTGCCACTGTGCCCAGCCACAACTACCACTTTCATAGTGAGTTTTTTTGTATGCCAGACACCATTCTAATCAAGGTACATATATATAATCTTATTTTAATCCTCTCATCAATTCTATGAAGTAGATACTATTATTGTACCCAGATGAGGAAACTGAGGCACAGAGAGGTGAAGTAAATGTCCCAGGTCAGCAGAGATTGGGACCCCCCCCCCCTCCCCAGCTGGGTCCCTTTCTTGTCTCCTACTTGCATATCTCAAGGCAGAGCTGACATACCCATTAGGTGGCATAAGCACACTGCCTGGGGCCCACAACAAAATGTTTTTGCTTTATCTTAAAATAAGAAAACAAACTGTTAAGCAGAAGTTGTTTTAATATATACTATTAATATGTTCGTCATTAAACCAACACAATCGTAAAATTTTTTTTTGATATTTTTTTTATAGAGGAAGAGGCCCATGAAGTAAAAGTGCCCAGGGTCCTCAAAAGTCATACTGTGGCCGTGCCTCAGTGTGGTCTTTTGTGGGTGTGCACTGGGTGTGGGTGCTATTCCGAACAACATGTTGTACCTTTTTACCCAAGTCTGGTGATGCTATCAGGAGCCTGGGCCATCACCTGGTCAGTACCTTCAGTATGTAGAAGAAGAGCCTGGGGTCCCAGGAGTTGGGTGATGGCCACAGAACAGCCAGAAGCAGAACTTAGGTTTCTTTTTTTTTTTTTTCCTGAGACAGAGTCTCACTCTGTCGCCCAGGCTGGAGTGCAGTGGCCGGATCTCAGCTCACTGCAAGCTCCGCCTCCCGGGTTACGCCATTCTCCTGCCTCAGCCTCCCAAGTAGCTGGGACTACAGGCGCCTGCCACCTCGCCCGGCTAGATTTTGTATTTTTTAGTAGAGACGGGGTTTCACCGTGTTAGCGAGGATGGTCTTGATCTCCCGATCTCGTGATCCGCCCGTCTCGGCCTCCCAAAGTGCTGGGATTACAAACTTGAGCCACCGCGCCCGGCCCAGAACTTAGGTTTCTTTTGTGACATCAGCTGCAAAACCGAAAGCCTTATGAAAATGCTCCCACCAGGAGCTAGCTCTCAGGAATGGCAGATGAAATCCTGCCACATTCCCAGAAACCCTGACTCTGAGCAGAATGCTGCAACACACCACAGTCCCCATCAGGCTGCTCCTTCCTCAAGCCAGTTCCAGGAACAAAGTGGACTTCTTGAGGTTTGACCACTGCATCTTCTGGGCCCTTCTGCGGGGCCCTCCAGAGTGTGGAGGGTCAGGACGGCTCCCTGCCCCTGCCTGGGTAAGCTTCTGACCCTGGGCAGGGCTCTGACTTTGAGGGAGTTGCTAGGGAAAAAGGCATCACCTTCCATAGAAGTCAAGATCTCAGCCACACAGCATAGTTGGGGGCCACTCCTCCTTCCTTCCAGC
The DNA here is from genome assembly GCF_001698545.2 of Rhinopithecus bieti. Lineage (NCBI taxonomy): Eukaryota > Metazoa > Chordata > Mammalia > Primates > Cercopithecidae > Rhinopithecus > Rhinopithecus bieti. The sequence continues at coordinate 1,142,203 of NW_016806491.1, forward strand.
CTCCTCCCCATGGCAGTTGGTCCTCTGGGCCCTTCTGATCTCCTGCAGGGCTTTCCTGGATGCCCAGATGTCACTTGGATGAAATGGGGGGAGGAGAGCACATAGTGAGGTACCAGGGCTCCCTGCCTCCATGAGCCCATAAATAAGACACCCAGAGTTCTGGCCAGTCAGGCAAGATGGGATGATTGCAGGAACAATGATCTTTATAACCTGTACCCTATGGGAGCATCTGAAGATGGCTTAGAGACAAGAAACCTTCCCTGCAGATGCTCCTGGGTGTCCCCATTTCACTCAGCGCCTCATGGGCAGGTCTCTGTGAGAAAGGAGGCTGCACAGACAGCACATAGGTGACTCTGTGCACGTGGTAGAAGGTGTCTCATTCCCTGGAAGCAGCCCCTGACAGGCTTCTAGATAGAAGTAGAAACTGGGCCCAACCCACCCAAAGTGCGGGCCCAGCCTAACACCCCCTTCCAGTAGCACGCACCACACTAAGCAGGTCATTTGAGCAATGATGTCCCTCAATAACCTCAATACTGTTGTGGACTACGTCCTCATTCCCATCTTATTTCTCTAAGTGGGGCTTCCTGTGGAATGGTGTTTAAAAGTAGTTGATAGAGGCTGGGTGTGGTGGCTCACACCTGTAATCCCAGCTCTTTAGGAGGTTGAGGTGGGTGGATCACTTGAGGCTAGGAGTTTGAGACCAACCTGGCTAGAATGGTGAAAACCCATCTCTATTAAAAATACAAAAATTAGCCTCTTGTGGTGGCACACGCCTGTAGTCCCAGCTACTTGCGTGGCTGAGGCATGAGAATTGCTTGAACTCAGGAGGTGGAGGTTGCAGTGAGCCAAGATTGCACCACTGGGCTCAATTGCTCCAGCCTGGGCAACTGAGTGAGACTCTGGCTCAAAAACAACAACAAAAAGTTGTCATGCTCAGTCTATACCCCAGACCAATTAAATCAGAATCTCTGGGGTGGGACTCAAACACCAAGTTTTAAACAAAATATTTTTTTTAAAATTAAAAGTAGTTGATAAAGAATCAGCTTAGGACTACATACCCCTTGGGTGACCTTTTAGTCTAGAAAGAGAAAAGATTAAAAATCTGTCAGCTTCCTAATAATCCCATGGATCAGTTGAAACAAAAATACCTTGTCTAAGCAACCAGCTGTTTGATTAGGTAGTGTGCCCTGGTTAGAACCTCCAGGGGCACAGGGTTTCTCCTCCTTTTGTTAGGAGAAATGCTGCAATTCTTTTATTTTATTTTATTTTATTATTTTATTTTATTTATTTGGACAGGGTCTTGCTCTGTTGCCCAGTCTGGAGTGCAGTGGCAGGATCAGAGCTTACTGCAGCCTCAACTGTCCAGGCTCAGGTGATCCTTCCACCTCAGCCTCCTGAGTAGGTGGGGCTACAGGCGTGCACCAACATGCCTGGCTAATTTCTTACATTTTGTGTAGAGATAGGTTTTCACCATGTTGCCTAGGCTCAAGTGATCTGCCTGCCGTATGAGCATGAGCCACTGTGCCCAGCCCTGATTTTCTTTTAAATTTCATTTTTAAAATTGTGGTGAAATACATAATATAAAATTGAACCTTTTGACCATTTTTGAGTGTACAGTTCAGTGGCATTAAGTATATTCACATTGTTACACGACTATCACCTGCATCCATCTCCAGAACTTTTTTCATCTTTCCAAACAGAAACTCTATATTCATTAAACGAGAATTCCCTATTTCTTTCTCACCCCTCCAGCCCCTGGCAACCACCATTCAACTTTCTGTCTCCATAATTGACTATTCTAACTACTTCATATAGGAATTATACTACTTTGGACTGGCTTTTATGACTGGCATACTTCATCTAGCATAATGTCTTCAAGGTACATGTTGTAGCATGTGACAGAATTTCTTTTATAAAGGCTGAATATTCCGCTGGATATGTCTACCACATTTTGTGTATCCATTTATCTGCTGATTGACATTTGTATTGTTTCTTCTTTTTGGCTATTGTGAATAGTGCTGCTATGAACATGGATGTGCAAATATCTGTTCAAGGCTCTACTTTTGATTCTTTTGGAAACATACTCAGAAGTAGGATTGCTAGATCATATAGCAAAAGATGAGCATATATATATATATATATATATATTTATCTATATATACACACATACCCACACTTTTGGCAGCCACGCCACAGTCTAGCTAACCCCTTGTCTCTTTCGCATGACTCTCATGACACTAGACCTCCCTTACACATGGCAGATTCCCCCACAAGCCAGCTCTAAAGTTGGACTTTGTTGCCAGAGTAAAAGAAAACCTGGTCAATTTTAATGTAGGACCTTCTACCCCTGAGTCACTACTACTCAGGCTTCAGAGCAGCTGGCATCTTAGGCTGAGTTGACACATGACCCTCCCCAGAGAAGCCGGCTAAGCTTCCTGCGACCTACATTGCAGACTGATATAAACTCATTACTAAGTTAGTCCTCACACCCCACACCATCTGCATTCGGAGGCTCCAGACTCTCCTGCAGACTCAGGTGAGAAGGCCGGGTGGNTTTTGAGAAACCACCATGCTGTTTTCCACAGTGGCTGCACCATTTTACACTTCCACCACCACAATGCTGATTTTAATTCAAACTGCATAGATGGGAGGTACAGAAGGCATATAGTGTCATCATGGAATCTTTTGAAATATATCCAAGGAGCTCATCAAAATGGCCAGAAAAAAATGGAGACAACAAAGGTCAGATTCTCCAACCAAAATGGTTTTGTTCGTAAGACACATATGTATTTTTTGAGCTGCTCCTATGTGTTGGGCAGTCCTTGGCCCTATGGACCCAGTAGGGAGCAAGACAGACACAGTCCTTGGAGTTTATGCTTTAGTTGGAAGACCAGTTTAATGAAATCCTCATGTGGAGATGTCAAATTGTGAGGACCACTGGGAAGAAAAGGCTGGGGAGCTGTTGGGGTACACAGCGGGTTCTGATCAGGGCACAAGGGAAGGGTGGCCCTGGGGAAGAGCTGCCCTTGCCTGGGAAGTTCGTACTATTGGAACTGTTTTTACATTAAATTACTTTGCACAAAATGAAATATTGTTCTCAAGAAGCTGATGGTCTACCGGGGGGAAACAGATAAATGATGAAGTGCTATCAAGTATGACAGAAGTGATGTAGGGTGTCTCTACCGATGGAGTAGGAGAAAGGAGGGAATGGTCAGTTCTGCCCAGAGAGGAGATCACAGAAGCTTGCATCCAGGCGGTGACACTTGCAGTGAGTCTGGAAGGATACTCCACCACTGGTGGGTGAGCACCAGCGGTGAGAAGGCAGGAAGAAGGATACACCCTGGAGCAGGAAGCAGTGCAGTGTCAGGGGGCAGGAGCAGGTCCACGTGGCTGGATTATGTCTAGTATATGCGTGTGTAGACAGGAGGGAGTGCAGGGCAGGGGCGTACCAAGAGAAGGCTGGAGCAAGGGGCAGCGCTGCTCTGGGAGGGCTTTGCTGAGTTCAGACTCTTGGCAGCACAGCCTAAGCTGAGGAGCAACAGGATGCGTCTTGGGCTTTAGGAAGCTTACTGTGGACCTGCATGGAGGAGGCTAGAGGGGCTGAGGATGGATGCAGGACACGGGCTGGGCCCTTCAGGGATGCTCCAGGCTACAGCTGGTGAGGAGCTGAGCTAAGACCACAGAAAAAAGTGGAGGGACCTGAGAGATGCTATGGAGGGAAGAGAGCCAGGTCTTAGTATCCCACAGAATCAGAGGAACCTGGGGCACTTCCTGAGTGTGTGACCTGAGTGAGGCCATTCACTGAGATAGAGCACTGAGGAAAAGCAATGGTGAAAGGATACAGTAACAGGAAGCAGTTGGCATGCTCCAAGGGGTCACTGAAGAGAGCCTAGTGAAGGTGCATTTACAGAGGCATGGGCAGGGTCAAGAGAAACTAGCAGCTGTGGCAAAACCCGAGAGGCTGCAAAGACTGTGGAGCCATTGTCAGGCTGGGCCTGAGCGTGAGAGGAGGAAGCAGTTACCTGAGCCTGGAAAAGATCTGTAGCTGTCAGAACAAGCTGCCCGATGGGAGCTGTGGCCTTCAAAAGGAGGACACAGCCCGTAGCTGGGCCAACAGTGATGCAGGAGAAGCCATTCCCCTCATCTTCCTCCTTCCTTCCAATACCTCCTGCCTTCTGATACTGACTGGCACCTTCATTGGCAGAACAAAGCAGGAGGTGGAGGGCAAGGACCTGTTGTCAGTGGCAGCCTCAGACTCAGGCAAGAGGGGCCTTGCTCGGGCCACACACACACAGCTCAGTGTCGAGTCTGTGGGGCCCAGGGGAGAATGCTCACCTGCTGTTCCTGCCCTTCCCAGCCACACTTGGGTACTGGGCCCCAGCATCACTGTCTACACAGCCCGAGCCTACCTCCAGGGCCTGTGCATGCCTCTTCTCCAGGCAAGCCCCCGAGGGCACTGTTGCATTGCCTGTGCCAACCCCTGGTCCTGAGAGGTGGCCGGGGATGGCTGTTTCAAGGGGTGTGAATGGCTTAAATATGTGGACAGGGTGACCACATGCATGCACAGAGGTTCTTCCCTGTGCAGGGACCTGCTGTGGCAGGAAAAGAAGAAAGACAGCTCGTGGGCTGGGCCCAGTCTCCCTGTGCTGCCACACACCAGCCTGTAATTCCGTGGAGTCTGCAAGTTCTGAAGCTGGGCTGAGCCATTCTCAGCTGATAGGAAGGTGTATTTGTCAAAACAGAAGGATGGGGGTATACATCATTTTACAGTTTGTTTTTAGAGACAGGGTCTCTAAAATGCTGATGGGCCTCATGGGAGGTGTTTGGGCCATGGAGCTCCACCTGGCACTGTTTTTTCTCTTGGCAGTAAGTCGAGTGAGTTCTCACTCTCAAGAGACTGGATTATTTCTCTCAGGAATGAAAGAGTTCCCATAAGAGCAGGTTGTTATAAGGCAAGGTTGTGCCTTGGTCCCTGCACACACCCACTTCCCCTTCTGCTTCTCTGCTATGTTGTGACGCAGCACGAGGCCCTCACCAGAAGCCAAACAGATGTGGGTGCCATGCTCTTGGACTTTCTGGCCACCAGAATCATGAGCTAAATATACTTCTTTTCTTTATTACCCAGCCTCAGGTATTCTGTTATAGCAACACAAAATGAACTAAGACAAAGCCCTTGTTGATTTTGCCCTCCTCCTCACCCTTCCCCTTCCAGATCCATCAAGTTATATCAATCCATCTGTCAGACTGTAATTCAGATCTGCCCCCTTATTCCCCCGCTCTGGCGTGGCCCCCATCCCTTACACCCATGTTCTCCACATGATCTTGGAGGGTGAAGGAATCCTAGCTGCACCCTCTCTGACAAAATCTTATCCTTAGTATTTAATTTAAATCATAATTAATTCAAATTCAAATTAAATTCTCTCTTTAGGGAATGATAATGATAAAGTTGAAAATATTGCCATCCCCCAACACCATGGCCTTAATCTTCCAGCATCACCTCTGGCTCTGCCGTATCTCCTAGGCAGGTTCACTTTCCAAACACCCCTTCCTCAGCACTGCTCCCTCTGAAGATTCAGGGCTTCCCCTGTTCTGTAGGATGCAACGCAGCTGGATCTCAACACCTCTCCTCAGCCTGGCCCACTGCCTCCTCTGCTCACTTCCTCTCTCCTCCCAGACAAAGCTTCTTCTCTCCTAGCATGCTCTCTGGCCCTGCACATCTGTGCTTCTTTCTGCCTGTGAGCATTTGTTCACAGCATCCCACTGCACAGTCTTGCTTCTTCTGATAGACTCACCATGCCTACAGCCCAGCTTAATCTCTTTCCTCTTACATGAAGCATCTCTCGGCTGTTTTGAACTCAGTATATGACTTTTTCCTTTGACATCATTGATTCATTCTTTCATTCACTTATTGATTAATTAGTTTGTTCACAGTGTGATTGAAAACATTAGCTGGGCACAGTGTCTTACACCTGTAATCCCAACACTTTGGGAGACTGAGGCGGGAGGATCGCTTGAAGCTGGAATTTGAAACCAGCCTGGGCAACACAGTGAGACCTGTACTATTTACAAAAAAATAATTTTTAAAAATTAGCTGAGCTTGGTGGTGCACATCTGCAGTCCTAGCAACTCGGGAGGTTGAGGTGGGAGGATCACTTGAGCCCAGGAGTTCAAGACTTGCAGCGAGCTATCTGTACTCCAGCCTGGGCAACAGAGTAAGATGCTGTCTCTAAAATAAAATAAAAGATATGGACACTGGGTTTCTGGTTACTTACTCCTGCATCATAAGCCACCCTAAGACAGTGACTTAAAGTAACAGGCATTTATTTATTTGCTCACAAATTGGATTGGCTGGGCTCAGCTGTGCAGTTCTCACTGGGGCTGTCACACAGTTGTAGTCAGATGGTGGCAGCTGATGGGGTCCTCTCGAAGGTGTTTTCATGCTTGCGTCTGCTGCCTGGGCTGGGAAGACCGCAAAGCTGGGACTCCTCAGGCATCCTGGCATCATCCCCCCTGCTCTCTCTCACTGCTTTCCTCCTTTTCCATTCTCTGGTTCCCCGCTCTCTGATCCCCCCTCTAACCCTCTCTTTTTTGTCTCTGCCCCGTCCCCTATCCCAGTGCTTTTCCCCATTGGTCCTCCCCCCTCTGGTTTCTCTGTGATCTCCATGGCAGCTGAAGAGAAACCAGCATATGGAAGTTTGCAGCCATCATCATTCCTGCTAAATTCTGTTCATCAAATTGATTACCAAATTCCACCTAGGTTCAAGGGGAGGGGAACTAAACCTCTTCTCCTGCTAGGAGTGTTAAAGAATTTGCAGAGATGTTTGAAAACCATCACACGGAAGGCAATACTACCCTGGAAAGTCCAAATCTCAGCTCTGTCTCTCAGTGTGTGGCCTCAGGCATGTTTTTGAGCCTCTCTGTTCCTTAATTGCCTCATAAAGTAGGGATAATAATAGTACCTCCTGCAGAGAGGAGTTCTAAGAATTAAGTGAGTAATGCGTGTGACATCTCTAGCACAATACATGGCATATAGGAAGTTCTCAGTAAACAATATTTGTATTTATTAAGAATGTTCTGCATAACACAGGGCAGTGATTAAGTGCAGGGCTCTGGACGTAGACCACTGGGGATCAGCTCATGGCTGTGCCTCCCTCTAGCTGGGGACTCAGTCACCTTCTAATCCTCAAGTCGTCACGTGTGGAATGGGGGTGATATCAGCACCCACCTTAGCCAGCCATTGTGAGAATGGACTCAGATGTCCCACTGGAAGCACTTAGTGCAGCCCGGCCAGCGCAGCCAGTGTGTGCGAGGCGGCGACGGCAATGGGGGTGCACGCAGCACTGCAAATCCTCCAGCCAAAAACATGACAAAGACACGGGCCCTGCTGCTGAGGAGCCAGTGGCCTGTGCCTTCTTGACACAGCTCATGGCTCCCTGAGGACCTTAGGGCAAAGACTTGCACTGCTTCTTAGGTTTCCACCTGGTTGCTTCCCCAGCGGACTGTCTCCAATGTGATGCTTTCTGAAGGAACTTTCTAGGGTCATTCTGTCACACAACTTTTACCTCGCTGACTACTTTAGCACCCAAGTGTGCTGCATTTGGAGTGCCCAGATTGTGAGCAGAGACCCTCATACTCCCTTGACTCTCCTGGTGCTTTATTTTGTGGCCTCTTCCCTAGAGGAGGTTTGACCCCTGGACTTCCAAGTCATAGGAGCCTGGTCAGCAGGGCCCCCGTTGCCGCTCCTCTGGCCCCACCAAGGTTCACGGAGCTGACTCAGAGCAAGGGCACTGGCTCACTTTGGGGCAGCGGCCTCTTTTCTGAGCTGCTTCTTGGACTCCCTGGCTCTGCCTCCCTGCCTTCCCCACACTGGGTGAGGTTAGTGTTTCACTGCTACAATTTAGGAGAAATGGGATGGGGTACAGGAGCTGGAGAGAAGCTGGCCTTCTGGGGTTCCCTCGGGCTTCTTCCCAGGGGCTTCTACCCTTGAAGGAGGGGATGCCTCTGACCCTTCCCTAGCTTCCCTCTGGAACACAAGCCCTAACCTGACACCATGACGCGCTCCTACTTGCTCCTTCCATTAAAATTAAACTTCCCTCCCTGCCCTGTGTCCCACACAGCCCCTCCTCTGCAGCCACCCACCCTCGTGGCAGTCTCCTTCCTCTGCCTGGTACTTAATGACCCCATCCGAGTGGAGGTGACCATCGCGGTCTCTATGCTTCTGAAGGACAGGGCTGCTGGGCAGTGGGGCAGGGCTGGGTCCCACTAGACAGGTCTGTCATAGTTTTTTTTTCATTTTGTTTTCTGCTTTGAGGTATAATTAACAAGTAAAAATTGTATATATTTAAGGTACACAATTTGATGCCTTGATATGCATATATATTATAAAATCATCACCACAAAAATGCTAATAAATGTATCACCTCACATAGTTACCATTTTCTTTTGTGACGAGAATACTTAAGGTCTACCCTCTTAGCAAATCCCAACTACTCAATACAGTGTTGTTAATTACAGTCACATTGCTGTACATTGGATCACCAGAACTTACTCACCTTGCATAACTGAAACTTGTACACTTTAATCAGTATCTCCTCATTTTCTTCATCTTCCAGTTCCTGGCAACCACTGTTCTACTCTCTGCTTCTGTGAATTTGACTATTTTAGATTCCACATCTAAGTGTGATCATGCAATATTTAGATAGGCCAAATTTAAGAAATTGGCCAGACATTCCCTGGAGATCTCTTGTAGGCATTGCAAAACATTTAGGCAATAGGAGTTAAGTCAGAGATAGGCCCAGGAGGAAGACTGCCATTGGTTTTAGGGTGAGAGTTGGTTGTCTGGGGCGGCGGGTGGGGAGCTGAGTATCTGCAGAAAAGAGAAAGGGCCCAAGGCCCTTGAGAGGGAGAGGAGGAGTGGGGGGAGAGCTGTGTCACAGATACCCCAGAGGGAGGGAGTTTCCAGCAGGGCACACCACGGAGAGAAGTCAAAGAGGCCAAGGCCTAGGAAAAGTCTCTGCCACTCAGCAAGTGCAGTGGGGAAGGAGGAGGCACACCGGTGGGAGATACACACAGCTGGTCCAGATGGGATGGTGGAAGTCTGACAGCAAAAGGGAATCGGCCACCAGGACACAGCAAGTTGTATTCTCACTCCTGGATATCTCCTTCAAGGTCAGTAATCCAGGGGTTCTCAACTTGAGTGTGGATCAGCATCACCCACCAGGCTACCTTAAACCCAGACCCCTGAACACATCCCCACAGTGTCTGATTCATCGGGCCTTGAGGGTGGCCGAAGAATTTGCATCTCTAAGTGCTTGGGTGATGGTGGTGCTGCTCTGGAGCGGGGAGCCACAGATGGAGGGCAGCCTCGCCCACCCCCACCCTCAATCGCATGCTCACACCTGGTGCTCATCACCTGTTTTGGAGCCAGCCCTCACCATGAGAAAAGTCAGGCCTATTTTTAAACTGAAACGTTCGATTACCCCCACCAAGGGAAAAAGAGTCATTGCCAACATTTCAAATTAACTCAAACTTTGCAAGAAGCCCTCGAGGAAAGGAACATGCAGGAAATGCAAAGTCAAGCCATATAACCCCCAGTAACAACAATTCCCCTGCATCAGCAATGCCAGGGCAGCTGGGCCCAGTCTGGCCACTCCCAGGCTGTCCCATGGGGAGAAGCCTAGGTGCTGCTGGGGACTGGATGTTTTCCACCCTCACAGAGGCAGGGCAGAAGGCACCTCTTTCCTCCAGAGTCCCTCTCCCTGTCTCAGGGAAGAAGAATGTCTGAAATGTTTCCCCACACAATGAAGCGTAGAGTCAGTGGAAAAGGGCAAGGCTGCTCACAGGCAAAACTGTTGTTTTCACAGAGGAGAGGGATACAGGGCTGTGTGCCTGGGAAGTCAGCTGTGGACAGGGAACTCTGAATGTTGTGCTGAGGTAGTCCATCAACATATTCTTTATAGTTTATGCAGGGGTAAACTGTTCCAGGCCTGTTCCAGCGTGCTCCCTAGTCCACCTCAGACACTCTCCTAAAAACTTTTTGGAAGGTACAACATTGTATTACTTTCCTCTAAGTTTTAGAACAATTTATCACAAACGTGGAGACAACACAAACAACACAGATGTATTATCTTACAGTTCTGTGGTTCAGAAGTCCAGAATGGGTCTCGCTGGGTTAGAAGCAAGGCGTCAGCAGGGCCGTGTTCCTGTCTGGAGGTTCTAGGCAGCATCCATTCTCTTGCACTTCCTGGGTTCTAGAGGCCGTCCACATTCTGTGGCTCCTGGCTCCCTTTCTCTGTGGTCAAAGCCAGCAACAGTGGGCTAAGTTGTTTAAACATGGCATCACTCTGACCTCTTCTGCCTCGCTCTTCCACATTTAAGGATATTTGTGATTACATTGGGCCCACCTGGGTACTTCAGGCTACTCTCCCCATTGTAAGGTCAGCTGATTTGCAACCTTAATTATCTGCACATGTTCTTAGTTCTCATTTGCCATGCAAACACACACGTCCCCAGGTTCTGGTGGTGAGTATGTACAAATCTCTGGGGCATTATTCTGCCTACTACCAACATATATATGTAAAGTGCACAAGTCTTAAGTGTATAGCTTGAATTTTTACATATGTAAACAGTTACCCTTGAAAACACTATGCAGATGGAGATACAGAACTTTCCAGTTCCCAGAAGGCCCCCTCACAGCCCCTCCCAAGGTACCCTTGGTACTTCCCAAGGGTAACCATTTTTCTGACCTCTGTCTCCATGAATTAGTTTTGCTTACTCTTGAACTTCATGTAAATGAAATCATGCAGCATGTGACCCTCTCTTGAAACAACCCCAACCATCTTTGGAGTGGTGGGACCATCAGAGAGTTTGCATCATTTTGAGGGCCAATCTGTCTCTTTGAGGCTCCTATGTACACGAACTTGAGAGCCGTAATTATGGTGCTATTCAGAAAAAGTCTCTCTTCCACATGACTATCCTTCAAATAGCTGAAGACTGTTTTCCGAAAGTTTTAAATTTTTGCGACATCAATAATGCATGCCCTTCAATAGACTCTAATATAGTATGATCGTGCACGTGCCCACCCTGCACACTTCTCTCTGGGCCCATGCTATTCACAGGCAGCTCCTGGTTCCAAACGCTGTTCCTCCTGGATGTACTTGGCTCATGCAGAGCCAGGGGAATCATCCCTTCTGTTTTCCTAGATGCCTATAAAAATCTTTTTCATGTCCTTCCAAAGCTATTTTATGCATATGAAATATGCATATATATCCTTCCCACCCCACTTTCTAGACGACTGTGCTATACGTACTCTTGTATAGCTATCCATGCTCTCGTTGTTATTGTACTATACATACCCTTCTGTCCATTTTGTTTTTTTTACTTAGCACTATATCTTGGGAGTCTATCAGCTCATAAACAACTTCATCATATTTTTAATGGTTGCTTATTATTCCATTGTATGGATCGATCATACTTTATTTGCCAAATGTCTTATTGAAGGACATTTAAGTTGTTTCCACTATTTTGCTATCACAAGTCATATGTAAATATGTCATGTTTTCAATTTTGTGCATCTCTAATTTTGAAAATCATAGGATTCTCTAAATAGATATGGAAAAAGCTCTTGATAAAGAACACCTATTGATGATAAGAATCCTTGGCAAACTAAAATCTCCTTACAACAAGCAAAAAAAATTAAAATCCAGTAGAAAAGTGTGCAAAGAATGGAAACAGGCAATTCACAGAAGACGAAATCCTAGACCAGAAACATAAAAATGATCAGACTCATTGGTAATTAGAGAAATAAAAATGAAAACACTGAGAAAGAACTTTATACCCATCAGATAAGTGAGCCTCAGAAAGCTGAATCATGACAAGTTGAATCATGAAAGTCTCTGGGCTTTGAGGAGTCCGTCCTCACTAGTGAGTGTGACCATGTGTGCAGCACATAGGATGGGGTCAGCACCGTAGTCACCAGTTCCAGGTGTCTGCCTGAAGTCAAGAACACGGAGCTGCGCAGTATTGTGGGAATGGGAGGACTCTGGGAGGGGCTGGGGAAGTGAGGATCTGGAAGGGGGAGACTGGCTAGCAGACAACTCCACTCTCTACTTCGGTCCAAAGCCTGCTGAGCTGGGCAGGTTGACCTTGTGGGAAGCCCCACTTTGGGCTGCCTCTGTGGGCCTGGTGGTGGGCTTGGGCTGCTGTTGGATAGAAGGCCTTTCCAGGATCCCATCGCAGTTTACCTTGCCACACTTTCTCCCAAACAACAAACTTTTACATGCCCTATGCTACTCCTATATATTTTGCTCCCAACTCCCCAAACACAGTCGCACCTTCATGTCATTTCACGGTGACAAGGATAACGGTGGATATTGAAGCAATGTGTCTTCATTGTCAGAAATCTCTAGTCTAAATAGCAATGAACTCTCATAGCAAGAGCCATGTCAACTTAGTACATTGGGTTTTTTCACTGTGAAGATAAAATACCACTTTTGCCATCAAGGCAGAAATGTGAGATGGAATGCCTGGGTGCCTGAAGAGGAATTCCTAACGAACAGGAAGAGGGCATGGCAAGCCCAACCCGGGGGCGCTGCAGGGGGAGAAGACAGATGGGTATGCATAGAGGTCAAATGCATGTATCCTTGTTTCCCCCTGGAGGGCAAGATTAGTGTGTGAGATAGCCCAAGAACTCTGTGGGTGTGGTGGAGGAGGGGGGCTGGTGGCTTACTGCCTGGGTCTTGCATGGGGAGGTCGCATGTGTGTGTGAGAGAGTGTCTATGTATGTGCGAGTGTGTGTGCAGTATGCAGTGTTTGCTGCTACACTGAGTAGGAGGAAGGAGTAGTAACGCAGTCGTGATGGAGGCAGGTGACTGGACTGAGGGGTTGAAGCTGAGTGACTGCCCCCACCAGGTCAGAGAGGGGCATGACAGCCTTCTGAAGTCCATGGGTGCTCAGTGTGCAGTAAGCAGAGGCAGGTTCTGAGATGGACAGCACACCAACATAGGCTTTGGTCTGGACCCAGAGGCCCTGGCGTGAGAGGATTTCCCTGCTGGAGGCCAGAGGACCATGGATTTGCCAAAAGACAGAGGAGATTCATTGTACCTCAGCAGACACCAGTCCACACAAGCACTTAGTGGCAGAGACTAGCCAGTAAGCAAGGATTCAAGGGCCCCCTTTTTCCTCTGTGCCACAGGTCATCTATGGTGGGAGGAAATCTGAAACACTTTAAAACCTGGACTAGGCTCAACATGGTAGCTCACGCCTGTAATCCCAGCACTTTGGGAGGCTGAGGCGGGCGGATCAGGAGGTCAGGAGATCGAGACCACGGTGAAACCCCGTCTCTACTAAAAATACAAAAAATTAGCTGGGCACGGTGGCGGGCGCCTGTAGTCCCAGCTACTCAGGAGGCTGAGGCAGGAGAATGGCGTGAACCCGGGAGGCGGAGCTTGCAGTGAGCTGAGATCCCGCCACTGCACTCCAGCCTGGGCTACAGAGTGAGACTCAGTCTCAAAAAAACGAAAACAAAATCAAACAACAAACCTGGACTACACTGAGCTGCTGTTCATTACAACTTTTCCATACTTAACAGGCAAAAGGGCTTGTGAGAAGGATCAAAGAAACTACCTTTAAAAAAAGTGCACATCTGAGAAGTGTGGGGGAATGACCTACTTGCCACACTACACTTATGCTCATCACACAACCCGAAGTGCCCTTCTTCCTCCCGCTACCTGTTAGAAGTAACTAGTGCTTCAAAGTCCAACCCAAATGCAGCCCGTTGGTGATACTTTCTCCAGTTCCTGTGGCCTAAATTCAGCAAAGCTGTCTCTTGTGTGAAATGTTCTCCAATGCCTTTCATTGGACTTCACTGATCCTTTCTCTGGATCATATTATGAATACCTCTTTTTCACTTCTGTGATGTGTCCTGAAACAGAGCCAGTTGCCCCTCTCCATGGATTTTAAGCTCCTGGAGGAAGGAACTGTGGCCTATGCATCTCCATATTGTGAACTGCGGTCCGCTTAGGGCTTGGTCTAGTGGACACAGTCAGGACAGGTATGAACAACTCAGTGCAGGCACGTGGACCCTAGGAAGCAATGACACATGGAAGGTCTTATTCAAATTCATCTCTGATATGGATCTATTTCTTTAAATATCGCGACACTTAAAATATCAGACAGAGAATTAGTGAAAAATCGTTATTAGATATTTATTTTTGCTTAAATTCATTTTACAAGTTTGACACAATTTCATCCTAGGGCGAAGCCTTGTGAGAGAGCCTGAAGAATTTACTGACCACAGCATTTCCTTGGGCAAATCCTTGCTGTATTCTTGTTTCACTGTAATGTGGCAAGTTCTCCTTGACTGATAAGCCAGAACTTTAGAAAAAGCTTGTAAAAAATTCTCCATAATAACTGGGAGCATGCATTGCTGACAATGACTAACTTTTCTTCAAGTGTGGCTCACAGATTTTTCTGCTGCTGGCTTCCACCTTTTATTCCATGGCACAGGTTGGAATGCTCTATTTCCGCCCACTCTGCTGGAGCTGAGCAAAACTGCATTCATCCATGACAGCAGCTTTGGAGACCAGGACCAGGAGACAGTTCAGGACCCTTGTTAGGGCCTGTAGAGTCTAGAGACAGTGGGCAATATGCTGGCAGAGCAGGCAGCCCATCTTTGGTGCCTGTGATCTCCTCAGGAAATCGGATTTGCAGAGTGTGGCCCTCAGTGACATAGACACCAGTGCTAAGAGGTTGGCAGAGTCATTCCTTCCTCCAATGCGTATTCAGCCCCCTTCAGACCATACTGTCTGCTCTGTGAGTGCTAAGGGAAGTATATGAGGAGTAAGAGCCTCAGGCTCTTACTTATAGGCCATAATAATAATGACAATGTTAATGTAACTATGTGTGTGTATGTGTGTGTGTGTGTATATATATATATATATTATTTTTTAGACTATGTCTTTATCATTCAGGCTGGAATACAGTGGCGCGATCTTGGCTCACTGCAACCTCCGCTTCCCGTGTTCAAGTGATTCTCCTACCTCAGCCTCCAAGTAGCTGAGATTACAGGCATGCACCCCCACACCTGGCTGATTCTTTTATTTTTAGTAGAGATGGGATTTTGCCATGTTGGCCAGGCTAGTCTCGAACTCTTGGCTTCAGATGCCCCACCTGCCTCAGCTTCCCAATGTGCTGGGATTACAGGCGTAAGCCACCATGGCCAGACAATGTAACTATTTACAGAGAACATCTTATATGCCAAACGTTTCCATGGGCTTTACATGGATGAGCACATTTAATCCTAATGATAGCCTGATTACCATATGAAGTTGGTATAATTATTATACCTATTTTAGAGATGAGGAAAATGAGGGAAAGAGAAATTATGTATGTACAAAGTCACACTACTAAGAAATGATGGTGACAAAATTCAGATACAGGCAGTGTGTCAGTGGGGATTTTTTTTTTTTTTTTTAATTTTTTACAGCTGGCATAGTGGCTCACACCTGTAATCCCAGTGTTTTGGGAGCCTGAGGAGGGAGGATCCCTTAAAGCCAGGAGTTCCAGGTTATAGTGAGTTATGATCTTGCCACTGCACTCCGCCTGGGTGACAGAACAAGACCTTGTCTCTAAAAATAAACCAAAAAAAAAAAAAAAAAAGTTTTTTGAATCATAGTCCTTTGAAAGTCTGTTTCCCAGAAGAGTAATTAAAAATATCTGCCTCTCTCTGTCAGTCACACACATACACCAGAGTGAGCACATACCCGCATGCATGCACACACACACACTTGCATGCGTGCACACACACCACATGCATGCATGCACACACACACACACACGCACACTTTTATATGCAGTTTCAGGGTGTTCGCAGAATCCCTGCACTGGTCTTCAGGGACTCCATGGACACAGGGCTCCCCCGTGCCAGCCTCACACAGACAATCTCAACGCGGGGATGATGGTGGACGATAGAGCACAAACACAAGGAGAATGTCAGGAGCAGCTGTGGGTGGCATGAAGGACAGCCAGAGAGGGGATGCAGGGCCAGGCCGGGGATCCGAGGGACAGAGAGACGGCTCCACTCTGCTCGCGAGCCGGCTTCATCTTGCGGCCCATGCATAGGGCATGGCGGTTTCTCGGGCTTATCCTCCACTTCTTGGTATTGGTCATTCTTGGTATTGGCCCATGCTGTTGGCCACAGCAAACAGAGGCCCCTCAACCACTGGAGAGCTGGTTGGGGAAGCCTGGAGTAGGGAATTCAGGGGCCCGTTTCCTGAGTCCAGGTTGGTGAATGACCTGCCTGTGGGACCACAAAGCCATCAACACCACCCTTCCTCATCTTCCTCCCACACCTCAGAGAAACTTTGTGCCATTTGACCTTAGATCTTGGTCTCTATTAATATGCCAACCTCCCCACCCCCACACTAGTAGGGGTGGGTGGGAGTGGGGGCTTCTGGTGTTTCCTTGAGTGCAGATTTTGGAGGCTGACAAAGCAGAAAGACAGTTGCTCTCCCTGAAAGTTGATGGAGGAAGCAGGTGAATGTTACACTAGGAGAAGAATGGGACATTGTGGGGACCCCACGACCTTACCCAGGGGCTCAGGAAAAGCCCCCTAGAAGAAACGTGGAGTTTAAGTTGAGACCCTCGTCAGTTTGCCTAGATTTGAGACTCAAGCCCCTCAGCCTCACCTTCTCAGATGAGCTTTTAAGCCACTGTTTCCAAATACTGGTTTCTCAAAATATTAATAGGTGTTATTTTTCTTTACTATTTTTTAAACTTTGAGCTATAATACACATTGAGAAAAGGACGCTAAACAAATGTACAGTGAAATAGCTTAAAATAAACACCCAGGTGACCATCATTCAGATCAAGAAAAATAATATTTCTATTCTCCAGAAACCCATCACCTCTCCACATGCCCTTCCAGTCAGTTACCTTTTGGCCATCAATTCCTTGACTTTTTATGCTTTCATCTCCAACATATGTAATCTTCAACCCCATAATTTAGCTTTGTATGTTTTGGAATTTTATATAAATGAAAGCATACAGTACATATTTATCCATAAGATGAAAATCTCTTATGTTATTACATGTAACTATGAAATTCCATTGTATGAATACACCACAATGTATCCTGTACTAGAGACAGACATTTGGGAGATTTCCAGCTTTTAGCTATTACAAACAATGCTTTGTAAATATTTTTGTGTATGTCTTCTGGTGCACATTCACATACATTTCTAGAAGTGGAGTCCCTGGGTCATGGGGTGTGCATAGCTTCCATTTTGCTAGGTAATGCATTCTAAGGTAGTGGTATCAATTTGCACCCCTGCCCCCCACCATTGGCAGTGTTTGATATGTTGCCCCATATCCTTGTCAACACTTGGGGTAGTCACCCTTTCATTTGAGCCACCTTTGTTAATATATAGTAAGAATATCTTATTGTGGTTTTAATGGAGCTACTAATGAGGTTGAGCACCTTTTCAGATGTTTATCATTTTTGTTGTTGTGGTAGTAGTAATTATTTTCTTATTTTTTTTAGATTCTAGATTCAGCAGATACATGTGTGTGTTTGATAAATATATGTGTAATGGTGGTCATTGGGCTTCTAGTGTACCCATCACCCAAATATGTTTATTGTTAATTTTCTCTTTTGTGAAATGCCTATTCAAATCTCTTGCTTGTTTTTGTACTAGGTTATTTGACTTGTTCTTAATGGAACTCTTAGGAGTTATTTATATATTCTGTATATTAGCTCTTTGTCAGTTATTTGTATTACATAGTATATTAGTCTATTCTCACACTGCTACAAAGAACTGCCTGAGACTGGGTAATTTATAAAGGAAAGAGGTTTAATTGACTCACAGTTCAGCATGGCTGGGGAAGCCTCAGGAAACTTACAGTCAGGGCAGAAGGTGAAGGAGAAGCAAGGTACCTTCTTCACAAGGCAGCAGGAAGGAGAAGTGCTGAGCAAAGTGGGGAAGAGCCCCTTATAAAACCATCAGATCTTGAGAGAACTCACTCACTATCATGAGAACAGCGTGGGGGAAACCACCCCCATGATTCAATTACCTCCACGTGGTCTGACAAGTGGGGCTGATGGGGATAATGAAGATTACAATTAAAGATGAGATTTAGTTGGGGACAGAAAGCCTAATTATGTCAAATAGCGAATATTCCAATACATGAACATAATATATTTCTCCATTTATTTAGATCTGCTTTAATATCTCTCAATAATGTTTCATAGTTTTCTACATGGAGAACTTCAGATAGTTTCATAGACTTATTTCTATGTGCTTATTTCTAGGTACTTTTGATGCTTTCACAAATGATAGATACTTTAAAAATGTCGTTTTTTAAACTCTGCTGGTATAGAGAAATGTAATTGATTTTTATATACTGACTCTATATTTAACAATCTTGTTAAACTCTTTTATCAGTCTAATGGTTTATCTGCTGATTTTTAAATTTTATATACTCAATCGTACAACATGCAAATAATGTCATAACTTTCCAATTGTCATAACTTTTTTTTTTCTTTTCTTATAGAACTGGCTAAAACCTTCAGGACAATGGTAGTGGCCTCAATGACATTCTTGTCTCATTTACAATTTCAAAGGAAATCTTACAACATTTTACTATTAAAGATGTTATTTAATGTAGATTTTTTGGTAGCTCTCCTTCATCACATTGAGAAAATTCCCTTCTATTCATTTTTTAAAAAATCATAAATAGGTACTGATTTTAACAAATGCTTTTTCTGCAATTATTGAGGTAAAGAATTTTTCTCTTGTAGTCTGTTAATGTGGAAATTTATATTGATTCTATGTTTTATGGTTTTCTAGTTTTATGCAGAAACTCTCAATCTTTATTTTGTTTTTATTTGTTTTTGTTTTGAGACGGAGTCTCGCTCTGTCGCCCAGGCTGGAGTGCGGTGGCCGGATCTCGGCTCACTGCAAGCTCCGCCTCCTGGGTTTACCCCATTCTCCTGCCTCAGCCTCCCGAGTAGCTGGGACTACAGGCGTCCGCCACCTCGCCCTGCTAGTTTTTTGTATTTTTTTTAGTAGAGACAGGGTTTCACCGTGTTAGCCAGGATGGTCTCGATCTCCTGACCTCGTGATCCGCCCGTCTCCGCCTCCCAAAGTGCTGGGATTACAGGTGGGCACCGCGCCCGGCTAGAAACTCTCAATCTTAATGTTTAAAATCTCTTTGCACATAGTAAACTTCGATATTTTAAAGTCTATCTTATTTCAGTATCCCAAGACCCCTATAGATCTGTTTATATTCTTTATTTTCCTGCTGGTTATTGTGTATGCCTTATTTTCTGATGTGTCTGCTTATTTTGCTTATGAACTTATTTATATAATNACCGTGTTAGCCAGGATGGTCTCGATCTCCTGACCTCGTGATCCGCCCGTCTCCGCCTCCCAAAGTGCTGGGATTACAGGTGGGCACCGCGCCCGGCTAGAAACTCTCAATCTTAATGTTTAAAAATCTCTTTGCACATAGTAAACTTCGATATTTTAAAGTCTATCTTATTTCAGTATCCCAAGACCCCTATAGATCTGTTTATATTCTTTATTTTCCTGCTGGTTATTGTGTATGCCTTATTTTCTGATGTGTCTGCTTATTTTTGCTTATGAACTTATTTATATAATAATATAAATAATAATTTATAATTTATATAATATAATGATTTATAATTTATATTTATTGCTGCCAGGTGCCTGGTGGCATTAACACCCGAGGTTGCTTGAGGGGACTACCACTCCAGAGAGCTTTAATCCGTGTTCAGTGACTGACATAATTTAAGCTGCGAACCCTACAAAGGTTTATTTACTCTGGTCCACCTTCATTTCTAGAATGCAGTCTTTGGGATGTACAATGTATGAACTACAAAGCTCCACTAAGTGAGCACTTGGACCCTAATCCTGTCCCACAGCCCCTTGAAGTAATCAAAAGCATCTCTCTGCCTCTCAACTCCCCTCCTGAGTCGGCAAATGCCCCTAGGAGAAGTAGATCCAAATACTGGGCCATCCCTTTGGGACTCTGCTTCCCCCAGACCCCCAATCCTGGCCTGTTTTGTTAACTTTGATGCCTTCAAAATTAAGTTTTTCTTGTGGCATATTGGTTCACGCCTGTAATCCCAGCATTTTGGGAGGCTGAGGCGAGCGGATCACTTGAGGCCAGGAGTTTGAGACCAGCCTGGCCAATACAGTGAAATTCCATCTCTACTAAAACTATAAGAATTAGCTGGGTGCGATGGTGCACACCTGTAATCCCAGCTACTTGGGAGGCTGAGGCATGAGAATCACTTGAACCCGGGAGGTGGAGGTTTCAGTGAGCCGAGATCATTTAACTGCACTCCAGCCTGGGTGACAGAGTGAGATTAGTCTTAAAAAAAAAGAAAGAAAAGAAAAAAAAGTAAGTTTTATATTTTGTCCAATTTTAAATTTTCAATAGAAATATTAGTGTGAATTACTTAGCTTGCTATTACTGGAACTCCTTGATTGATTTTCTAGTGTTAAAACCAGTTTTGCATTCCTGGAGTGAACCTGATTTGGACATGTTTTATTACCTTTTTCAGTGTGTTGCTGGATGTGATAAATCCCTAAAGTGTGCTTTCCACGACCATGCAAAGAAAAATTAAGGCGGAAAGTTAGGAACCAAGAAGAGCCCTTGGCTAAGCATGTATTTCCTTAATGGTGCCTTGAATTTGTCACCTAACTGGCTACACTGCCTGAAATCTCACCAGAGAAGAGAAATCCCAAAGAGAAGACTCTTTGCGTTACCAGATCCCTCATTATTATTATTTTTAAATTATTTATTTACAGACAGGGTCTCACTCTGTTGCCCATACTGGAGTGCAGTGGCACATGCTCACAGCTTACTGAAGCCTGGACCTCCGTGGCTCAAGCAATTCTCCCCTCTCCGTCTCCTGAGTAGCTGGGACTACAGGTGCATGCTACCATGCCCAACTAATTTTTGTATTTTCTGTAGAGACAATACAGAATTTTTTTTCTGTAGAGACAATGCAGGGTTTTGCTGTGTTACTGAGGCTGGTCTTGAACTCCTAGGTTCAGATGATCCACCCACCTTGGCTTCCCAAAGTGCTGGGATTATAGGTGTGAGCCACTTCACCCAGCCCAGCCCCTCTCTTAAAGCAGAAAACCCTACAGCAGTGTTAAGGGGCCAGACCTCGTTAGTGTAACGAGACTACTTTCCTTTTAAAGAGGACTTGTTAGGACTCAGCCCCACTCAAAACATAAAATTGTTCATGGAAGAAGGAGAAAGACCAGTAATTTGCAAGAATTTCTCCCAAACCTAGGTTAGGAAGGGCCACAAAGTGGAGATCTGGAGAGCCAGGCAGTGGGGCAGGTCAAAGGCAGTGCTCAGACCAAGGAGGGCAGAGCCTTTGGTCTCTGCTCAAACTTGAGGTGCAAGTTTCCCTGAATGTGGCTTTGCGACCTCCTGAATAGACAAATTGTTTTCCTCCAACAACCCGGGGTGCCTGAAACTTTGACCTGCACTCTGTGTGGGCAGAGCACTGATGCCTCTCTTGCGGTTTTTACCAAATTTCTCCTTAAAAGGGCACTGGAGCTCTGAAGAGCAAGCCAGGCCCTGAGAACAGACACAGTAACTAACACCAGGCCAGCTCATATTTTATCTGGAAAATGCCTGAGCCAAAAGCAGCTCCTGGTCAAACACTGTGCGCATTATCTGAAAACCAGGCCACTAGAACATGAATCCAAGAGGGCCACTGCTATATTGTTTCTTCCCTGCGGCTTTTGGGACTGCTGTATCCAGCAGGTCACCTGGCACTTTAGAGAAAGCAGGTACAGGAGAGACAGGGAATGGGGAGACTACTGTACATCTTCCACAGGAGGCTGTGCTACCCCGGAATTTAAAGTGCCACTCCGGGCCATTTGAACACCTCAGACTAATGAAGGGTCCCCAAGATGAGGGAATGAATGGTGTTGGAAACCTCTAGCAGGGAGTGGGATCCAGGTACTAGGAGACAGCCCTGTCCAGGCTGCCCACACATCCTCCCTCGGGTTGCAAGTCCCTCAGGGGAGAAAAATAGGCAATTGGTAAGCCCTGAGGAGGGGCTTCCTCCCACAGGGGCCATCCCATTTCTGGCACCCTCAAAGCACTTCTGGAGCCTGGAATAAAAAGAGAATGCAGGCAGGTGTGGTGGCTCACGCCTATAATCCCAGCACTTTGGGAGGCCGAGGCGGGCAGATCACCTGTGGTCAGGAATTCCAGACCAGCCTGGCCAACATGGTGAAACCCTGGCCTCTACTCAAAATACAAAAAGTTAGCCAGGTGTGGTGGTGGGCGCCTGTAATTCCAGCCACTCAAGAGGCTGAGGCAGGTGAATTGCTTGAACCTGGGACGCAGAGGTTGCAGTGAGCCGAGATCATGCCACTGCACTCCAGCCTGGGCAACAGAGCAAGACTCTGTCTCAAAAAAAATAAAAAAAGAGAGAATACGGACGACTGTCAGAGCAAAGATTTCTCATGGGCCCTGATCTTAGCTATCATCTGAGGAACACAGAAAAATAGAACGTTCAACTTATACCCTGATTTATCTGAGAGGGAAAAATTAAAGCATTGTACTTATTTTCTTTCACATTTAAGAAACAGAAAATCATCACCCAACCTCACCAGCAATGAATAAAATACTTCCATTCTGTCAGGCTCAGCCAAAACAGGAAATCTTGAACGGTGGGATTTCAAGTGTTTGCAGGTCTATGTGGAGCCGTGGGGGAGTCAGTGAGGCCATCCCCTGCCCTGGACTACTTCCAAGAGGACCTCTACCCTGCATTTGGGCTGGAACTGAGGATTGGGCTTTCTAGTTCCTACATACGCTGTGTGAGAATCTCTGATCCTCCTTCCCTGCCCATGGCCAAAGTCTCAGCCCCTTCCAATTCTGCTCATCCCTCAGGACTCAGACTCACCGAGTACCCCTAAGGTTCTCCCTGCGCAGACCACAGTGGATCAGAACGTCCTGGTCCCGTGTTCCCTGGTCAGGGCTCAACAGGATCCATGTATAGCTAGGCTGGCCTCTGGACAATGCCCTCTCCCCCTGAGGCCCAGCCCAGCTGCACCTGACTTCAAGCGTAATGGCATTCATTAATATGACTGACAGATGCAGGCTGTTGGTTTTTCCCTTTCTAAGTTTAAAAAAATATTAAAATCCAAAAAACATTTTACTAAAGCGTAACATACACACAGAAAAGTGCACCCATTATAAGTGTATCACTCACTACATTCTCCTAAGGTGAACTTATCCACATAACCATCACCCAGCTCAAGGAAAAGGACAGGACCCTACAGACAAACTCAGTTTTGGAAATCTTGCTGTAGGCCAGATGAAGTTCAGTGCTAGTTTCCGTGCTGGGTTTTCTCATACTTCTAATCTGACATGGCCTGACAAGGTTTCATTGTCCTTTGCTGTGATGTGACATTGCACAGAGAAGATCTCGTCTCACCCTGGGTTGAAGGCCTCTAGAAGGCTGGGCCCCAGCTATATGTCAGGGTCTGCATAGGTAAAGCCTGAATGACTGACTGAATCCAGACCAGGGCATGCAGGTGCCCAGCCCAGAGTTGGAGGCTCTTAGGCCTCATTCTCTTTTACAGTCATCACAGGAGGCCCAGTGACCAGTGTCTCCGGTCAGGCACTAGAGCAACATTATTACCTCTACCCTACAGAGACAGCCCTGGGATGTAAAAAGTAGTGATCAGCTCGTCGATTCATCCAATAAGCATGGATTACACATCCAGCCTGACCCAGGGATGGCACATAAGGCAGGCACAGTTGCTGACCTTGTGGAGAGAGCTCAGACACCCAACACGTCAGGAACTAGCAAGAAACCCTCATAGAATTCTAAACCTCTGCCCTAGCCCGCTCCAGTCCTGGCTCCCCGGGGGAAGCCAACGGGGGCTGTTCCCAGCCCAGAGGTAGAGAGGAAGGTGCCTTAACCAGCTGTCTCTGCTCTTCTGCAGGCCCTGCCATCCCAGTGGGCGTGGACGTGCAGGTGGAGAGCCTGGACAGCATCTCCGAGGTGGACATGGTATGCAGCGGCCTCCAGTGAGACAGCGTGAGAGTCTGTAGCGTGGTGGGCCTCGGTGGTGCAGGCTGTGCCCGTGTGGGCAGAGCGGGAGCTGGAGGTGATAAAATGGGCACTTGGAAGTCAGCCCTGGAGCAGTAAAATCTAGAGCGGGCATTCTCAAGCTGCGTGGGTAAAAATAACCTGAGGAGTTGGTTAAATGTGGGTTCCTGGGCCCCATCTCACACTTCCTGATTCAGAATCTCTGGGAGTGAGACTTTGCATTTTCAACACGCCGCAAATAATGCACGTGACCAGGCGAACCACACCTGGAGGGGTACTGGAGGTGGACAGTTTCAGGCTGAAATTTTGCAGCTTTCTGATGTTCAGTTCCTGCTGCAAGTGCAGTTCCCCAACTCACTCTGCGGCAATGCCCCCCACTCTACGTCTACCCCCATTCTACCACCACAGGCCTGGGTGTCCTGCAGGGCTCACAGTGGAGGGGTGCACCCCCCGCCCCAGGGCCCCAGCCTCCTCTCTTCCTTCTTCTGTCTGCCTCTCTTTCAGTTTGCAAACTTCTCTTTCTTTTGCCTCAGGGATCTTGAGCATGCTCCGGCTCTGGCCCTCCCCACAGCTATCTCCTTCTTATCCTTCAGGCCTTAGCTAAAATGAGACTTCATCAAAGAGGCTTTCCCGACTTCCTGATCTAAAGAATTTCTGTTTCTTCTTCATAGCCTACATCATCATTTATAATTGTGCTATATATTTATTTGGGGGTTTTTCTTATATATTGGTTGTCTTCCATGCTTGACTATAAGCTCCATGAATGCAGAGACTCGTGTGTTTCTCTACCCCAATATCTCCAAGTCTAGTCCAGTGTGGCCCCCCAGGGGCCCTGAAAATGTGTGGAATAAATGAAAGTCGGGGAGGCTCCACTTTCCAGCACTGCATCCCACTTGCAATGCTGTCATCTGCCCTTGAAGAGTGGGAACTCCCCTGGCTCCTAATCGACCCAGCCCGGCAGAGCTGATATGATTGATACTGAGGTTGTGCACCCCCCATAGCTCCAGCACCTGGTAAAATATGGGGCCCAGGTGTGAAAGGTTCAGGTATGACAGTTTCCAAGATGCTAGATTGTACATTGCCAGCCTCTTTGGATATCCAACAGCTGAGCCCAGTTCTAGAACCAGCTGTGTCTAGGACAGCCTGGCTGCCCTAGACTGAATCAACCCAGATGTCTGTGCTGAGTGCAAAGACTTTTGTCCTGTGTGGCTCAGGATCACAGGGAGAGGTATCTAGAATGACCTGCCTCTCACAGAGCAACCACCAACCTGTGGGAAGGCAGGTGGACTCCAGCAGTAGGTAGGTAATATCCAAGGTAGCCATACACACCTGGTGTTTGTGAATCTGCACTTCCCCTGGGCGATGGCCCTCAGAGCCTGCTCTTCAGCTCTGCGACCTAGAAGGGAAATAACCAGAAGGGGTATTTGGCTGGTTTCTTCCTACTCATGTATTGGCTGCTCTCCTTGTGTGTGGAAGGGTAGTTCCTGGCAGCTACTGATGCACTGGGAGCCAGGATCAGTCTAGGGACAGACTCTCATGCATGCACTATCCCAGTGCTCGCTCATTCTTTCCTCTCTTCCTGGGGCTCCCTCTGGGCCCACCACAATCATGCACTCTCTCCAGCCTTTCTCCACCCAGAAGAGGATCTTTTGGGCAGTTATTTTTCCATTTGTACTTGTGTCAGCTCTGGCTATGGGCAGGACCAAACTCTTAAGGGATCAACCATGCAGGCAAGGAGACACTTTTGAACAAGATAAGATTTCAGGCAGAAATTATAGTAGGTATGCAGCTGCCCAGCCCCTCATCCATTTATCTCCCCAGTCTTTCAACCAGCAAATATTTATTAAGCGTCTACTACGTGCTTTCCCAGGCACTAAATTCTATGGTGAATGGGGATGCAATGGTGGGCAAGACACAATTTTTCCTTCAAGGATCTTACAAGCCTAATGGCAAGAATCCTCCTAAGAGGGACTTCGACTATCCAGGTTTCTGGAAGTGGCCACTAAGCTGAAATGGAATGGTTAGCCAGTGGGTAAGTAAGGAACCATGTGTGGAGAGGTCTAAGTGAGAGAGAGCAGAACTTTGGAGAAATCCTTCCCCACTGGCTGCCAGGCCAGGCTGCAAGCACAGCCACAGTTTTCATTTGCAAAGCCTGAGGGGCTGGGTGCTCAGTCTCCTGGGCTCCAAGTGTATGATGCATAAAAATGGGCCATTCTCTTTCCAGCTGCACAGTGCCATCATGCCACAGGGCTGCAGAACTGTCCCCTCTGAACCTGGAGGCTGAGCCTGAGATGTCCATCACAGTAGTGGATGATGGGTTGATTGTAAGGAAGAAAATTTTCTAAACCATTTGTGTCGGGTCTCACCCCGGCTCCCACAGGACTTCACGATGACCCTGTACCTGCGGCATTACTGGAAGGATGAGAGGCTAGCTTTCTCCAGCGCCAGCAACAAGAGCATGACCTTCGATGGCCGGCTGGTGAAGAAGATCTGGGTCCCTGATGTCTTCTTTGTTCACTCCAAAAGGTCGTTCACTCATGACACCACCACTGACAACATCATGCTGAGGGTGTTCCCGGATGGACACGTGCTGTACAGCATGAGGTAGCTGTCCGGGGGCCACTGTTCCTTTGTCCAGTGCCATTCCAGTATGTGTGGTCAGGCCCTTTGGCCCTGAAGACTGTCACTGTGGTTGGGTCTGTGGGTTCCTGGATGGGAGGAGCCTTCTGATGCCAGTCACAACTATCTAAACATGACGTGGCCACCCCAGCAGGGGATGACTTCCCCATCACTGGGGGTCTTAAGCTTGGGTGAGAAGACTACTTTGGCCTGAATGAGACAATGCCCTTCCACATGCTGTACCTTCTGTTCCCTGAGAGCATGTCATTCTAGTTGATTGGTAATAAAGGTTTTTTTTTTTAAAAATAGCCTTTAAAAAAAAAAAAAAAAAAGATTTAAAAAAAGCATCCCCCCAAAAAAAATAGCTACTGTGTATTGAGGGCTATTGCAGACTGGCTTCTGGAGTACGGGGAGTCATGTAAGCAGTCATGTTCCACATCTTTAAAAAAAAATGCTTTTTTCTTACTTGTCACTGATGCACACATCCACCTGGTCTGCTTGTACAATTCACCAGAATGCAATGCTGATACTAGACACTTCTGGCCTTGGGTGGAAGTTGAGTAGGGGGCCTTCCAGGTGTCTCTTGAGGAGGTGGCCCTGCTGGCTGAGGGCAAAGCCCAGAGAGAGACACGGGAGAGAGCCATTAGCAGCCAGCACCGCCAGTGGCTGGGGAAGGGGTGCACCAGCCCAGTAACGGGGATCTGGCAGAGCACTAATCCTCTACTACAGACGACAAAACTCTAGAAGTTAAGGTTCTATAACTCAGATAACTATGTTTCCAAGCTCTGCAGCAGATGTGAGGAGGCAGCTGCTCGGTTGTGTACTGTGCCTTCTTGCTCTGGGCATATGTAGGAGCCAGTAATTCACTGCACAAGCCAATACGTGACTCTGGGTTGTCTAGGATTACGGTCACTGCCATGTGCAACATGGACTTCAGCCACTTTCCCCTGGACTCCCAGACCTGTTCTTTGGAGCTGGAGAGCTGTAAGTATTAGCATTCCTAATTCCTTTGCCTTTTTTCCTCTCTGATCTTGGTGCCATTTTAGTAATCATGAGGCTGAGCCCTGCCTGTCAGCGTTAAGACCTATTTACCTCTGGACTGGCATGGGATTTCCCCGTTACTTCACCCTGCATCAGAAGCAAAGGAGGCACATTAACTTGTTTTCCTCTTCCCAAAGATGCCTATACAGATGAAGATCTGATGCTGTACTGGAAGAATGGGGATGAATCCCTAAAAACAGATGAGAAGATCTCCTTGTCTCAGTTTCTGATTCAGAAATTTCACACGACTTCCCGACTGGCCTTCTACAGTAGCACTGGTAGCTATCTTTTGCCACAATCTGATTCAAATGTGCAAGAAAGCACGTGTCTCCCAAGCTGGAGTGCAGTGGCAAGATCATGGTTCACTGCAGCCTCAACCTCCCAGGCTCAAGTGATCCTCCCACGTCAGCCTCCTGATTAGCTGGGCCTACAGGCACGTGCCACCATGCCCAGCCAATTTTTTTTTTTTTTTTTTTTTTTGTAGAGATGAGGTCTTACTATGTTGCCCAAGCCGGTCTTGAACTCCTGGACTCAAGCAATCCTCCTACCTCGGGCTCCCAAAGTGCTGGGACTGCAGGCGTGAGCCATCATGCTCAGCCTAAATTTTGATTATTAGAATAATGTAGCCTAGAATACATTCTGGCTTCTGCCTACCAGGAGTTCGAGACCAGCCTTGCCAACATGGCAAAACCCCATCTCTACTAAAAATACAAAAATTAGCCGAGCATGGTGGCACGCCACTATAATCCCAGCTACTTGGGAGGCTGAGACAGGAGAATTGCTTGAATCCAGGAGGCGAAGGTTGCAGTGAGCTGAGATCGTGCCACTGCACTCCAGCCTCAGGGACAGAGTGATACTCTGTCTCAAAAAAAAAAAAAAAAAAAAAAAAAAATTAGCCAGGCATGGTGACACATGCCCCTGGTTCTAGCTACTCAGGAGGCTGAGTAGGGAGGATTGCTTGAGCCCAGGAGTTTGAGGCTGCAGTGAGCTATGATTGTGCCATTGCACTCCACCCTGGGCAATAGAGCAAGACCCTGTCTCTATCCAAAAAAATAAGGAGAGAGAAATAGAATAAAGGTTCCAGGAACTCATGGGAGGGGGAATGGAGAGTTATTGTTTAATGGGTGCAGAGTTTCTATGTGGGATGATGAACAAGTTCTGGCAATGAATAGTGGTGATGGTTGTACTATATTGTGAATAACATACTTAGTGCCAGTGAACTGTACACTAGCCTGGGCATTGGAGGCCTGCGTTGAAACAAGCGCAACTGACTCTAGCTAAGGCTTTGGAAAAGCCTCTCAGAGTCTCATTTCCTCATGTCCCAAATATCAGACTTTAGAATCATGTGAACAGCCTATTTCTTTCTGTGACAGATGTGGAGTTTGCATGGTAAAGGGTTAGGGTCTTACAATAAAGGTGACAATTTCACAACAAAGGTGACAGTGACCAGAGCCTAGCTCCCACAGCTCCTGCCTCAGTGGTACTGGCCTCAACAAAATAGAACTATTCCGACCTCTCATGCTCTTGAGCAGCAAGTCACTCAAGAGATATGGTTGTAATTTGCAAATTACAAATACAGAACAAACAACTATAGCCTAGGCAACATGGCGAAACCCCTGTCTCTACAAAAAAATACAAAAAAAAAAAAAAAAAAAAATTAGCTAAGCATGGTGGCACGCACCTGTAGTTCCAGCTACTCAGAAAGCTGAGGTGGGAGGATCGCTTGAGCTTGGGAGGTTGAGGCTGCAGTGAGCTGTGAGTGTGCCACTGTACTCCAGCCTGGGCTACAGAGCAAAACCCTGTCTCAAAAACAAACAAACAAAAACCCAAATGACTAAAACTTCCCTTCTGTGTAGTTCTACCCTTTCCCAAAATACTGTGAAGAGAAGTTGGGTAATACCAACTGAGATAGTAAATGTACTAGATATTGGCAAGATATTTATATACAGGAGAAAGTGCTTAGATTTCGGAAAAGAAAGGTATTACGTTAAGCCAACTGATCATTAATTTCAACTTTCTGTTGCTGATGAGGGCCATGTCAGTGAAGGACGGGTTCCCAGGGACACAGTTTGCTTTTACCTCTCAGATGGAACCTCATTGGCTTCTTCCTGTGTCCCCCAGGCTGGTACAACCGTCTGTACATCAACTTCACGTTGCGTCGCCACATCTTCTTCTTCTTGCTCCAAACGTATTTCCCCGCCACTCTGATGGTCATGCTGTCCTGGGTGTCCTTCTGGATCGACCGCAGAGCTGTGCCTGCCAGAGTTTCACTGGGTAAAAGCATTTCATAAGATGTGGTAGGGTGGTTATATTTTTCAACTTATCACTATGTTTACAAAAGTAAAATCATTATTTAGAGTTCTTAACTGATGAGCTGTTAGAGTCAGAAGGAGCAACTTCTCCTGCTTCTTGCCTTTACCATCTAGATGCTGGCCTCAGTTTCCTCCACATTGTGAGAGCCAGAGGGAGCTAAAACAACATCAACTGTGACTGCATCACTTCAGAAAGATTTGGGGTATAGACTTCGACAACTGGCAGTATCAGAGCTCAGTATTTAGATAAATAAGATGATTCTGCACATGCCAACAATTCCTTCTGTAAATACAAAAACTTCATTTGCTGACCTTGTTTAGACAGAGGGCTTGGAAGCAGGGCACAGAATATGAGATTTCTGGGAAAAGGAGGGCCACGTTCCCTGGGGCTGTGGTTTAGCCTTTTACAGACCCTGAATTCCAGAGTGAGAGTTTACAACATGTCGTTGTAAATTTAGACAACATTAGGTTGGGCTTTGAGAAAGGTGAGGGTTTAAGCAGCAAGACAGAGTGAAGAAGAATCCCGCACGATGGGCCTCTGGGAATTTCCACAGTCTTCAGGGACTTTAGATGAGGGAGAATGTGCCTATTCCTTGAAGTCTGGGAATGTTCCTTCAGAGGTGTCCTTTAGTCACTGTCTTTAATTCCACATGAGAACAGGTCCTCTCTTTGTCGGTCACATCACAGAAATGCAGTCTTTCAGGTGCCTGAAGGATAATGAGACAAGCAGCGGGTTGGCTCCGGGGAGAATAGGCCTGGCATCTGGTGGAGCAGATCCTTGCCCCTCTCCGAGGCAGAAACACACCTGGAACTTTCTCATGTGGCTTAAGAGATAGAGTGTAAAATCGTGACTTAGTGAGATGTGGGGGCAGTTCTAGATCGCTGTCAGCAGCCCAACTAAGGCCAGGTGTTGCAGGTATCACGACGGTGCTGACCATGACCACCATCATCACGGGCGTGAACGCCTCCATGCCGCGTGTTTCCTACGTCAAGGCCGTGGATATCTACCTCTGGGTCAGCTTTGTGTTCGTGTTCCTCTCGGTGCTGGAGTACGCGGCCGTCAACTACCTGACCACCGTGCAGGAGCGCAAGGAACGGAAGCTGCGGGAGAAGGTGAGAGGGCTTCTTCTGCCCTTGTCTAAGTCCCTGCTACTGGGTGAAAATGAACGTTGGCTGGGCAGGGGGCAGAGGCAGGGGTTGCATGTAGAAAAAGGAGATGTTTGTGCAAAAGGAGGAGGATCTTGTTTTAGAATAGGTTCTGGCTTCTACCCCAAAGGATTCCAGAAAGGGGAAGGTCTTTGGACAAAGACTAGGAACAGGAAGACTTGGGTCTTAGACTCAACTTTGCCACCTATGCTGAGCCTCAGTTTTCTCATCTGTCAAAGGGAAATTACAGAACCCTCACCTCTACTGTAAGAGTCACATGAGATAATGTATGTGAAAGTTGTTCTGATCTTTCACATACATCAGGATCTAGACAAACAAACTCTCACTATTATTAGTGAACATGTCTAAGGACAATGCCTCCCTGTCTTATGACCAGAGAAGGGAGAGTTCTAGAACAAAAAACCACCTTTATTTATCAGTGCCCAGTGAAAATTCAGCCACAGTAAGGACTAAAGCGAAATATTTTATATATATTTCTTTAAAAGAAAAAAACTTCTATGTGTGGCTGCAGAAAGAAGTTGGAAATACTGTATTATTGGCCTGGCACGGTGGCTCATGCCTATAATCCCAGCACTTTGGGAGGCTGAGGTGGGTGGATCACTTGAGGTCAGGAGTTCAACACCAGCCTGGCCAACATGGTGAAACCCCGTCTCTACTAAAAATACAAAAATTAGACGAGCATGGTGGTGCATGCCTGTAATCCCAGCTACTCGGGAGGCTGAGGCAGGAGAATCCCTTGAACCAGGGAGGTGGAGGTTGCCATGAGCTGAAATTGCACCACTGCAGACCAGCCTGGGTGACAGAGCAAGACTCCATCTCAAAAAAACAAAATAAAAAAATAAATACTATACTATCTATACTGTACTGTACTATATTATACTATAGTTGATCCTTGAACAAGGCAGGGTTGGGGGGCTGACCCCTTGTGCAGTAGAAAATCCAAGTATAACTTTGGGCTCCTCCAAAACTTAACTACTAATGGCCTCATGTTGACTAGAAGCCTTACTGATAAGATAAACAGTCGATTAACACCTATTTTGTATGTTATATGTATTATAAACTATATTCTTACAACAAAGTAAGCTAGAGAGAAAATGTTATGAAAATCATAAGGAAGAGAAAATATTTTTATAATTCATGAAGTGGAAGTGGATCGTCATAGGGGCTATTTTGTATGTTTTATGTATTATAAACTATATTCTTACAATAAAGTAAGCTAGAGAGAAAATGTTATGAAAATCATAAGGAAGAGAAAATATTTTTATAATTCATGAAGTGGAAGTGGATCGTCATAGGGGCTTCATCCTGGTCATCTTCACTCTGAGTAGGCTGAGGAGGAGGACGAAAGAGCGGGACTGGTCTTACTGTGTCTGGGGTGGCAGAAGTGGAAGAAAATCTAAGTGAATCTCCACAGTTCAAACCTACGTTGTTCAAGGGTCAACTGCAAACTATGAGATAGAATACAACTGGGAGATTTCACAAAGCCATGCTCATGAGCCTTTGGCACAGGGAGGCAGTCTTTCGTTCATAGTCAGATTCCTATTCATTTTAGTGTTAGGTCTGTGCAAAAGTAATGACATAAACTGCAATGACTTTTGCACCAACCTAATCATAAATAATAATAATGCTGGCTTGCTCCCCGATCATTGTCAATCATTGCACTAATCAAAATGGGGGTTCATCTAAAAGCTGTGGAGATAAAGGGACATGAAAATCTCACATTTATGCACAACTGAGTGGCCATTAGCCTTTTAGCATAAGGGAGCTTTTAAAATTAAAATAATTTATTTTTGCCATGTAATGACATTTTGGTCAATGGGACCTTTACATTTTAGGAGAAGAGAATATGTTGCCTTTCAAAAATTGTCTTTCAACACTTGCATTATACCTGTCAAGTATTTCCACTTTGTTTCTGTTAACTTAAAAAAATCAAAATTTATAAATTTGAAAAGGAGACTTTATTTCTTATAAAGGATTCCAGTCTGCAAGGTGGCCATCCTGCAGGCTGGGGAGTGCAGCCTCCCGTAAAGACCTGGACACAGGTACTTTGAAGGAGGAGGTGTTGGAGTAGGAGCTTTATGCTGAATATGGCTAAATATACATAATCAATAGGCTATAGGAAGATTTACGAATATTTCTGAAGGTAGTCCTGACACATACCTATTGAACAAATGTGCATGTAACATACAATCCATGTTCACCCTGGGGTGGAGACTTAACAGTTCAATGTATTACAATTAGACCCTATATGCAAAAGGGACACAAAGGCACTCAAGTGAACAGCCTCTGTAAACTGACCAGGACTGGTCCAGGATTGATGGTCTTATCAAGAGAAGGTTACTAAAATCACTCTCTTGTCCAGTCAAAGCTATAGTTATGGCTGGTGGAATAGGGGCCAGGGGTTGGTGACTCAGTATCTGATGGTCGGTGAGCTGCAATTTTTTTTTTTTTAAGACAGGGTCTGGCTGTGTCACCCAGGCTGGAATGCAGTGGTTGCTAACTGCCCCCGTCTCCCAGGCTCATGCTGTCCTCCCACCTCGGCCTCCCAAGTAACTGGGACCACAGGCATGCGCCACCACGTCCAGCTAGTTTTTATATTTTTAAAAGAGATGGGATTTTGCCATGTTGCTGAGACTGGTTTCAAACTTCTGGAGTCAAAGCCATCTGCCCCCTTGGCCTCCCAAAGTGCTGGGATTACAGGCGTGAACCACCGCACCAGCCTCAAATTGTTTTAACATCATTTATCTTGAGACCAGTGCTTGTTTAGTTGAAAGAGAAAAGAAAACCTTGTGGCAGCACACAGTATATTCTTTAAGTGCAGGGGTATGTGACTTCACTGTGGCCCTAGAATGGCCTTAGGTACTGTTCGTAATTTGGTATCTTAGGGCCATAAAGAATCTGTTCTGTCTTACGATCTCTATTTCAGCATTAACGCTGGTCAGTTGTGTCTAAACCCCAAAAGGAGGAGGAATACCAAGGTGTGTCCGGCCTCTTGTCCCGTCATGACTGGGAACTCAGTTTTTAAGGTTTCTCTGGGGTCCCCTTGACCAAGACGGGGGTCAGTTCAGTCAGTCTGGGGCTTAGAACTTTATTTTTAGTTTACATCTCCAAATATATTATACTCGGTTGCTTATTTTTAAAGCTCTAGTCAAACATTTTTTACTTCAGAAAATTGACTTGTTTAAACTTCGGTAATTTGTACACTGGTCATTATCACAGGCCTTTGGACCATATTTAAACACTTTTGATTTATAAATCATTAGACTTTCCTGTATAGAGCAGTTGAAAAAAATAGCAAAGGCTTCATCTGACAAACAGGGGCTCACAAACGAACAGTTCACTAGCACAACTTGCCCTGTTTCCATATCAGGTCCTGATCTTTGCCAGCAATTGTATGACTTTGTTTAAAGAGACAAGGAAGTCATCTGTGGAGAGGGCCTCAGGCCCCTAAGTCTCCCCCTCCGTCTGTGTGAGAACAGACATGCAGGAGGTGAGAGCTGGTACTCTGCTATTGTCAAATGTAGGATTTAAGACCAAGAAGCATAGTTGCTGGAGAGCAGACAGAGGTGAGAAGGCACCATCTGCTGTCTCACAGAGAAACTAATATTCATGGTCATTGAAATGGTTCCCAATAGAGCTGAGGTTCCTAAGTGGAAGCCATGGAGTACCTGCCCTGGAATCACCTCCTGAGTCTGCTAAAAATAGATTCCCTGGTTTGAGACAGGTTCTCAAAAAATAGATTCCCGAGACCACTACTGGGGGAACCCACCCCCAATATTTCAACATAGGTTGAATTACAATCAATTCATACAGTTAACACAATTATCATAGTGGTCCTGAGGTGATGTACATCCTCAGCTTACGAAGATAACAGGATTAAGAGATTAAAGACAGGCATAAGAAATTATAAAAGTATTATTTGGGAATGGATAAATGTCCATATTAAGATGAAATCTTCACAATTTATGTTCCTTTGCCGTGGCTCCAGCTGGTCCCTCCATTCGGGGTCCCTGACTTCCTGCAGCAGACCACACCCTAGGTCTACTGATTCAGAATTTCTGAGGATGGCACCCTGGAATCAACATTTTAAGCAAGCTCCCAGGTGCTTCTGATGCTCACTGAAGTGTAATTTCCACTCTGTAAAGGGAAAAGCTGCCTGGGACCCAATAGGCCCACCCCTGGTTTGAATGGCAGACATGTGCAGGTGGGAGCACATGGGAGCCCAGGGCCTGCCTCCCCTCAGCTGCTCTAATACTTTGGCTGATTAGCCAGACCTTGTCTGACATGCCAGGAGCCACTTCCTCTTTCTTAGAAACAGGCCAATCTGGAAAACAGGGGTTTATCGGAATTTTTGGCATTTCCTGATTTGAACTCAAAATCGTAGGAGAAAAGTCTATTTCATTTTAGCAGAAAGATTTTCAGTTTAGAGCAAGGAGAAGAAGTAAAGACCCGTGCCTTAAATAAATAAATAACCCCCCATGGATAATATCACACAATTTTATCAGTTTGGGTGTGATTATACCTAAATACAAAGAGTTGAATAGGGCTGGGCATGATGGTACACGCCTGTAATCCCAGCACTTTGGGAGGCCAAGGCAGGTGGATCCCTTGAACCCAGGAGTTTGAGACCAGCCGGGGCAACTTGGCAAAACCCCATCTTACAACAAATACAAAAATGAGCTGGGTGTGGTGGCGTGTGCCTGTAGCCCCAGCTACTCGGGAGGTCAAGGTGGGAGGATCCCTTGAGCCCAGGAGGTGGAGGCTGCAGTGAGGCGAGATGGCATCACTGCACTCCAGCCTGGGTAATAATAAAGCAGGACCCCCTCTAAAAAACAAAAAAAAAGAGAGAGAGATGACCTCTTACTGACCTTTTATCCCTAATTCCCTTATATCTACGAGTCTTTGTTAATTATTCAAGAATTGTTGGCCGGGCACAGTGGCTAATGCCTGTAATCCCAGCACTTTGGGAGGCCAAGGCAGGCAGATCATTTGAGGTCAGGAGTTTGAGATCAGCCTGGCCAACATGATGAAACCCTGTCTCTACTAAAAATACAAAAATTAGCTAGGCATGGTGGCAGGTACCTGTAATCCTAGCTACTCAGGAGGCTGAGGCAGGAGAATCGCTTGAACCCGGGAGGTGGAAGTTGCAGTGAGCCGAGATCAAGCCACTGTACTCCAGACGGGGAGATAGAGTGACTCTGTCTCAAAAAAAAAAAGAAAAAAAAAAAAAGAATTGTTACTGATGGAACAAAGACACAGCAAATAATAATGAAACAATCATGCCTGATGAAAAAAAATAGCCCCTCAAACCACAAACAATTTCTTAAG
Organism: Rhinopithecus bieti; assembly: GCF_001698545.2. Classification (NCBI taxonomy): domain Eukaryota; kingdom Metazoa; phylum Chordata; class Mammalia; order Primates; family Cercopithecidae; genus Rhinopithecus; species Rhinopithecus bieti. The sequence continues at coordinate 1,178,785 of NW_016806491.1, forward strand.
GATAAGAATACTTCAAGTAATTCTAATTCTGCATAAAATCATTCATCTATTTTTGCATTCTAAAGCTTTATGATATTCATCTGAGAGTTTCAAGATCCATAACAATAAGAGGCAGGTTGTGAAACTTCATTATTTCACTTTCCTAGATGGAAAAACAGAGGCACTGAAGGGCTGAGAGCCAGGTCAGAAACATACTCAAATCAACGCCAATTGGCTGTGTCAAGTGGGCCTCCTGCCCTTGATCAACACCAAGCATCCAAGCACCAGTGGAAGCCCACTCTCTACTGACTAAACTATGGGGAGAAGTCAAGCAAAACCATTTCCTTTCCTCCCACTTAGAATGTCTTATGAACACTTTCATACTTGCAGAAACTATTAAAAGAATAGGGTCATGTACATTGAGGTATCCAGCACCTCGATCCAACATTGCTAACATTTTTCCATTTTTGTGTGGCAAAAACTGCACCAACAGATACATGCTTATATGGAGAAAATGGATTATGCATTCATTTTCTGAATGAATGTACATTTTCTCCATATAAACATGTATCTGTTGGTGCAGTTGAACTGTCTAAAAACACATTGCAGATACCATGACCCTTGATTCTTAAATGTAACTTTTTAAGATAAGGACACTCTTCTACCTCATCATCTTTTTCTTTCTTTTTTAAAAAAGAGACGGAGTTTTGCTCTGTCACCCAGGCTGGAATGCAGTGGCATGATCACTGCTCACTGCAACCTTGACCTCTTGAGCTCAAATGATCCTCCTGCCTCAGCCTCCCGAGTGGCTAGAACTACAGGTGCATGCCACCATGCCTGGCTAATTAAAAAAAAATTTTTTTTTTTTTTTTTTTTTTTTGTAGAGGAGTCTAACTATGTTGCCCAGGCTGGTCTTGAAATCCTGGCCTTAAGCAGTCCTCCTGCCTTGACCTCTCAAAGCACTGAGATTGTAGGCATGAGCCACTGTGCCTGGCTCCTAGTCATCTTTTGATTCATGCACAGAAAGGTGGAGTCCTGTAGCTGGAATTAGACTATGTGGATTTCAAGTCCTGCTCTGACACCAGCTGTGTGGTCTCAGTATTGTATAGCTCTCTGGGTCTTAGGTTTTGCCTCTACAATTGAGGGATTTGGACTAGATCAGTGGTTCTCAATTCTGACTACACAGTAGAATCACCTGGGAATTTTAAATTAATTGCTCTAAAGTACAGCCCGGGCACGGCCAGTTTAAAGAGCTGTGCAGATGATTCTAATATGCAACCAGGGTAGAGGATCGTTGGACTAAGTAATCTCTGGAGATCTTTCTAGTTCTGTCTTTCTGTGGTTCTGAATAGCAATGTGGCTTTGCTTTTGGGCCAGGCCCCCTCCTCTGCCCACCTCACAAGGCTTAATGATGTTCTTCGTGCTTGCTGCCCATAGTTCCCGTGCATGTGTGGAATGCTTCATTCAAAAACCATGATGCTGGATGGAAGCTACAGTGAGTCTGAGGCCAACAGCCTGGCTGGGTATCCCAGAAGCCATATCCTGACGGAAGAAGAAAGGCAAGACAAAATAGTGGTCCACCTGGGCCTGAGTGGTGAAGCCAATGCTGCCAGAAAGAAGGGGCTTCTGAAGGGCCAGATGGGTTTTCGTATCTTCCAGAACACCCATGCCATTGACAAATACTCTAGGTTGATATTCCCTGCCTCCTACATATTTTTCAACTTAATTTATTGGTCAGTGTTTTCCTAGGGGCTCCAAGGCTGTTCCTAGAAGAGGGCATAGACATCAGGGGGGCCTGGCCAGTCATTGACAGGTGGACTTGTTGACCACACGCCCCTCACCAGACAGAGCAACAGCTACTGGACCAGCCTGAGCAGCACTCATCTCTCAGAGGAGCCCAGGAGCCCTCCAGCTACCCTGACCCCAGACCTCGTGGGGCTACTCCTTGTTCATGCTATGTCTCGCGTCACACTTCACGTCTCTCTGGGACCTTCTGTTGTTGTGTGTGAACTAGTTCACAAGAACTCCGCTCCTATAAATAAGGACTCAAATGCCTCCTAGACATTCTTAGACCCTCAGGATGCCTAGGATTCAGCTGTGGAGGGAAAAGGAAGAACTGAAGTGCAAGCTGAGGGGCATTCTGGATAGGAGACAGGAAATTAGGAACAAAAAAACCCCATAAACCCATACAACTGGATTAAGTGCCTACCTAGAAGGGAAAAGAGCTCAGATCCCAGACAGGAAATGATTTGCCTGTGGGAGTATGGCAACCCACAGGATTTTGCAATATTAGAGGAGATTATTCATTTAGCCATCCATTCAACCATTCTTTAAATATTGAGGTCCCACTCTGCATCAGGTATGGTGGAAATGAAAAAATAGAGTCTCTTTCCTTAGAGATCTTCTCTAAGCTGTGCTCATTCTACATATGGCATGATGTACTTCTGCTCTTTCCCCTCCTTCAACCCCATTTACCCCATAGACCCATTCTGTTTGTTGTTGCTTTTACTCTTAAGCATATAAGGCAGGGTCTGGGAGAGGCCAGGTCCAGAACTTTCAACTGTCCTCCTCCAGTGAAGTTACGCAGATAGAACTAACTTTGCCCTGCAATGATGCGTAGCAATGTGCATGGAGTATTGCCAGCCAGGGAAACTCACCCAAGCTCACCACGGTGTACGGCGTTTTTTACTGGGGTCGGTCATGGATTTATGGCTGATTGCCCACATGGCTGACTTTAGTCTTTTGCCCCTCCAGAGGTTGAGCTGGTACCTTGAGGTCCAGGGCACCTATCATAAATCACATTGTTGGCATAGATTACCTGGTGTGGCCCAAGGCCCCAGTAGACAAAGACCCTTCTATCTCACAGGACATTCCAAGGGCATAGAGGTTGCCTCCCAGGAGCTGGGACTAAGGCTCAAACCTTTTTTGGGGCAAGGTTAGTCCTTTACTACACAGCAACTCTTGTCAATTCCTTATTGTTAATGTTAATTGCAGTGTTACTATTATATATTCAGGCAAAAACATTTTAAAGTATCTCTGCACTAGGTACAGTGGGGTCCAAATTAAGAATAAGAGTAGTCAAAGCTCTCAGAGAAGGAAAGTAGAGGAAATGCCACACGAATACCTATAATATAAGATTAAGAGTGTTTAGTGCCTCAGTAATAGTTCAGTGTGAGATGGGAATTCTGAGGGAGGAAAAACAGTCCCACCAGGGATCCGGACCTCATGGAGAAAGCAGCCCTGAGATGCCCCTTGAAGGTCAGGATTTTAAGAAGAAGAAATGGGACAGAATACATCCTAGATCTGGGCTGTCTAATATGGTAGCCACTAGCCACAAGCCTATTTAAATTTAAATTAGTTAAAAATATTAACTGGGTGTGGTGGTGTGTGCCTGGGGTTCTAGCTACACAGGAGGCTGAGGCTGGAGGATTGCTTGAGCCCAGGAGTTCCAGGCTGCCATGAGCTGTGATCAAGCCACTGCAGTCCAGCCTGAGTGAAAGAGCGAGACTCTATCTCTAAAGTAATAATAATTATTATTTAGATTAGTTGAAGTTCAATAAAATTGAAAACTCAGTTCCTTGGTTACACCATCCACACTCAAGTGGGCTCAGTAAGCACAGCTGCTGGTAGCTGCTGCATTGGGCTGGGCAGACCTAAAGACCAGGAAGCCCTACCAGCCAAGAGACTAGCCTAAGCAGATGCATGGGGAGAACGGGAAGGTTTGCCATTGCAGAGAATAGGGTTTGTGGGCAAGTCATTCATTTTGGCAGGATCCTAGGCTGTGGGAAGAGGAGGTGAGAGACTGGCTTTTTCCACAGCCCTAGAGATCAAGTACCATGCTGGTACTTATGAGGACAGCTTCCCCACTATGGAGTTGCTGAACCCAAGACCACTAGATTTCCCAGCCTCATAGACCAATGAAGAACAAAGGTGCATAAACATGGGTAATTGGGTGGTACAGGGCATCTGGACTAGTTTAGAAATCTTTTTTTTTTTTTTTTTTTTGAGACACAGTTTCACTTTTGTTGCCCAGGATGGAGTGCAATGGCTTGATCTTGGCTTACCACAACCTCTGCTTCCTGGGTTCAAGCGATTCTCCTGCCTCAGCCCCCGAGTAGCTGGGATTACAGGCATGCGCCACCATGCCTGGCTAATTTTTTTATTTTTTAGTAGAGATGGGGTTTCTCCATGTTGGTCAGGCTGGTCTTGAACTCCCGACCTCAGGTGATCCGCCTGTCTCAGCCTCCCAAAGTGCTGGGATTACAGGCATGAGCCACTGCACCCATCCAGAAACCTTTTATCTCTAGAGACTCTCCCAAGCCACAGTGCTGCTCAAAGAATGATAATCTTATTGTCATTAAATATATCATATTGCTTTGGTTGTAAGACTTATTTAATTCCAACACTACTCCACTTCTGAGTGCATTGTTTTCATGAATTATGACTCATATAACATGGTTGCCTGTTCACAAATTAAAACAAATAAAGATTTATTTTTGCTAGCTTCTGTGTTAAACTGGAGTTAATTCTATAGCAGACATATTTAGAATCATAAACAGTGTTTTATCATGCAGGGCCATGATACAACGACACCATTGTATTTAGCATTGCCTTATTACAGTATAATAGTCTGACACTACTTGAGAAAAGTAGGAAATTTAAAGAGGTAAACTTGAGAAAACATCAGTAGGAGTAGAAAACAGGAACTATGGAAATAGAACATGGGATGATTCACCCTGGAGGCAAGACAGAGAAGCAAACACAATCGTTATCAGGAATGCATGAATGATACTTTACTTCACTGACATCGTGAAATGTAAGATACACCCATATTTTATGTACTGAGAAAAAATACTAATAATCAAATACTGGAATGCCAATGATTATAATATGAATCCTGATTTCACCAATATGAAACTGAAAAAATGTTAATGCTACAATAAAAGAAATGGGTTTTATACAAAAACTGGTGATTGGACATACTTCACTGACACCAAGGAGCCAACATTTATTTAGCATTTGTCCTCAAGGTCTTGTGCTGAGGTGAGGGATGGTGGTGATCGGTAAAGAAATGAATGGGGAACACGCTTCAGTCATTAAGAAGCTTACACTCCGGCCGGGCGCGGTGGCTCAAGCCTGTAATCCCAGCACTTTGGGAGGCCGAGACAGGCGGATCACGAGGTCAGGAGATCGAGACCATCCTGGCTAACACGGTGAAACCCCGTCTCTACTAAAATACAAAACTAGCCGGGCGAGGTGGTGGGCGCCTGTAGTCCCAGCTACTCCAGAAGCTGAGCCAGGAGAATGGCGTAAAAACCCGGGAGGCGGAGCTTGCAGTGAGCTGAGATCCAGCCACTGCACTCCAGTCCGGGCGACAGAGCAAGACTCCGCCTCAAAAAAATAATAATAAAATTAAAAAAAAAAAAAAAAAAGAAGCTTACACTCTAATGGGTGTGGTTCAAAGGAGGGAAAGATCATAGAATTTGAGGAGTGTTTTCTGATAAATATTGAGTGATGAATAAACACAGCTTTGAGTACCAGAAAAGGGAAGGAAGGGATGATAACGTGGAAGAAGGAAAGCTCAGGTATGTTCAGGGGTCAGTGAATAGACACTCTACGGAATGTACAAAAGACATAAGATAGGAAAAGTAAGTTGGGGCAAAAAGGGCTTTGGGCAGGGAAGTTATAATCTTTTGGAAAATCAATTAATTTGCCATGAGAATATAAACTGGTGTATTTTTCAACCATTTTAATTGCCAGTGACAGAAATTCAACTAAAAATGGTACAAGCGAAAAGAAGATATATTGGAAGGATACTCTAGGGGCTCATAGAACGACAGGGAACTTGAAGGAAGCAGGGAAGCTCTGGGGACTTAAGGGTCTGGAATTGGGTTTCAGCATCTCCCTTCAGGGTCATGTCTCCATCCAACACTCTGTCTGTCTTCATTCTCACCCACTGCAGACAAGTTTCCTCCACCTGGTGTGGGTGGGTGGAGTGGCCTTGATGGTCGTAGGTCCACAGTTTTCTAGTTCAATTACCCAGTGTCAAGGGTCTTTCTATATTTATTCCACTTAGAATAAACCTGGGGAACGAGTTTGACTGGTCTGGGCTGGGCCATGTATGTTGAAGATGATCAGAGCTCTGTGATGTGTTTAAGCTGAGAAAGCTAGAACTCTTCAAAAACACTTTTATTTGGTTCCACCTTTTTGCAAGCATCTGTTAAAGGGAGGCCATCAATTTGAAAAATAAAAGGCTGCTTAGTTTGAGGAAATCAGTGAAGAAGGAAAATAACATTAAGAATAGTGGAGAAAGTTCATGCTAAGTTCAGTAATGTGTGAGGGTCACAGTCTATGTGCTGATGTTCACAGAGACTAGAAAGCCAGGAGAAAGAGCTGGCATGCATGGAGGATGAGGAGTTTGAGTTTCACAAGGAACTAGAAATGTGAAATAAAAAGTAGTAAATGTTGGTGTAAGACTGAGAGGGAGATAAAGATTTGGAACCATATTCTAGATATGCTGAATGAAGCTATGAAAATGGACAAAACTCCTGAAGGAGAAGAAGTAGTAGACAGCAGGTCTGTGGACAAGAGCTCAGGAGTATATATTTAGGTGGGAGGAGGATTGTGGCAGAAGCTGGGAGGAGGGAGTTTCTCAACAGGAGGAGGGTGGGGCTGGGAGCAAATAATAACCATAAACACGAGAAGGGTAAAGACTGAACGGATGTGGCAAGGTGTAGGCAGGAGGCTTGGTGGCCACAAACACCAGGTAGACAGCCATCCGTGGTTGTCTCAATCACAGTGATTTAGGAAGGTAGAAGGAAACATGTTCAGAGAATTACGTTACTTATTATAGAAAGACTATTACAGATTCTTGTATTTTTGAAGGCTTAAAACATAACATGGTAGCATACCCAGCCTGAATAAGGGCTGTGTTCTCAGTGGTTGGTTCCCCGAACTATTACACTGGAATTTGGGGGAGTGGCACAAGAACAGCATTTATAACTGGATCATCAGATCCAGTCGTCACAGAAGATAAGAGAACAGCCATTAAAGTGACCATATAAGGTAAATGGTCAAGTATAGAGTGCATCCTCTGCTCAGCACCATGCTAAACGCCAGATGTGTGGTTCCTAATTCAGTTCTCACATCAATCCTGCTGTGGTAGGAAGGACTTTCCTGTACTCCATACCTGCTAAGCTGTAGGGCCTTCCATAACTGTATTCAACATGTCTAGGTAGGTGGACCTTGCATGAAAGAATCCATTTCTCATAGTATTTTCAGGAAAAAGGTGATTCATTTCCCACTTAGATGGACAGAGAAGTGGTTAGAAAGAGCAGACAGAAAATCTGGGTTATGCTGAAACACATCTACATCGTTATCTCTACACTCAGGTGAGAACTTGGAGTTATACCAGGACATCCTGGTTTAGCTCCTTGAGGCCGGAAGCTGGCTTTGAGAGACATGACATGCACGTATTCAGGGCAGCCAGGGCAAAGGCATTATGGGTTTCCAGCACTGACGCTGTTAAAAGGCATTATTCATTTAATTAATGCACAAGGAGAATCCACAGCCCCCGCCACCATTACCATTGGAAACATCTTGCCTTTTTCATTCCATTGCAAAGGAACGGATGGCTGTGACCTAGAGGATTAGCACCGGTTTGGAAGCAGCTGACTTCCCACTCCCACCAATCACTAGGAAATGGTACCAGTAAAGAAGGCTGTGTGCCCTGCATGTGTCTGAGGACAAGTGTGCTGGACTGTTCTCATGGAGAGTTAAAGTCCTGTGCTAGGAGGGTCTCATGGCCCAGCCTGCCCAGCCTCCAGAGCCATCTGGAGCCTGCCCACATCTGCAGCATAAGAACGTTCCCCATTAGCAGATTGGATAAAGCACTCAGTCCTGACCCTCTGACCTTCAGATGGCATTTAAAAAATGACATTTGGGCCAGCCATCGATAACATTAGGTTTCAGATTTATTTTAAAAGATAAATTGAAAAATAAACCTTGGCTGTAGCACACCGTTGTTTAATCTAAACTGACCAGGTTAATGGTGGTGGATGCTCTTCTCCACTGTGTCCATTTAGCCCAATATGGCTCAAATTTTAATGTGCACATGAATAACTTGAATATCTTCATAAAATGCACATTTTGATCCAGTAGTTTTGGGAGGGGACCCTGGATTATGCATTTCTAACAAGCACCCAAGAGATGTTGGTGCTGCTGGTCTGTAGACCACAGTTTAAGTAACAAGGTCCCAGAGCCCCCTGCTCATCATTTGAAGTGAAACTCAGATGCGTCACCTCCTGTCTGTGGCATCCTGACAAGAGAGCTCACATTCCCCTCCCAAGGCAGAATTTATTATTATCTCATCTGTGATTCCAAAGCATTTTGTGCATTGAGGCCTTCCTTTATGTTGTGATTATTCTACTTGAACAATGGTTCCCAGGCTGGCTGTATGTGAGTCACCTGGGGAACTTTTGAAAAACTATCAGTGCCTAAGCCCAGCCCCATTCTGATTTTACTGTGGTCTCAACTCTCTCTCTCTTTTTAAATGACACTATTTTTAAAAGGCTGTTAAGCGGGGATCACTTGAGCCCTGGAGTTCGAGACCAGCCTGAGCAATGTAACAAGACTCCTCTACAAAACAATTTAAAAATTGGTTGTGGTGGCACGCACCCAGGCGTGCACCCATAATCGTAGCTACTCAGGAGGCTGAAGTGGGTGGGAGGATTGCTTGGACCCAGAAGGCTGATGCTGCTGAGAGCTACGATTGTGCCACTGCACCCCAGCCTGAGTGACAGAGTGAGACCCTGTGTCTAAAAAAAATAAAGGCTGGTACTAAAGTCTGAAATAAATTTCTCTGGGAGAGTATTGTCTGGACGTAGTTTCTAAACTATGTTTCCTGGGAACAAGGGGTTCTCTGGAGGGGCTTTAAGGTCTACTCTGGGGGAATGGGTGGGAGGCAGAAGAAGAAGAAGGAACACAGTGCGTGGGGGCAAGAGATAGAGCCAGTCAACCAGCCCAACAAAGAATACAGAGCCTACTATGAGCAGGTGCTGTTCCAGGAACCCAGTGCTTTAGTTCTTCCAGGAACCCAGTGAAGAAGGGTTTACAGAGAGAGAAGAGGTAAAGGGGCTGAGTTCCAGGGCCAGGGCTGGAACTGGGGCTTCTGTCCCCAAGTCCTTTTCACTTTTCACAGTTTCCTGTAAGAAAGCTACGGAGTTCCAGAAAAAAAAAATGGCCCAAGGGAGGTTTTAGTCTTCTTCTACCAATGTCCTTTCAGATCATTCTAGAAGGCATCTGACCTCCTGGCTGCAGGAATGGGAATCAGGGGTGGGAGGGTCAGATAAGCACCCACAGAGCTGGATTTGCCTGAGCTGCCTGGAAGAAGCTTCCAGCCCTGGATGCTGGGCCTCTGGTCACCAGCCCTCTTCTGGCCTCCGGCCACCTGCCTCTTCTTTTACTTTCCCTAAGATAGCACCCCTGTTTCACCTCCGCTAGGAAGTTGGCAGTTACTGCCTCCACATCTCCAACTCCTTCCTCGTGTCTGCTCTCCCATGGCATCGGAGAGGCTGTAGAGTGGCACCTAGCCACAGACGTTTCTCATCCTCCTGTGAGTAGAAAGGGTGCAGGAGGGGAGGTTGCCCGCAGAGAATGTAACCATGGATATAATAAGAAGCCCTAGAAGGTAAGCTCCCCGAGAGCAAGGATTTTTGTCCATTTCCTCAATTGCTGTAATTTAGGGTCCACAACAGTGCTTGGCACATGATAGATGCTCAGGAAATATTTATGGAAGAAATGAGTGAACTCTTCTCGCCCATGAGGCATTGGGTACTGTGCTGGATACTTACTTACTTTGTGTCATTTATTGTTAGCTACTGAAGTATCTCATTCATGTTCACTGTTGGGGCAGGAGCCTGGAGATTCAGAGGATGCACTTTGCTAGCTTTGTGGCCATAAGCCATTTACTCTCTCTAAGTTTTAGTTTCTCTACGTGAAAAAAAAAATGTGTATGTGTGTATGTGTGTGTGTGTGTGCGCGCACATAATTCTGGCCTCTCAAAGTGGATGTGAGAAGTGAGGGAGCCAGTGTGTCTACTCAGCCCAGGCTGGGTATAAATGGCTCATGCCTGTAATCCCAACACTTTGGGAGTCTAAGGAGGGAGGATCACTGGAGCCCAAGCAACATAGTGAGATCCTGTCTCTACAAAAAATATTTTAAAATTAGCTGCGCATGGTGTCACGCACCTGTAGTCCCAGCTGTCTGGGAGGCTGAGGCGAGGGGACTGCTTGAGCCCAAAAGTTGAAGGCTGCAGTGAGCCGTGATTACACCATTGCGTTCCAGCTTGGGTGACAGAGAAAGATTCTATCTCTAAAAAACAAAACAAAACAAAAACTAAAATACTCAGCCCAGTGTCTGGCCCCTGAAGAAAAATGAAGCAGAAGAAAGAGAGGAGAGGGAAGGAAAGTGAGGAAGGAGGAGAAGAGTGTTGCCATGTTCCCAAGAGGGGAAGAGCATTGCTAAGTTTTAACTGCCAAATGAAAATATTTAAAACCACCCAAAACCCAGAATATTGCTTCCATGTATTATCACTGCCATTTTATTGTTTTTTTGAGAAGGAGTCTCACTCTGTCACCCAGGCTGGAGTGCGGTGGCACGATCTCCACTCACTGCAACCTCCGCCTCCTGGGTTCAAGCAATTTTCCTGCCTCAGCCTCCCGAGTAACTGGGATTACAGGCATGAGCCACCACACCCGGCTTATTTTTGTATTTTTAGTAGAGATGAGGTTTCACCATGTTGGCCAAGATGGTCTCAAACTCCTGACCTCAAGTGATCCATCTCCCTCGGCCTCCCAAATTGCTGGGATTACAGGCGTGAGCCACTGGCCCACTGTCATTTCTAAAACAAAAATTTGAACACTGAAACTGTGGGAAGGTCTGATTTCAGAATATATGAAATTCTTCCCAAGAAAACTCAGTTTGCACTTTACCCTTGACATTTTCACCAAAAGAACAGATGAGGGCCAGGCGCGGTGGCTCATGCCTGGAATCCCAGCACTTTGGGAAGCGGAGGCAGGCGGATAACCTGAGGTCAGGAGTTCGAGATCAGTCTGACCAACATGGCGAAACCCCGTCTACTAAAAACACAAAAAATTAGCTGGGCGTGGTGGCACACACCTGTAATCCCAGCTACTCAGGAGGCTGAGGCCGGAGAATCTCTTGAACCTGGGAGGCAGAGGTTACGGTCAGCCAAGATCATGCCACTGCACTCTAGCCTGGGCAACAGAGCGAGATTCTGTCTCAAAAAAAAAAAAAAAAAAAGAATCCTGAGTGAGATAAACAGCTAGTTTAATTTTCTGGATGTTCCTTCTTAATAATAAAATAATATAAGAAATAAGACAGCATTTAAAAACAACATTGTGAATAATAATGTGTGACTACATGAGTCGGTAATCTGGGCCATTTGTACACCTGGGATTCAAGTTACTGCTTATCTTAAGACCATAGTGTCCACGAATAATGACATCTTTCGTTTTCCACAATACTATTCTGCCCCTGTCTATTGCATGTCATGTGCACATGCCATATGAATATGGGCATCTAAAGAGTGGGAATGTGTAGTTATATCTGTGTCCTGGGAAAGTTACCTCTTCATAAACTATACCAGGTAACTGTATAACTACCGACAGCTGATAACTTTTATCGAGGTATGATTCACATGCATTAAAATGCATGATCTTAAGTGTATATTTCCATTCGTTTTGACAAAAGTGTGTACCCATTGGCCCACAATCTACAGAGATAGAACATTGTTGGCACCTCATGAAGTTCTTCCATGCCCCAGATTAATCCTTATAATAACCTTCCTTTACTTCACAGCTACTGTTCTGAGACCCATCACCATTACATTGGTTTTATCATTTCTAAAAGTTCATATAAATGGAATCATGAGGTATGTACTCTTTCATGTCTGGCTTGCATTCACTCCACATAGCATTTTTTAGATTAATTCATGTTGTTGCATGTATCAGCAGCTCATTTCGATTTGCTGCTGAGCAGTATTCCATTGTACGAATAACCAGAATTTCTTTATCCATTCTTCTGTTGATGGACATTTGGGTTGTTTCCAGTTTGGAGAACTAAATCTTCTTATAATAAATTATTTAAATGATTTTAAAATAATAAACTTATTTATAAATAAAGCTTCTACAAATATTTGTGTACAAGAGTTTGTGTAAACATATGCTCTTATTTCTCCTGGTATGTACGTCGGAGCAGAATTATTAGGTATTAACTAGGCTGGTGAATTTTTTTTAAGAAAGCATTTTATTGACATATAATTCACATACCATACAATTTGCTTATCTAAAGTGTACAATTCAATGATTTTTAATATACTCACAGAGTCATGTAACCATTACTGCAATCAATTTTAGGATATTTTCATCACCCTAAAAAGAAACCCCCTGTCCTTTCACCATCACCCCAATTTCCACATTCCTACCCTCCCCTAGCCTTAAGTAACCATTAATTTACTTTGTTTCTATAAATTTGCCTATTCTGTACACTTCATATAAATGGAATCATGCAATGTATGGTCTTTTGTGACTGATTTATTTTACATTGTGTAAGTTTTCAAGGTTCATCCATGTTGTAGCAGGTATCAATACTTTATTCCTTTTTAATTGCCAAGTAATATTCCATTGTATGAATATACCACATGTTTTTTATGACATTTGGTTTGTTTTCATTTTCAGCTACTATGAATCATGCTGCCATGAACATTTGTGTACATGTTTTTGTGCAGACATATTTTTTTGTTTCTCCTGGGAATAAACCTAAGAGTGGAATTGCTGGGTCATATGGTAGCTCTGTATTTAACTTTTTGAGGAACAAACAGACTGTTTGCTAAAGTGTGGGCATCATTTTACATTCCAACAAGCAATTAATGAGGCTTCCAATTTCTCTGAATATTCATCAACACTTACTACTGTCTGTCTTTTATTTTAGCCACCCTAATGGGTGTGAAGTGGTATCTCATTGTGGTTTCAATTTGCATTTCCCTGATTGTTAATGATGTTGAGCATCTTCTCATAAGTTTATTGGCTGTTTATATATTTTCTTTGGAGAAATGTCTATTCGGATTGCCCATTTTTAAGTTTGGTTGTCTTTAATTATTGGGTTGTAGGGGTTCTTTATGTATTCTAGACACAATTAGCAGGTATTTATCAGATATATGCTTTGTAAATATTTTCTCCGAGTCAGTTGGTTGTCTTTTCACTTTCTTGATGGTGTCCGTTGAAGCAGCAAAATTTTAAATTTCAGTAAAGTCCAGCTTATCTGCTGTTTCTTTGGTTGATTGTGCTTTTGGTGTCATACCTAAGTCAGGCATACATTTAATCTTATGAAATCCTGAAGGCGTATGTGAGTTGTGCATGTCTTAGCACAGAAACATGCTCATGAAAGATAGATTACTTGTGAATGAAGCTCAGGGGTGGTGAATATACAACTAGAGGCTTTGTGAGGTTCAAGTAAAGAATTTGTGGAAGAAGTTGCCAAGATGAAGCAAAAAAATACAAGTTCATGCAGTTTTTAAAAGTTATCTACCAATTGCAATCAAATGAAGAAAATAGGCTTGGTTTGAACATTCACGTTTAAAATTTGGAGACAAGTTGCTCCTGGTGGGCTGTTGATGTCTCCATTTTACAGTGGAGAAAATTCCTGGACTGTTTCCTTATGTATAAAATGGAAGTGCTGACTCCTACCCTGCCTAACTCACAGGGTTGTTGTGAGAAGCAAATGAGTGAATGCATGGGAATGCTCCTGTCAGCTTAAAGTCCTGTGTAAGTGCGAAGTGGTGGTGTTGTCTATGATAAATTCACACAGTTTTCCTTTGAGCAACTGTTGTAGAACTTCATCTTAGTCTGTTCAGGCTGCTATAACAGAATACCATCGACTGGGTGGCTTAAACAATGAACATTTGTTTCTCATAGTCCTGAAGGCTGGAGAGTCCAAGATCAAGGCCCTGGCTGATTCAGTGTGTGGTGAAAGCTCTCTTCTTGGTTAGCAAATCCTCACTTGGAGGCAAGTGGAGACAGATCATCTCTCTCATGTCTCTTCTTATAAGGACATCAATCCCACCTGTGAGGACTCCATCCTCATGACGTAATCACCTCCCAAAGGGCCCTGCCTCCAAATACCATTACATTGAGAATTTGGGTTTCAGCCTAGAATTTGGTTGGGGGCAGACACAAACATTCAGCCCACTGCAAACATTTTACCCATATAATGCATGATTCTAAGCATTTTACATTTATTAACTTGTTTACCTCCTTAAGAAGTATTATTGCTATCATTCTAGTTTCACAATGAAGAACTTGAGGCTTGGACAGGTTTCCCTCCCAGAGTCCACACAGTTATAAACGCTCAAGCTAGGATTTGAACACAAGATAGAACTGGCTGGAGTCTGAGCTGCTACTATTGTGCTGTCTGTCTTTCTAAGAAGACACTGTCATACCTCTGAGTAGCATCCCTACGTTATAGTAACTCTCTCCATCCACAGCCTTTGCTTACTTGTGGGAGGGTTACGATCTTCAAATTCTTTGGAGTGTTACCCATTAGACATAACAGAAGATGCTGAAACTTTGCCTAAAATGTTAATGATTTTCCATTTTGGTCTTCTAGAGGTTTGTAATGAGATGGCTGGGTAAGCCATATGCTTCGTGCACACTATAACAATCTTTGTATTTATGGGACAACTAGAACCACCAACCTGATAGAGCAGATCTCATGAGCTTCTGTATGAGGCTGTCTTTCCCAGGACGTGCAACATGGTGACCAGCTGAGGTGAGATATGCCCTTTGGCTTTGATTGCTAAGAAGGAAGCATTCCCACATCCAAGGTCAATCTCCATCCTCACCGCCTGGACGGTTTGGCCTTGCTCCTTATAGACTTCTCTGGTGCTCAGGCTTTGCCTCCTTTTGCCTGAGAGGCTATGGTAACCAGGCTGGAGAGGTACCTTGCATGACTGGGTGGGGACACCTGGGGATGGAGAGAGCACTCTTTCTTTCTTTTCTATTTTAAAACAACTAGGGACCACTAGTTAACACCTGTAAATTGACCAGAAAGCAAAACATTTTTTAAGCAAAATAATTCTGGTTTTCTAAAAGTTGCATATCCCGATTACTGAGGTTTCAGAGCATCAGCTGTGGAAATTCTAAATTAGGTGAAATTTCACTCAGCAACTCCGGAAACTACTGAATATTCAACTCAAGAAGAACCAACTGAGAAAACCACCTGCATTGCCAACTTTAGCATTTTCTACAGAACAATTAGAAGCAGAAGTCACAGCCCCAAAGATCACATCACTGGAGATAGGCTGGCTCCATCTCCAGCATTGACTGAAAGGGACAGGAAATTATCAGTTGTACCTAAATGGTACTTATAAAAAACAAGAAGCTCCTACAACTTTATAGCCACTTGGGAAAAGCAAACAACATTTGGATGAATAACCCCTCCAAATGAGTTTTCTGTTGGTAAATGAGGTAGATTAACTTAGGGGAGCCCCAACATCTCTCCCACCTGAAATAGTCATGATTCTGAAAGATGCCTAGGGTAAATTCATGTCACCAATGATCAGCTGCAGCCCCCGCAGACCTGTGATTTAAATTCACCTCCAAGCTGCCCTGGATGTTCTCCTGGGCCCAGGTTATGGAGGAAGATTCACAGTGACTCAGAAGCCCCTAGGGAAAGCATAACCTAGGGAAAGCCTAGCCCTAAGCCTCACAGGGCAGAAATCCACAAAAATTAGTTCCACTCGTTCATAAAGAGCCTGTGTTTTCTCTTTTCCTTAAAGCAAAGAACCAAATAATCTGAAAAAAAAATGAAGATGAATGAAAACACTCTGAAGCTTATTATTTTGTTTTCATTTTTCAATAGATTAAAAGAGAGTGGAATTTATATTAACTTATTTTAAGAAATTATATGCCATCAAAGTTACTCTGTGAGTCAAGACAATCACATGCTGGAAAAAGTTAAACAGTAATACATTGAATCACATAACTTATGTTGTGTTATGTTGTTCTTTCCTGTTGTATCTTTACCCATGAGTTCAATTTAAGTGTGTTGTGTATTTTACCTTAAAATTAAATCACACTCTTTCTTGTCTTCAAGAGTTGACAGTTCCTAATGTGGCTTCTCATTTAACAAATTTATTCTTGTCATCCCCCCAAGCCTCTATTTCATTCCAGTGAATCAGCTCCTCTAATTAGCAGGAAAGAAACTGGAATTAATTAACTAAAAGATCTGAGCTGTTATCAAAATGTCTTGTTGGACAACATGGTAAATAAGAAGAATGTGTCACAAATAAAATCATTTTACAGATCAGCCATTTCAGGAAAGGGCAGGAGAGGACAGAGTTCACAAGAAAGCCCAGGCCTGGGATCAAAAGCACAGGTTTTCCTATCTATTAATCATGTGTCCTGGGGCAAATGACTTTATGTTTCTGGGCCTCAGGTGCTTCCTCAAGGAACTGGAGGTAGTAACCTATGACTGCTTCAAGGGCTTGTTCTTGGGGCCAATGAAATCACCGATGTGAAAATGTTTTGTAAATGCCAAAGCACCATTCAATTGCAAAGTATTATTATTCCGAGGCAGCTGGATTTGCTGGGAGGAACAACAAAAGAAGTCTTTGCATTTTGTATTCAGTCCTCAGACAACATGCTGAGGGGACCCCATTTCTACAAGCCTCTTCCATCCTAGCAGCCCCCATGAAGGGCTCCTCACTGCCATCGTAGCTTTAAGCCTAATTGATTTCATGGCATTTCCTCTCTTCACCACCACATCTGCCCCTAGTGACTTCCCTGAAACCTGACAAGCATATCGAATTTGATCAAAAAGAAGCCTGGAGACTTCTTGTGAGTCTGTATTTGAGCCTAGAAGCCTATGTATTTCAATCAAAGGCAGGCTTGGAAATGAAGAAAAGGTTGCCTTAAACAATTTTACTGTGATTCCAGCAGAGGGAGACAGGACTGCACTTTCCCACAGGATATATGCATTTTAATTTAAAGGTTTGCAATATGAAGAGCCAGCCTTCCTCCCTCCCTCCCTCCCTTCCTTCCTTCCTTCTTCCATCAAATCACGGTACTCATGATTTTAATGTCCCTTGGTGGAGAAAATACATGGCTGAAGACCATTACAAATTCAGCTATGCTTCCAAAATGAGTTTGTGTCTATTGATCACAAGAGCCATTAGGGCATTTGGAAACAGCAGTCAAGGCATGTTATATATTCTTACTGACTCTTCATTGATAGTTCATATTTATAACCTCTAATTTAAACTGGAGATTGCATTTTAAAAACCACTTATGGCTCCTGGTGGAAAGAGCTAGCAAAAGTAAGAAGTAGGGGTTGCCTCATTGGAAGGAAACTAAAGTGCTCAACTTCCTAGGAAGGATTTTGGTCAAGTATTTAATGGATTGCTCAGATAATCACCAGATAATTGATCTGAGTAGTTGTAAGACATTTATTATTTGTGGGTTTTTTGAGCCAGGCCTTTAAGCAGAAGACGTTTATTATTTGATCAACAATGAAAAATAGGCCAGGTGCGGTGACTCACGCCTGTAATCCCAGCACTCTGGGAGGCCAAGGAGGGCGTATCACCCGAGGTCAGGAGTTCAAGACTAGCCTGGCCAACGTGGTGAAACCCCATCTCTACCAAAAATACAAAAAAATTAGCTGAGTGTGGTGGCAGGCACCTGTAATCCCAGCTACTTGGGAGGCTGAGGCAGGAGAATCGCTTGAACCTCGGAGATGGAGGTTGTAGTGAGCTGAGATCGTACCATTGCACTCCAGCCTGGGTAACAATAGCGAAACTCCGTCTCAAAAACAAAAAATGGTGAGAAATAAGAACTCCAAAAGAAATGTAATTTTTCATCCACTAGTGTACAAAGCGTTATGCTGGGTGCTGACTGTAATAAAAAGATGAATAAGATACAGTGATGCCATTTAGATTGTCCTTTGAGAAAGAGGACTAACAAGGTATATGTGAAACAGTAGCCAACCGTTTTAGGCAGCAGATAATTAAACCCTAAAGTCATGTGGTACAGAATAAATGCCACTGGTACATGGACAAAGAGAGCTCCCAGTGAGCTACTGTGGTCAGGAGAGGTTATTTTATGGAGGACATGAGTTTCACATAATGGTTTGGGTTTAGATAAACTTTTCAAGGTGAGAAAAATTGGGGCAATTATGGTATTGGATTTTAAAATTAAATCAATGACAATCAGAAATACTTTTATTTCAACCCTTGTTGAAGTTTTCCTAAAATGTATGAATATATGGACATCTGAAATTGTTTCCTATATTTTGAAAATACTTCAGGATTAAACTCAGAAAAAAATTAAATGTATTTATGCATTTCTTTTAGGAAATAAAAGCTTTAGGCATTTGATAGGTTAATTTATTCATTCATTAAATATTTATTGAACACCTACTGTAAGCCAGGTAAGGTTCTAAGTGGTGAGCAAAATAAGTATGTCTCATTGATTATTAAAATATTGGGGAGGTCAACAATAAAAAAGTACTTAGATATGCTTCAAAGGAAAAGAACAAGTTGAAGTGACAGCAAATAACAGATGTAAAATCTACTTAAGTAGAACAGTCAGGGAGAGCTTTGGTTGAGATTTAAAGAATGAGCAAAGCCAGGCCAGCAAAGTGGGGAGCAGAGCTCCAGGTAGGCCCCTAGGGCTAGTTTGAGGTGCCCAGGTATAGTATCATATGTAGGTTGTATGCATATATATGTATATAAAATCATATACATTATATATATTATATATCCTACTTCATTTGCTTATTTATTTCAAGGAATTGCTTATGTGATTATAGGGGCTGGCAAGTGTGAAATTTGCCGTCCAGGCCAGTAGGTTACAACTCTTGGGTGGTTGCTGTAGTCTAAAGGCAGAATTTCTCTCCCAGGAAACCTCAGTTTTGTTGCGTTTAAGGCTTTCGAACTGATTGCCTAAGGCCCACACACATAATTGAGGGTAATCTCCTCCTACCTAAAGCCAACTGATTGTAGATGCTAACCACATCTACACAATACCTTCACAGCTAGACCTAGGTTAGTGTTTGATTAAATAACTGGGTACTACGACCTAGCCAAGTTGACACATTAAACCAACAATCCCAGCAGGAAACCATCACATCTAGCACAGTGTCTGGAGTACTGTGAGATAGGAAAAGAAAGTCAGATAAATTTGGGAAGTTGCGTAGCGGTCTTGAGGCTCAGATAGAGTTCAGCTTTTATTCCCAGTGCATTGGGAAACCACAGAAATGTATCACCAGGGAATGGAGACTGATGCATCTTAGAGCCTATTTTTCATTCTCTTAATCTGTGGGACCCAAATTAAAAAATAATCCACTCTGGCTACTCTCTGGAGAATAAAATAAAGAGTGCAATTTGGGGAGAATAAAATAGGGAGCCTAGTCAAGATCTAGTGGAGAGGCAGAAACCAATGGAGTGACTTCAACAGGGAACATTTGATAGAAGGAGTTGTTAACTATGCACAAGGTGGATAACTTTTAAAAGGTGTAGAAGAGGGAGCAACTGCAGAGAACACCTCTAGGGCTGAGAGAAGAACAAGGAAGGAACTTGGAAATCTAGAGGAGGTCCTGCAAGGTCTGTGATCAATGCTCTGATGAGAAGGTGTGACTCCTGCAGGAACACGCTATTCACCACTGTGGGGAAGAAGAAACTTGCAGGGGGCTGCTTGCTGGAACCATAAGGACCTCAGCTGCTTTGAAGAACACCACAGGAAATAGCTACACACTGTGCCCCTTCCTGCCACTTAAAAAAAAATGCATTGTATTGACTGGCAAAGTAGAAATGTGGTTTACAGAGTCAGCTCAAGTATTGTACAGTAGGGCAAAGAAAGTTGGGCTTGAGGATAAGAGCAAATAAGTGGATAACTGGCACTGGGATCAAGGGTGGATTTGGTGGCCAGGTGCGGTGGCTCATGTCTGTAACCCTAGCACTTTGAGAGGTCAAAGTGGGAGGACTGCTTGAGACCAGGAATTCAAGACGAACTTGGGCAACATAGGGAGACCCTGTCTCTACAAAAAATATAACAAATTAGCTGGGCATGAAGGTGCATGCTTGTAGTCCCAGCTACTCAGGAGGCTGAAGTGGGAGAATCGCTTAAGCCCAGGAGATCGAGGCTGCAGTGAGCAGTGATCATACCACTGCACTCCAGCCTGGACTCTGCCTCAAAAAATAAAAATAAAAATAAATAAATAAAAAAGGGTGGACTTGGAGTTGAAGCTTTTAGGAAGCTATTGCAGTGGTCAAGGGGAGAGTTGATGGGGGCTGGATGACAGTGGTGGCAACATAGTTGGAGAAGTAGACTTATTCAAGTTATCTATTGGAGGTAGGTACTCAAAAATGTTAAGTTGGCATCTTTATTCATTAGAAGAGAATATTGAAAATATGAAAATTCTATGGTGTGACTCAGGCTCTTAACATTACACAAATAATTCCAAACATGAAGTCTTAGTGGCAGTATTTATTAATTCACTTATTTGTGTAGCAAAATAAATTTAAAAAGTCTAAATAAATGGAGAGATGTTCAATTTTTATGGATAGAAAGACTCAATATTTTTAAGATGTCAGTTCTTCCCAACTTTATCTAGAGATTCATTGCAATTCCAATCAAAGTCTCAGTGAGTTACTTTGTGAATATTGACAGACTCTAACATTTGTACAGAAACAAAAAAATAGAATGGTCAATACGATATCAACAAAGAAGAACAAAATTGGACTACATACACTACTCAACTTAAAGACTTGTTATAAAGTACAGTAATTAAGACAGTGTAGTATTGGTGAAAGAGTAAACAGTAGATCAATAGCCATTTCTGCCTTGTCTCACAGGGGTCCTTGGGGAGGGCTGCCAAAGGAACTGGGAAAATACCACAGGGAGAAGGAAATAGAGAACCTAGAAATAGACACAAATATATTCAACTGATCTTTGATAAAGGATCGAAGGCAATTCAGTGGAGAAAGGATAGGTTTTTTTCCAACAAATGGTGCTGGAATAAGTGGACTGCCACATGCAAAAAAAAAAAAAAGAAAAAGAAATCTAGACATGGGAGGTATCCGGAAGAAAATGGTGGATAGGAGGCAGGATCACATTACAGCTCTCACTTGGACAGACAGAGCAGCCTGTGGAGACTTGCACTGTGAAATTTTGCTCCAAGATCTACTGCAAGAATATACCAGTAAAGCTGAGAGAATCCACAGACCTTTTGAAGGAAGTGGATTACCCTTGCAAGACCTAGGAGAGATCCCAAATACTGCAAGTGCCCATACTGAGAAAATGGGAAAGGGGAATTGTCCACCCACAAACACATAGCCTCCCTGGGGAACCTGAAGGTCCAGATCACAGAAAAAGGATTTGACTTTATCTGGAGCTGAGACAATTTAGGGAGCCAAGCAAAATACAAGGGTAGAGGAAGCAGTAGGAAAAGCCCTGTGGGCTCTCTGGGTCCCAGGGAAGCCATTTCTGCCTTGTCTCACAGGGATCCTTGGGGAGGACTGCCAGAGGAACTGGGAAAATACCACAGGGAGAAGGAAAACTCCTGCTGAACTTTATAACAATTCCAACCAAACATGAAGTTTCCTGGCCAGAACTTGGGGGAGGGCATAAATCCGGTGTACAGACTTCACAGGCAGGGAGGCATGAAAGCCCTGTTTGCTTTCTCAGCCAGGAGACTGGTACCCTGGGGCAAGTTCTCAGCCCTGCTCACCCATTTCCTAGAAACAAACTCGGTGCTGTTGGAGTGGGGGCATGGTGGGAGTGAGACCAGCCTTTTGGGTTGCACAGGAGCTGGGTGAGGCCTATAACTGCCGGCTTTCCCCTGCTTCCCTGACAACCTGCATGACACAGCAGAGGCAGCTATAATCCTCCTGAGAACATAACTCCATTGACCTAGGAACCACACCGCCATCTCCCACAGTAGCCACAGCAAGCCACGTCCAAGGAGAGTCTGAGCTCAGACATGCCTAACCCTACCCTTCCCAATGGGACTTCCCTCCCACCCTGGAAGCCAAAGACAAAGGTTATATTCTCTCGGGAGTTCCAGGACCTCACCCATCACCTGATCCTCCCCTATACTGCCATAGCTAATGCTCTCTTGAAAGTTCCACCTCCTGGCAGGAGGCCAACCAGCACAAAACTACAACTACAACTAAGGACTCTCAGAGTCCATTTCACTCCCCTGCCACCTCCAATGGAGCAGGTTCTGGTATCCATGGCTGAGAGACCTGAAGGCAGTTCACATCATAGGACTCTGTGCAGACACTCCCAGTACCAGCCCAGAGCCTGGTAGCTCTGCTGGGTGGCTAGATTCAGAATAGAATAACAATCACCAAGTTCTGCTCTCAGGAAGCCACATCCCTAGGAAAAGGGGGAGAGTGCTACATCAAAGGAGCACCCCATGGGACAAAAGAATCTGAACAGCAGTCTTGAGCCTCAATCTTCCTTTGACAGAGGCTACCAAAATAAGAAGGAACCAGAAAAACAATTCTGGTAATATGACAAAACAAGGTTCTTTAACACCCCCCTAAAAAAAAATCACACTAGCCCACCAGCAATAGATCCAAAACAAGAAATCCCTGAATTGCCAGAAAAAGAATTCAGAAGGTTGATTATTAAGCTAATCAAGGAGGCACCAGAGAAAGGTGAAGTCCAACTTAAGAAAATCAAAAGGATGATACAAGATATGAGGGGAGAAATCTTCAGTGAAGTGGATAGCACAAATAAAAAAAATCACAACTTCAGGAAATAAAGGACACATTTAGAGAAATGCCCTGGAGAGCCTCAGCAATAGAACTGAACAAGGAGAAGAAAGAACGTCAGAGCTCCAAGACAATGTTTTCGAAATAACCCAATCCAATGAAGACAAAGCAAAAAGAATGTTAAAAAATGAACAAAGGCCTCCAAGAAGCTTGGGATTATGTTAAATGACCAAATCTGAGAATAATTGACATTCCTGAGGATAAAGAGAAATCTAAAAGTTTTGAGAACATATTTGGGGAAATAATTGAGGAGAACTTCCCTGGCCTTGCTATAGATCTAGACATCCAAATACAAGAAGTTCAAGAACACCTAGGAAATTCATCACAGAAAGATCATTGCAGAGGCACATAGTCAACAGGTTGTCTAAAGTCAAGATGAGGGAAAGAATCTTACGAGCTGTGAGACAGAAGCACCAGGTAACCTATAAAGGAAAGCCTATCAGATTAACAGCAGATTTCTCAGCAAGAACTCTACAAGCTAGAATGGATTGGGGCCCTATCTTCAGCCTCCTTACACAAAACAATTATCAGCCAAGAATGTTGTATCCAGTGAAACTAGGCTTCATAAATGAAGGAAAGAGACAGTCTTTTTCAGACAAACAAATACTTAGAGAATTCACCACTACCAAGCCAGCACTATAAGAACTGCTAAAAGGAGCTCTAAATATTGAAACAAATCCTGGAAACACATCAAAACAGAACATCTTTAAAGCATGAATCTCACAGGACTTGTAAAACAAAAATACAATAAATATAAAAATAAATAAACCAAGGTATTCAGGCAACAAATAGGACAATGAATAAAATAGTAGCTCACATGTCAATACTAACTGAATATAAATGGCCTAAAGGCTCCATTTAAAAGATACAGAATTGCAGAATGGATAAAACTTCATCAACCAAGTATTTGCTGCCTACAAGAGCCTCACGTGCTCATGCCTTAATCCCAACACTTTGGAGGCCGAGGTGGGTGGATCACAGGCCAGGAGTTTGAGACCAGTCTCACTAACATGGTGAAACCTCATCTCTACTAAAAATACAAAAATTAGCCAGTGTAGTGGCAGGCACCTGTAATCTCAGCTACTCAGGAGGCTGAGGCAGGAGAATCGCTTGAACCCGGGAGGCAGAGGTTGCAGCGAACTGAGATCGTGCTACTGCACTCCACTCCAGCCTGGATGACAGAGTGAGACTCCGTCTCAAAAAAAAAAAAGCCTCACTTAACACATAAGGACTCACATATACTTAAGGTAAAGGGGTGTAAAAAGATATTTCATGCAAATTGACATCAAAAGCAAGCAAGAGTAGCTATTCTTATATCAGACAAAACAAACTTTACAGCAATAGCAGTTAAAAAAGACAAAGAGGGACATCACATAATGATAAACAGCCTTGTCCAACAAGAAAATATCACAATTCTAAATATATATGCACCTAACACTGGAGCTCCCAAATTTATAGAACAATTACTACTCGACCTAAGAAATGAGATAGACAGCAACACAATAATAGTGGGGGACTTCAACAAAGAAACAATAGATTTAAACTATATCCTAGAACAAATGGGGCTTAACGGATATTTACAGAATATTCTACCCAACAACTGCATAATATACATTCTATTCATCAGCACATGAAACATTCTCCAAGAGAGACTATATGAGAGATCACAAAGCAACTTTCAACAAATTTAAGAAAATTGAAATTATAACAAGTACTCTGTCAGACTACAGTGGAATAAAATTGGAAATCAACTTCAAAAGGAACCTTCAAAACCATGCAAATACATGGAAATTAAATAACCTGCTCCTGAATGATCATTGGGTCAACAAGGAAATCAAAATGGAAATTTAAAACTCTTTGAACTGAATGATAATAGTGATACAACCTATTAAAACCTCTGGGATACAGCAAAGGCAGTGGTAAGAGGAAACTTCACAGCCTTAAATGCCCACATCAAAGAGTCAGAAGGAGCACAAATAGACACTTTAATCACCTTCAAGGAATTAGAGAAACAAGAGCAAACCAAACCCAAACCCAGCAGAAGAAAAGAAATAACCAAGATCAGAGCAGAACTGAATGAAATGGAAACAAAAATACAAAAGATAAATGAAACAAAAAGCTGATTCGTTGACAAGATAAATAAAATTAATAGACCATTAGCAAGATTAACCAAGAAAAGAAGAGAGAAGATCCAAATAAGCTCAATTAGAAATGAAATGGGAGATATTACAACTGATACCACAGAAATACAAAACATCATTCAAGGCTACTATGAATACCTTTACATTCATAAACTAGAAAACCTAGAGGAGACGTATAAATTCCTGGAAAGATACAACTCTCCTAGCTTAAATCTGGAAGAATTAGAAACCCTGAACAGACCAATAACAAGAAGGGGGACTGAAATGATAATTTTAAAAAATACCAGCAAAAAAACAGTCCAGGTCCAGACGGATTCACAGCTGAATTCTACCAGACATTCAAAGAAGAATTGGTACCAATCCTATTGACACTACTCCACAAGATAGAGAAAGAGGGAATAATCCCTATATCATTCTATGAAGCTAGTATCACCCTAATATCAAAACCAGGAAAGGACATAACAAAAAAGAAAACTACACACCAATGTCCCTGATGAACATAAATGTAAATATCCTTAACAAAATATTAGCTAACCAAATCTAACAGCATATCAAAAAGACAATCCACCATAAACAAGTGGGTATCATACCAGGGATGCAGGGATGGTTTAACATATGCAACTCAATAAATGTGATACACTACATAAATAGAATTAAAAACAAAATCACATGATCATCTTAACAGATGCAGAAAAAGCACTTGACAAAATCTAACATCCCTTTATGATTAAAACCCTCAGCAAAATCAGCATACAAGGGACATACCTCAATGTAATAAAAGCTATATATGACAAACCCACAGCTAACATAATACTGAATGGGGGAAAAGTTGAAAGCATTCCTCTGAGAACTGGAACAGGACAAGGATACCCACTCTCACCACTTCTATTCAACATAGTACTGGAAGTCCTAGCCAGAGCAATCAGACAAGAGAAAGAAATAAAGGGTATCCAAATCGGTAAAGAGGAAGTCAAACTGTCACTGTTTGCTGATGATATGATCGTATACCTAGAAAACCCTAAAGACTCCTCCAAAGGCTCCTAAAACTGGTAAGTGAATTCAGCAAAGTTTCAGGATACAAAATTTATGTGCACAAATCAGTAGCTCTGCTATACACCAACAGCGAACAAGCTGAGAATCAAATCAAGAACTCAACCCCTTTTACAATAGCTGCAATAAAATAAAATAAAATAAAAGTAAAGTAAAATAAAATAAAATAAAATAAAATACTTAGGAATACACTTAACCAAGGAGGTGAAAGACCTCTACGAGGCAAACTACAAAACACTACTGAAAGAAATCATAGACAGTACAAACGGAAATACAACCCATGCTGACTGATGGGTAGAATCAATACTGTGAAAATGACCATACTGCCAAAAGCAATCTACAAATTCAATGCAAATCCCATCAAAATACCACCATCATTCTTCACAGAACTAGAAAAACCAATCCTAAAATTCATATGGAACCAAATAGGAGCCCACACGTGCAAAGCAAGACCAAGCAAAAAGAACATATCTGGAGGCATCACATTACCTGACTTCAAACTACATTATTATAAGACCATAGTCACCAAAACAGCATGGTACTGGTATAAAAATAGGCACATAGACCAATGAAACAGAATAGAGAACCCAGAAATAAACCCAAATACTTACAGCCAACTGATCTTTGAAAAGCAAACAAAACATAAAGTGGGGAAAGGACACCTTATTCAACAAATGGTGCTGGGATAATTGGCAAGTCACATGCAAGAGAATGAAACTGGATCCTCATCTCTCACCTTACACAAAAATCAATTCAAAATGTGTCAGGGACTTAAAGACCTGAAACTGAAAATTCTAGAAGATGGCCAGGCGCGGTGGCTCTCGCCTACAATCCCAGCACTTTGGGAGGCCGAGGCAGGTGGATCACGAGGTCAGGAGTTCAAGACTAGCCTGGCCAACATGGTGAAACTCCATCTATACTAAAAATACAAAAATTAGCTGGCTGTGGTGTTGGGTGCCTGTAATCCCAGCTACTCAGGAGGCTGAGGCAGGAGAATTGCTTGAACTTGGGAGGCGGAGGTTGCAGTAAGCCAAGATAACGCCCCTGCACTCCAGCCTGGGCGACAGAGCAAGACTCTGTCTTGGGGAAAAAAAAAATTCTAGAAGAAAACATCGGAAAAACTCTTCTACATATTGGCTCAGGCAAAGACTTCATGACCAAGAACCTGAAAGCAAATGTGACAAAAACAAAGATAAACAGGTGGGACTTAAAATAAAGAGCTTCTGCACAGCAAAAGGAACACTCAGCAGAGTAAACAGACAACCCACAGAGTGGGAGAAAATCTTCACAATCTATACATCAGACAAAGGACTAATATCCAGAATCTACAACGAACTCAAACAAATTACAAGAAAAAAAATTCCATCAAACAGTGGGCTAAGGACAGGAATAGACAATTTTCAAAAGAAGATATACAAATGGCCACCAAACATATGAAAAAATACTCAACATCACTAATGATCAGGGAAATGCAAATCAAAACCACAATGCGGGCAGGGCATGGTGGCTCACACCTGTAATCCCAGCACTTTGGGAGGCCAAGGCAGGCAGATCACCTGAGGTTAGGAGTTTGAGACCAGCCTGGCTAACATGGTGAAACCCTGTCTCTACTAAAAATACAAAAATTAGCTGGACATGATAATGCATACCTGTAATCCCAGCTACTACTTGGGAGGTTAAGGTAGGAGAATCACTTGAACTCAGGAGGCTGAGGTTGCAGTGAGCCAAGATCATGCCACTGCACTCCAGCCTGTGCGACAGAGCAAGACTCCATCTCAAAAAACAAAACAAAACAAACAAAAACCCTGGCGGCCAGGCATGGTGGCTCATGCCTCTAATCCCAGCACTTTGGGAGGCTGAGGCAGGCAGATCACGAGGTCAAGAGATCAAGACCATCTGGCCAACATGGTGAAACCCTATCTCTACTAAAAATACAAATCTTTGCTGGGCATGGTGGCACACGCCTGTAGTCCCAGCTACTCGAGAGGCTGAGGCAGGAGAATCGCTTGAACCCAGGAGGCAGAGGTTGCAGTGAGCTAAGATGGCGCCATTGCATTCCAGCCTGGTGACAGAGCAAGACCTCTGTCTCAAAAAAACCCCAAAATCCCACAATGCAATACCACCTTACTCCTGCAAGAATGGCCGTGAATAAACAAAAACAAAACAAAAACAAAACAAAACAAACAAACTAACAAAAACACATAGATATTGGTGTGGATCCAGTGAAAAGGAAACACTTCTACACTGCTGGTGGGAATGTAAATTAGTACAACCACTATGGAAAACAGTGTGGAGATTCCTTAGAGAACTAAAAGTAGAACTACCATTTGATCCAGCAATCCTGCTACTGAGCATCCAGAGGAAAAGAAGTCATTAAATGAAAAAGACACTTGTGCACACATGTTTATAGCAGTGCAATTAGCAGTTGCAAAAATGTGAAACCAGCCCAAATGCCCATCAATGAGTGGATAAAGAAACTGTGGCATATATATACAATGGAATACTACTCAGCCCTAAAAAGGAATGAATTAACGGCATTCACAGCAACCTGGATGGATCTGGAGAATATTATTCTAAGTGAAGTAACTCAGGAATGGAAAACCAAACATTGTATATTCTCGTTCATAAGTGGGAGCTAAGCTATGAGGATGTAAAGACATAAGAATTTCACAATGGACTTAGAGGACTTGGGGAAAGGGTGGGAGGGAGGTGAGGGATAAAAAGACTACAAATTGGGTTCAGTGTACATTGTTTGGGTAATGGGTGCACTGAAATCCCACAAATTACCACTAAAGAACTTACTCATGTAACCAAATACCACCTGTTCCCCAAAAACCTATGAAATTTTTTTTAAAAATCTAGACAAGGACATTGATTTTTACCCACTCTCAGACATCAAGTTTGTGATGATGCTTGTGATGACAAAATAATATATATGGATAAAATTAAGGCTCTGCTATCAAAAGGTCATAGTTTAATGGTCTATTGATCCTTGGCACCACAGTTGTGGTTGGAGCCATTGTGGAATGCTGGGCTGGGTGTGTTCAGACCACAAAACTTAGACTGTAAAAAAAATTAACTCAAACTAATTGAGGCTTCCTGTCCATCTAGATTTCTCATCAATCATGAAAATTTCAGTATAGATGGTGGGCAGTCTCCAAAAAGCCTATTGTCATCATTGTAATTAATAAGTAAAGTGCTTTCAGAGTGACACCAGCACCAGCTGGTTTATGGCATTGGTAACTCAGCAGGGAAGGAGAGACAGGGAAATGACAAAAAGAGCACATTACAGATGGGCATTAAAAAACCTCGAGATCAAGGAATCTGACCTGAATTAAACGAGCAGATGCAGAATGGGGGTGGTTCCTTTGGAAGCACACTATAAATACCACAGCCTTCCCGACAGGACTGATATTAACGGTCTGACTAATGTTTTGTCCCCTCTGTTTTATTTGGATGTTCTGACTAATCTGAGTATTTGGCTCCAGATATGCAGTGGGCCAAGGGGAAAAGGAGCCCCACAGAGTGGGTTGACAGGAATCGAATTTGGGATCCAAGTCACTGCTGCTTAACTCTTGGGATGGGAAGAAAAATTGGAGAGTTCAGCACATTGCTGACTGTTCCCTCAAATTTATTCTTTGTTTTCATCGTGATATAATTTTAGCTAGGTATAAGATGACTCATCGAGAGACTACATTTCTTGGACTCCTCACAGTTAGGAGTGACTACGAGGCCAAGTTTTTTTTTTTTTTTTTTTTTTTTGAGACGGAGTCTCGCTCTGTCACCCAGGCTGGAGTACAGTGGCCGGATCTCAGCTCACTGCAAGCTCCGCCTCCCGGGTTTACACCATTCTCCTGCCTCAGCCTCCCGAGTAGCTGGGACTACAGGCGCCCGCCACCTCGCCCGGCTAGTTTTTTGTATTTTTTAGTAGAGACGGGGTTTCACCGTGTTAGCCAGGATGGTCTCGATCTCCTGACCTCGTGATCCGCCCGTCTCGGCCTCCCAAAGTGCTGGGATTACAGGCTTGAGCCACCGCACCCGGCCGAGGCCAAGTTTCTTGCCAATGAAATGTGAATTGAAGTGATGAGTGCAGCTCCTATGTCACTTGCCTAAACAGAAATTGCTTGCCTTTCATGTCTTCTCTGCCTACTGGAAGCCCAACTTTAACCAGGTACACAAAGACCACACCCTGAGAAAGAGGAACAAGACAAAGAGCACTTCGTTCTGGAGCAGATTCCCATCAGCCTGGACCACTCACCTCTAAGCTGTTCCATGACAAAGAAATGCTATTCTATCTTTTTATTGATCTTTCCATGGTTCGATTACAAGCAGCTTAAATTGTAGGCTTGGCAATATAGTGAGTAAAGCAGCAGCTGCTTTAGGAACTGAAAAATGGCTCTTCGGGTCATTGTTTCATCAAATTCCTTTCCTTTGCCTTTTTAATTGTCCCTTATCCCCCACCTGGCAAGAACCAGTCCAATACTGGGAGATTGTGTTTAGGCCCTGAGCTCAGAGCCAGAAGCAAAATTGGTGCACTTGTGCAGTCATCCCTCAGTACCAAGGGGATTGGTTCCAGGACCCCAAGGATTCCAAAATCCATGGATGCTTAAGTCCTTT
The DNA here is from genome assembly GCF_001698545.2 of Rhinopithecus bieti. NCBI lineage: Eukaryota > Metazoa > Chordata > Mammalia > Primates > Cercopithecidae > Rhinopithecus > Rhinopithecus bieti. The sequence goes on from NW_016806491.1 coordinate 1,209,427, forward strand.
CATAAAATGGGATAGTATTTGCATATAACCTATGCACATTCTCCTGTATACTTGAAATAATCTCGAGATTACTTCTAATATCTAATACAATGTAAATACTAGCAAGTAGTTGTTATACTATATCAGTTTTTGAATTTGTGTTCTTTAATTATTTTTCTATCCCCAGATATTTTTGATCTGTACTTGGTTGAATCTACAGATGGAAAGCCCATGAATGCAGAGGGCTGACTGTGGCTAGAAAATGTGCTGCAGGGAGCACGTGCAAGCAGCTGATGAGCACCTGCAGCCACTGTCTGGAGCAGCTCGGTGTGCTGCCTGCAGTTCACCCATCAGTCAGTGAGTGCCTTGTGTGTGGTGTTGGGTTGGCTCTAAGGGCTTGGGGCAAGGGGACATTGGATGGCCATGAGAATATAAGGTGGAGTTAAGTACTGCCTGGTCCTTCCTCTGCTGATGAAATCATTGCCCTGGAGACCCTGCATTGCTGCAAGGAAGGCCATGATGGCTGAGGAATAAAAAGGAGAGTGATAAGAGAGAGAAGGCTGGTACACTCAATAAAGGAAAAGAAGAGTTTTGTCAAAAAATAGTGTTTTTGGCCAGGTGCAGTGGCTCACGCCTGTAATCCCAGCAATTTGGGAGGCTGAGGTAGGCGGATCACCTGAGGTCGGGAGTTGGAGACCAGCCTGACCAACATGGAGAAATCCCATCTCTACTAAAAATACAAAATTAGCCGGGCCTAGTGGCGCATGCCTGTAATCCCAGCTACTTGGGAGGCTGAGGCAGGAGAATCGCTTGAACCCGGGAGGCAGAGTTTGCAGTAAGCTGAGATCGTGCCATTACACTCCAGCCTGGGCAATGAGAACAAAACTCTGTCTCAAAAAAAAAAAGTATTTTTAAAAATTGGTCTGAAGTGTTATAGTTCAGTAAGTCAGTCTGGATCCTTAATATGCTCTGATGCTGGCCCTAACCGGTTCTCTCAGGCCTCTTTACAGCTCCCTACTACATCCTTGTCCTATAAAGAGGGCACAGATACTCTCCGCATTAGAGCCACATGTTGTTAGTGGGAAATAACGTTGATTAAGAACATTTACAAGCAGCAAAGTAGCGAAATGTCATAGCTTTCTGAGCTCTCATGATAGCAGTAAGAGGGATGCATGGTTGGCTCAAGCCCAAAGCAGAAAGGGCTCTAAGACAGGGCCCCTCCCCTCAAGGTTCTGCCATAGGAACTTCCGGGTGGAGGAAGTGGCCTTGTTGCAAAGGCTCAGCAGCTGGTACCATCTGTCCTGCCATCAAGCTAACTGGGGACCTGCTGAACCAGCTGTCTGCTTAGCTAAGAGAGGGTAGGAAATGCGTGTTTGAGGCCTTCTGGTTTGCTCTCTTTGGTTATGCCCAGGCTCCTGGCTCCTGGAGCTAGCCCAGGATCCTCTAAACAAGAAAGAAAGATATTTTCCAATCTGGGCATTAAGAGCCATTTAATGTCCTTTCTACCTCCCCAATTTAATGCCTTATTGTATTGTTCATTTTGATGTACTCAGCCCCAGAATGTCTCCCTTAAAATTTGGTCTTTAAATCAGCAAGTCACCACAACTTAATTATCTAACCATGCTTAGCTTACGTTGACCTCGGGAGACATCACATATTCTGCCTTTATTTCTATATGTTGAATGTTTTTGACATCTATTAATTGAAAGTACATTAAAGGATGATTTATATAAGAGGATATAATCATGACTCTCACCTAACTATAAAATGAACAGACATTGAAGATTTTATTTAACTCATTATTTAGCTAAGGGACCAGTAAGATGTTACAACTGGTTCAAATAAGGACTTGATTTATAGAGATTTATACTCTCCACAGCACAAAAGGAATAATTTGCATAGTTATGGACAGGAAGGATATGCGTTACTATCAGTTTTCTACGTGTTAACATCTACTATTAGAGAATTGTAATGGGCCAGGCGCGGTGGCTCACGCCTGTAATCCCAGCACTTTGGGAGGCCGAGGTGGGCGGATCACGAGGTCGAGAGATCGAGACCAGCCTGGCTAACACGGTGAAACCCCATCTCTACTAAAAATGCAAAAAATTAGCCGGGCGTGGTGGCAGGGGCCTGTGGTCCCAGCTACTTGGGAGGCTGAGCCAGGAGAATGGCGTGAACCCGGGAGGCGGAGCTTGCAGTGAGCCGAGATCGCCCCACTGCACTCCAGCCTGGGCGACTGAGCAAGACTCCGTCTCAAAAAAAAAAAAAAAAAAAAAGAGAATTGTAAAATAGCCTAAAGACAATCAAAGGCATACATTCCTATAGGATGAGACAATCCCTGGAGGTCCCACTGGACAAGGCTCAGCATTCTATTGAAAGAACACCCAGTAATCTCTTTTGCTCATTTCAAAGTTTGACAATTTTTCCTGACCATCTTCCTTCTCCTTGTTATTATATACAATTCTAAAGATTATTCTTGATCACAAAAAAAGGCTGGACTCCTTAGGTTTGGCTAATTACTTCCACAGTGCATCAAGAGAGTTATGCATCATAGAGACCTCCTTTGAAGTTTGCTTTGCAAAACCTAGAGTCATACAGTGTTGAATGATTCCAAATTAGCTTCTGCCTAGAACTTATCATAAGGCATCTTAGATTGGACTTCTAAAAGTGTCTATCCTTTTCTTTTTGGGGGACGGAATTTCACTCTTTGTTGCCCAGACTGGAGTGCAGTGGCGCAATCTCAGCTCTCTGCAACCTCTACCTCCCAGGTTCAAGCGATTCTCCTGTCTCAGCGTCCTGAGTACCTGGGATTACAGGCATATGCCACCACATCTGGCTAATTTTTGTATTTTTAGTAGGGACAGGGTTTCATCATGTTGGCCAGGCTGGTCTCGAACTCCTGACCTCAGGTGATCTTCCCACCCTGGCCTCCCAAAGAGCTAGGATTACAGGCATGAGCCACCATGCCCGGCCATGTCTATTATTTTCTATCCTGCTAAAATTAGGAGACCAAGCCCAAGAAACTCCACCAAAGTTTACCTGCAGTACCTATAGATTTGCGTGAATTCCTTTCTTCTAGAGGTTTCAGAAAAACACCCCCAAGTACTTGCCTGGAAGTGACTTTCCTTACTAACTGTAAGACTGAACACTATAAAGTGGACCTACCTCAGTTTTCCTGAGAGGACATTGTAGGCATTGGTTCCGTAAGTACAGCCAACCTTTATTCCTTAAAATGGCTTGTCACACTTCACTAAATTAACATTATTCTCAAACAGGGCATTTAAGGCAAGGCTTTCATTGCATAACTGATGCTTCTGTGTCCGGAATTGGTGGGTTCTTGGTCTCACTGACTTCAAGAATGAAGTCGCGGACACTTGCGGTGAGAGTAAACAGTTCTTAGAGATGGTGTGTCCGGAGTTTGCTCCTTCAGACATTCAGATGTGTCTGGAGCTTCTTCCTTCTGGTGGGTTTGTGGTCTCACTGACAGGGGTGAAGCTGCAGACCTTCACGGTGAGCGTTACAACTCTTACATGCAGCGTGGACCCAAAGAGTGAGCAGCAGCAAGATTTATTGCAAAGAGTGAAAGAACAAAGCTTCCACTAGTGTGGAAGAGGACCCCCATCATCAAGTTTCCACTGCAAGCTCCGGCAGCCTGCTTTTATTCCCTTATCTGACCCCACCCACATCCTGCTGATTGGTCCATTTTACAGAGAGCTGATTGGTCCATTTTGACAGAGTGCTGATTGGTCCATTTTACAGAGAGCTGATTGGTCCGTTTTGACAGAGTGCTGATTGGTATGCTTACAACCCTTGAGCTAGATGCAGAGTGCTAGATGGAGAAGTTCTCCAAGTCCCCACCAGGTTAGATAGATACAGAGTACAAATTGGTGTATTTACAAACCTTGAGCTAGATGCAGAGTACTGATTGGTGTATTTACAAACCTTGAGCTAGACACAGAGTGCTGATTGGTGTGTTTATGATCCCTTAGCTAGACATAAAAGTTCTCCAAGTCCCCACTAGACTCAGGAGCCCAGCTGGCTTCCCCAAGTGGATGCTACACCGGGGCTGCAGGCAGAGCTGCCAGCCAGTCCCGAGCCGCACCTGCACTCCTCAGCCCTCGGGCAGTCGATGGGACCAGGCGCCATGGAGCAGGGGGCAGCTCGGGTTGTGTGGGAGCCCACTGCAGGGGAGGGCTCGGACATGGCAGGCTGCAGGCTCCAAGCCTGCCCTGCAGGGAGGCAGCTGAGGCCTGGCGAGAACTCGAGTGCAGTGCCGGCACACTGGCACCCTCTGCAGCTGCTGACCCGGGTGCTAAGCCCCTCACTGCCCTGGGCCAGCGGCACTGCCAGCCACTCCATGTGCAGGGCCCTCCAAGCCCGCGCCCATGCCTGCCAGAACTCACGCTGGCCCCGTTAGCACCATGCGCAGCCCCGGTTGCCACCCGTGCCTCTCCCTCCACACCTCCCCGCAAGCAGAGGGAGGCAGCTCCGGCCTCAGCCAGCCCAGAGAGGGGCTCCCACCGTGCCGTGGCAGGCTGAAGGGCTCCCAAGCACTGCCAGAGTGGACGCCGAGGCCGAGGCGGCACTGAGAGCGAGGGCTGCTAGTATGTTGTCACCTCTCAATCCCCCCTCTAAACAGGACACCCTAACTGCTGTTGGGAATTTGGCCAATGACTGCTCTAGTTACTTCCTGCTGGATAGGGGCGATGAAGAGGCCCTGCAGTTGTGGTGTCCTCCAGAGGGAAGTTCTCTAGGCCAGTGAAAGTGCCAGCGGTCAGTCCAGTGGTCCTTGGTAGAAGTTGTTGGTTGAGCTCGTTTGGGGTTCCATTTGTAAGACCATCTGTAGCTTGATGGCCTTGATTCTAGAGGAAACACATTTGACAAGAAAGTTAAAGATACAGGCCCCAAAGATGAGTAACAGCAAGATGGCTGCCACAGGGCCTAGAAAGGGGAGAAGCCATGTTGCCCAACTCCAGAGGTTGGTATAAGAGTTTGAAAGGTATTGTCTGATTTCAGAAGCATTTTCCTGTAAATGCCAAGCGGCATCTCGTACTATCCCTGACTGGTTAGTGTAAAAACCACACTCTTCCCCTAAGAAGGTGCAGAGTCCTCCTTTCTCAGCAGTGAGGAGGTCTAGGCCTCGGCAGTTTTGGAGAGTTACTGCTGCTAAAGAGTCTATTTGGGATTGTAAAGTAAGGATAAATTTTGTTATTTCTTGCAAACTGTCTGAGAAATCCTTTGAGAGTGTGTGGTAGTAGGATAATGAAGTAGATAAACCAGCTATTCCAGTTTCTGTAGCAGCAGCAGCCATTCCTAACCCTATAAGTAGGGGTATTAGTTGTATGGCTCTGTATTAACGGACTCGAGCTTTGAGGCATACTGATAAGGTCTGATTTCCTTGGGCAATATTAATATTGGGACTTAGAAAGACTAAGATGCAAGTGCCAGTCCAGTTACTGGGAAGGCAGATACAGGTTGACGTTCCACATAAGAAGAACATGCCTTGGCTGAGTAGACATTTAGAAATTTACCCTGGGGGCTTTTAAAGGAATAGGGTACATTGTTTTTTCTTTACTACGTCCATCTCTCTTTCTTTCTCTTCAACTTCTCCTTTGTCTCTCTTTCTCTCTGACTCCCTCTTTGTCTCTTCCTCTCTTTCCTTCTTGCTGGTATTTCCCTGCCTCTGCCAGCTGCTTATGCTGCTGTTCTCCCCTCTCCTTCCCATTTTGATGGCTTTGGCAGTGTAAGACTGCCACCTCCTTGGGTTTTTGCACTGTGTGCAATAACTCTGTAATTTCCTTGTGGTATTTAATGGGGGTTCCCCCAGAGGTTAGGAACTCCTTTTCTTTCCACATTGCAGCATGGGCATGTAGCATTAGATAAACATACTTGCTATCTGTATACACATTTATTCTTTTTCCCTTTCCCAGTTCTAAGGCTCGGGTAAGTGTCACTAGTTCTGCTAACTTGGCACTGGTCCCTGGGGAAAGAGGCTTACTTTCAAGTATGTTACATCACTAACTATGGCATAACATGCCCTTCATATCCCATTCTTCACAAATGAACTTCCATCAGTATATAGGTTAAGGTCAGGATTAGCTAAGGGGACTTCTAAGAGATCATCGCGAACAGCATAAGTCTGTACTATAATTTGGTAGTCATGCTCGATTGGTTCCCCATCCTCTGGGAGAAAAGTGGCAGGGTTGAGGGCCATGCACGTATGTATTTGAAGCACTGGTCCCTCAAGGAGTAGCACCTGGTATCTAAGTAGGCGGTTGTCTGATAGCCATAAACTTCCTTTGGCACCTAGTATGCCATTTACATCATGAGTAGTCCAGACAGTGAGATCCTTTCCTTGTATTATCTTGATAGCCTCTGACACTAAGACAGCCGCTGCCGCAACTACCGATAAACAGTGAGGCCAGCCTTTTGCTACTACATCAATTTCCTTACTTAGGTATGCCACTGGTTGTGGGGTTGTCCCACGAGTCTGAGTAAGGACTCCAAGAGCTATACCTGCTCTCTCTGTGACAGACAGAGAGAAGTTTTGTCCTGTGGGAAGGCTTAAAGCTGGAGCTTGTACTAGGGCTTGCTTTAAAGTTTTGAAGGCTGTTTCTGCCTCTGGTTCCCATTCTACTAGATGAGTATTTGCCTTCTGGGTTTCCTTGATTAGAGTATAGAGGGGCCTGGCTATATTGCTGTATCCAGGGATCCATAGTCGGCAAAAGCCGGTAATTCCAAGGAACCCCTGCAACTATTTTAATTTCTTAGGGCAAAGATAAGTCAGTATAGGTTGTATTCGTTCCTTGCTGAGGGCCCTGGTCCCCCTGGCTAAGATTAGGCCTAGATATTTGACCTGCTGTAGGCAAAGCTGGGCCTTCAACCTAGACACCTTGTATCCTTGATTAGCTAGAAAGTTCAAGAAATCTAGAGTAGCCTGCTGGTATGAGGCTTCCGAACTGGTAGCCAAAAGTAAATCATCCACATACTGAAGGACCAGAGTGCCTGGACTTGAGAAGTGGCCTAGATCTTGGGCCGGTGAATGACCAAACAGATGAGGGCTGTCCCTAAACCCTCGGGGCAAGACCGTCCATGTAAGTTGGGACATGTGGTCTGTGGGATCCTCAAAGGCAAAAAGAAACTGGGAGTCAGAGTGCAGGGGAATACAGAAAAAGGCATCCTTGAGGTCCAGAACCGTGAACCATTCTGCTTCCTCTGGTATTTGAGAGAGCAGGGTATAGGTGTTGGGTACAACTGGATATAGACGAATTACTGCCTCATTGATGAGTCTAAGATCTTGCACTAGTCTCCACTGACCATTCAGTTTTGTACTCCTAGAATTGGGGTGTTGCAGGGATTGCTGCATTTCCTTACTAAACCTTGAGTTTTTAAANAACTTATCTTTTAGAATCAATTGACCTTCAAGTGATTCAGGTGACAGGGGAGTATATTTTCTTAAGGCCTCCCATAGCCGCTCGAGGAAGGCAGAAGGATTTTCTTCCTTTCCCTGGGTTATGGTGGACATCATTGAATAATTCATGGGCTTTTTCCTAATTCTCCTTAGTCCTTCTAGAACACAGGTCAACAGATGTTTACGACTCCAGTCTCCATGATCTGAGTCAAGGTGTCAGTGGGGATCCATACTGGGGATGGCTTGCTGACCGGTAGGGAATTTGTCTCTTTCTTCAGCTGTCATTCTATCATTTAGTTGACTGAGATACCAGGTATCTCCAAACTCTCGGGCTGCAGCCAAAGCTGCATCCTTTTCACTAAAGGCCAGGGTTTGATCTAACAATAGCATGACATCTCTCCAAGTGAGGTTGAAGGTTTGCCCTAGACCCTGTAGGACATCTACACACCTATCAGGATCATCTGAAAACTTCCCCAGGTCTGTCTTGATCTGCTTTAAATCACAGAGGGAGAAGGGGACATGTAGCCAGATTGGGCCAAATTCCCCTCCTCCTACAGCTTGAGGGGACATAACCAATAGCCTTGGGGTTTCTGTGGTTCTTTGGAGATTTCTTTGCTTATTTCCTTCTGGTCAGGGGAGAGTAGAGGAGGATTATCATTAACAGGAAGGGGAGCTATAGAGAGGCTAGGATATGAGGGTAAGCTGAGAGGTCCTCCTGTGGGATGTAAATTGTAAGCTTTGCATAGTTGTGTATTCTCCCTCAATGAAAAGAAAGCTTGGACATAAGGTATTTCACTCCATTTGCCTTCCCTCTTACAAAAAAGGTCAAGCCACAGGATAGTATTGTAATTTGTACTTCCCTCAGGTGAACATTTTTCCCCATCAGAGAGAGAATATTGCAGCCAAGCCATAGTGCAGAAAAAAATGAGCCGCCTCTTTTTCAGGGTTTGTGGGTCAAATTGGTCCCAATGGCTTAGGATGCATTTCAAGGGTGAGCCTGTTGATGCCTGAGTGTTTGCCATCTGAAAGACAAAACCGCCTGCGATTTCGGTTTGTTTTGTTTCTCCCCCTTCCCAAGAATCCACAATGGTCCCCGGACCCTGCTGATCGGAATAGTTGCGCTCACTGATGCAGCAGCAGAAACAACCCTTGTCCAAGAACCTGCAACGGTCCCTGGACTCTGCTGATCAGAATAGTTGCACTCACCAACACAGCAGCAGAAACACTAGTTTTTCCCCCAGACCACGTGGAGGACCAAGGAAGGTCGGATTTAGTGGCTCTTACCAATGCATTCTCGAAACCCTGTACCCTTGCCTGTCCACCCAGACCACATGGAGAACCGGACTGAGAAAAATCGGATTTAGTGGCCTTTACTGACGCATTCTTGAAAACCTGTTAGAGTCCTAAGCATTCTCCTGTTAGCATTAGGACTTTACCCCTGTCCTATAAAGATGTTATACTCCAAAACTGAAGTGGAGGGCCATACCCTGAGGGAGGGAAGGGATCTCCAGGGTTGGAATAGTGACATCTTTTGTCCTCACTTACATGAATAGGAAGGATACAATTGCTGAGGCTCCCCATATCCTAGCTTTCAGGAATAGCTTTTGTTAGGCCTGTTAGTCTGAGCAGGGATCCTAAAATTCCAGGTAGTCCCTGCTATGACAGGGCTTTGAGCAAAAACTGTCTTTCTGATTGGTGAGTCCGGGTGCCTAAAGAAGGTAACAGAGTCTTGGAGTTCATACTAGAAGTCATTCTTACAGGAGAAACTGGAAAACCACCAGGGACAGGGATCGATTTTTAGAAGCGGGACTAACCTCAGAGAAGAGAGGTGAGAGGAAGTTTGTCTGGCAGGCATTAGGACCCAGGGGCAAGGGTCAGAGTAGATAGAATAGATGGGCGAGTCTCACTTGGGTGACATGCCTTTGAGAGTTCTGCTCATGGCCGCAGGGTCAACCAACTTGTCGGGACCCTGGAGCTGCATGACTTTCCTCTCAGTCGACCCTCGGCTCAGCCCAGAAGTACAGCAAAAGCGGAATCTGGTTCTAGGCGAACCAACGCTCCCAACTCCAAAGAGTCGGGGGTTGTTAGAGAGCCCTTTCCCAAAAAGCCTGACACCCTTGTCTTAAGTCCGGCGGCTGCGCTAGTCGCTTTTAACTGGCCAACAAGTGCCCGGTATTCAGCCCACGAATTCTAAGGAAAAATAGGACAGAATAGCAAGCGAAAGGGGTCCGTTGGTGCTCACCACTCGGTGATAGTCAGTGTCCCACTGCTTGGTGATAGGTGAAAGTCTCACCGCAATAGGCGAAAGTGTCAGCACTTGGGGATAGGCAATAGTCCCTTTGTGGTCGCCAAAATGTGTCTGGAATGGGTGGGTTCTTGGTCTCGCTGACTTCAAGAATGAAGCCACAGACCCTCACGGTGAGTGTTACAGTTCTTAAAGATGGTGTGTCCAGAGTTTGTTCCTTCAGACATTTAGCTGTGTCTGGAGCTTCTTCCTTCTGGTTGGTTTGTAGTCTCGCTAACAGGAGAGAAGCTGCAGACCTTCACGGTGAGTGTTAACAGCTCTTAGAGGCAGCGTGGACCCAAAGAGTGAGCAGCAGCAAGATTTATTGCAAAGAGTGAAAGAACAAAGCTTCCACCAGCGCGGAAGGGGATCCCAGCAGGTTGCCACTTATAGCTGGGGCAGCCTGCTTTTATTCCCTTATCTGACCCCACCCACATCCTGCTGATTGGTCCATTTTACAGAGAGCTGATTGGTCCATTTTACAGAGAGCTGTTTGGTCCATTTTGACAGAGTGCTGCTTGGTGCCTTTACAATCCTTGAGCTAGAGGCAGAGTGCTAGATGGAGAAGTTCTCCAACTCCCCACCAGGTTAGCTAGATACAGAGTATCAATTGGTGTATTTACAAACCTTGAGCTAGACACAGAGTACAGATTGGTGTATTTACAAACCCTGAGCTAGGCACAGAGTGCTGATTGGTGTGACAATCCCTTAGCTAGACATAAAAGTTCTCCAAGTCCCCACTAGACTCAGGAGCCCAGCTGGCTTCACCTAGTGGATCTCACATGGGGGCTGCAGGCAGAGCTGCGGCCAGTCCCGAGCCCTGCCTGCACTCCTCAGCCCATGGGTGGTCGATGGGACAGAGTGCCATGGAGCAGGGGGTGGATTCCGTCTGGGAGCCTTGGGCCCTGCAGGAGCCCACCACAGGGAGAGGGGTGCTTGGACATAGGGGGCTGCAGGTCCCCAGCCCTGCCCCGCACGGAGGCAGCTGGGGCCTGGCGAGAACTCCAGTGTAGTACTGGCCCGCCGGCACCCTCTGCAGCTGCTGGCCTGGGTGCTAAGTCCCTCACTGCCCTGGCCAACTGCACCAGCCAGCCGCTCTGGGTGCAGGGCCCACCAAGCCCACGACTGCGCCCTCTGGAACTCCCGCTGGCACGCGAGCGCCTCCCACAGCCCGGGTTCCTGCCAGCGCCTCTCCCTCCCCACCTTCCCGCAAGCAGAGGGAGGTGACTCCAGCCTCAGCTAGCCCAGAGAGGGGCTCCCACAGTGCTGTGGCAGGCTGAAGGGCTCCTCAAACGCCCCCAGAGTGGATGCTGAGGCCTAGGATGTATTTACAAACCCTGAGCTAGGCACAGAGTGCTGATTGGTGTGACAATCCCTTAGCTAGACATAAAAGTTCTCCAAGTCCCCACTAGACTCAGGAGCCCAGCTGGCTTCACCTAGTGGATCTCACATGGGGGCTGCAGGCAGAGCTGCGGCCAGTCCCGAGCCCTGCCTGCACTCCTCAGCCCATGGGTGGTCGATGGGACAGAGTGCCATGGAGCAGGGGTGGATTCCGTCTGGGAGCCTTGGGCCCTGCAGGAGCCCACCACAGGGAGAGGGGTGCTTGGACATAGGGGCTGCAGGTCCCCAGCCCTGCCCCGCACGGAGGCAGCTGGGGCCTGGCGAGAACTCCAGTGTAGTACTGGCCCGCCGGCACCCTCTGCAGCTGCTGGCCTGGGTGCTAAGTCCCTCACTGCCCTGGCCAACTGCACCAGCCAGCCGCTCTGGGTGCAGGGCCCACCAAGCCCACGACTGCGCCCTCTGGAACTCCCGCTGGCACGCGAGCGCCTCCCACAGCCCGGGTTCCTGCCAGCGCCTCTCCCTCCCCACCTTCCCGCAAGCAGAGGGAGGTGACTCCAGCCTCAGCTAGCCCAGAGAGGGGCTCCCACAGTGCTGTGGCAGGCTGAAGGGCTCCTCAAACGCCCCCAGAGTGGATGCTGAGGCCTAGGAGGCGCCAAGAGCGAGGGCTGCTGGCACATTGTCACCTCTCACTTCCAGTTGTATTTTGGCAAAAGGGAGGACAGATTCTTACTAAACCTATGCAAACAACTATATTGCCAAGAAATGTTAAGAGACTGGGTAAGAGTTTCTGAATTCAAATAAGGAGAATCGTGTCAGTGAGAATCATATATCATTCAAGAATACTTCATTTTGGTTTATAAAAGCAGAATTTAAAAACTTATTGTGAATTACAGATAGCATAAGAAGAGAAAGACAAGGCTTCTTACGATCTGGAAACAGAACCTTAAAACAACTACATTTCAAATAACCCCAACAAAATTTCTCTCATCAATTCGTTCAGTCCTGTGTAATTAATTCTCATTCTGTTGTATCTTGGGTTAGCAGTTGTGTGAAACTGCTTTTCAGCTATAGAGTTCTGGGAATCCTGACTCAGTTTACCAGTACAGTCTGAAAGTTATCAAAACCATATCAGCTCAGCTTTGAAGAGATAATAGTTTGGAGTACCTAGAACAGTCTCTTCCACGAGGCTCTGAGACTGTCTTTTGATGAAGACACAAACTCTGGCCTGTGGATTATAGCAGAGTCTTGGAGTAAGCATCAAAGCAAAAGAAAAACTGTCTATAAATAATACAGACTTGAGGCTACAGTTAATTTATTACTGGTATTTTTGAAATGTGGAAATTGCAGTGAAGTTCATGATAAGAATAATGCAACTGACAAGGAAATTTACTTATTTCTGTGCCAAACAAAGACAAAAAAGCCTCTTCCCCAGTTGCCCTCCCAATCTCAGCCATATAGACAGCCCACGCAGGTACCAGGCCCTGGGGTTTCAGGGATTCAGCCACAGGAAGTGGGGGCAGGGAGCTGTTCAAATCCAGCCCTCAGCTAAAGCAAATAATAATGGCTGTAAGCTTAAAATAGATCCAGGGAGGAGCTCATTAGTGTGAACATAGAAAGCAGTTCTGCACCTCTGGCCTTACTCCTTTTGAAAATTGCTTTGGTCCATTTTTACTTTCCTTTTATTCAACGTACCAGAAAATAAGACTTTCACCAACATTTTTACCACATTTGATGATGAACTAATTTAGACCGGCCAAAATAATTGTTCCACTGGGACACAGGAATTCAACCTCAGTTCAGAAAATCCCTGACATCTGACGTAGGAGGATTTATAGGTTTAGTGGAAATTGCTTTCTCCTGCTCTCCAGATTGCATCCTGTGGGTTGATTTTTTTTGCATGAGTAAACATCCTTCTAATAATGAACAGACCAATAATGTCTTAAAGAGAGAAAAAGAACAACATTTTCCTTTTTGCTGTTTCTGGAGAGAGCTGTTTGAATTTGGAAACCCATGTTGACTGTCCCAAATATGAAATTTGGCATCTTTCTTTTGTGGTGGGGATGGGTTTTGGCCACTGAAAGCAGAGTGCACTGGCCTGGAAGAGAAGTCCACGAGATGTCTAAGAAAGGCAGGTGAGTGGACATTTAGGGATAGAGGATTTAGGAAAAGAGGGTGCGCAAAGCGAGCTTACAGTATTGTTCTAGAAACTGAGCATCATTTCCAGCATATGGTATTTTGTGTAGATGCCTTTTTCTTTCCTTTCCCTTTGTTCTCCTGCTGCCCTGCTTTTAGAAGGTTAGAATTACGTTGTCTTTTAAAATGATGCTAGATTAGATCATTTTATCAGTGCATATTTTAAAATTCCTTATGAATTGTCCTGGGTGAAAGGTAGGTTCTGGAAAATAGAATATATGCACACTAAAAATAAAAATCAAGGGCAATTATTTGCTGTCTGTGTCCTAGGGTTAGAACAAATCTGTGAATTCTCAAATTACCAGTGGGACCTATATTTCATGAGAATGATTCTGCTGTAATTATTTCTGTTAGATTTGTTAATCACTTTTTAATATTTTAAAAGAAAGTAGCTTTCTCCAAGCTGTATGACTAGAAGGATCATTATTAGATGGTCCACTACCTGTAAATGGGGAGGGCCAGGGACGGAGGTGCCTGCAGGCAAGTGCTTGCCTGTGGTCAACACCAAAGGTGCATGCTGCCCTGTCTGCCAGCACTTGCAGAGGGAGCTTAGACAGGAAACCAGGTTCCCCACCAGCCCCTTAGCACTCGGCCTCGCCTGGGCCATTCTGACGGCAGCACTGGCAATGTCTATCTGGGATGCAACCTGCTTGCCCGGCATCAGTCAATAATACAGGAGACTTGGAGACAACCTAATCCAGTGCTCTCTTTGTACTGATGAGGAAATGGAGACAGTAGGGCGTTGTTGATTCTTGGTCCTTTATTAGCCTTAGCTTCAAATTGAACTTCACCTTTCTTTGAGTGTAAATATAAATAGAGTCTGAGAGATCAGTGAATATGAAAAGAAATCTAGCTTTTGAGAGTTTGGGGTTAGGAGGAGGGCTGTGTGTCTAGCGCCTCAGTGCCCTCCCTCTGGGGCTGGAGGGAGCCCTCCTCACATGGGCTCCCAGACAGGCAGCTGTAGCTCACAGCATTGTTTCAAGCTGTTCTTAACAAAACTAGGAGCTGAAATATCCAGTGGTCATGGTGAGCCCTGGGGTACTAAGAGAGGCCACTGTGCCCTATTACCATCAGAGTCAGAAGGTGCTTGGGCAAACACTGGAACTTGTGGAGTGGTACAGCCATAGAGATTATTTGATCCAAATGTGCTTATAGGGATTAAAAGCCACAACAACAACAAACTCTGTTGGTCTTCATCAAAAACTTTTCCCAAGTCAGAGTTAGAGTGGCAACCTATTCACAAATATCGGTGATTAGGAAGTCTAAGAGAGTGAAATAGACTTTCTTTTAAATAATTTATTTTAAAAATTTATATTTTAATTGATAAATTATGACTGTATATATTAATGGAGTACATACAAAATGATGTAAGGATATATACATGCAATGTGGAATGATTAAGTCTAATTAATGTATCCATTACCACAAATACTTACTATTTTTTTGTGGTGAGAACATTTGAAATTTACTCAGCACTTCTGCAATATACAATACACTATTTTTAACTATGGTCACCCTGCTGTGCAATATGTCTCAAAAAACTATTCCTCCTGTCTAACTGAAACTACCTCTTGGCCAACATCTCATACCCTCAATCTCCCAGCCTCTGGTAACCATCATTCTGCTCTCTGTTAATATGATTTCTATTGTTTTAGATTTCACATACAAATGAGATTATATGGTATTTGTCTTTGATGCTTGGCTTATTTCATTAAGCATAATCTCCTCCAGGTTTATCCATGCTGTTGCAAATGACAGAATTTCTTTTTCTAAGGTTGAATAGTATTCCATTGTATATCACATTCTCTTTATCCATTCATCCATTGATGGACACTTTAGGATGTTTCTATAACTTGGCTATTGTGAATAATGTTGCAATGAAAATGAGAGTGCCGATATCTCTTCAACAAACTGATTTTAAGTCCTTTGGATATGTACCTGGACATGGGATTGCTGGATCATATGGTAATTCTGTGTTTAGTTTTTAGAGGAACCTCCGTCTAGTTTTCCATAAAGGCTGTGCTAATTTACCTTCCCACCAACGGTGTTACAAGGATTTTCTTTTCTCCACATCTTCGCCAATTCTTGTTATTGTTCATCTTTTTAAGTTTGTTTTGTTTTTTGTTTGTTTTAGAGACAGGGTCTTGCCCTGTTACCTAGGCTGGATTATAATGGTTTCATTAATTTATGAATACTTGGCTAATTAAAAAAAATTTTTTCTGTAGACAGGGTCTCACTATGTTGCCCAGGCTGGTCTCAAGCTCCTGGCTTCAAGTGATTCTCCCACCTTGGCCTCCAAAAGTGCCAGGATTACAGACATGAGCCACCATGCCTGGCCATCTTTTTGATAATAGCTATTCTGACTGGTGTGAGATGATATCTTATTGTGGTTCAGATTTGCATTTCCCTAATGACTAATGATGTTGAGCATTTTTTCATATATCTGTTGGCCACTTGTATGCCTTGTTTTGAAAAATGTCTATTCAAGTCCTTTGCCCATTTTTAATCAGGTTACTCGTTTTCTTGCTACTGAGTTGTTTTTCTTCTATATTTTAGATATGAACCCCTTATCAGATGTATGTGCCTACAAATATTTTCTTCCAATCTACAGGTTGTCTCTTCACTGCATTAGTTATTTATTCTGCTGTGCAGAAACTTTTTAGTTTGATGTAATCTCATTTGTCTGTTTGCTTTTGTTGCCCAAGCTTTTGGAGTCAAATGCAAAAAATTCACTCCCTAGACCAATATTGTGTAACTTTTCTCCTATGTTTTCCTCTATCAGTTTTACAGTTTCAGGTCTTACACTTAAGTCTTTAATCCATTTTGAGTTGATTCTTGTATATGGTGTGAGATGGAAGGTCCGATTTCATTCTTCTGCATGTGGATATTCAGTTTTCTCAACATTTATTGGAGAGACTTTTTTTTTCCATTGTGTGTTTTTAGGACCTTTGCTGAAAATCAATTGATTGTAAATGTATGGGTTTATTATTAGGCTCTCTCTTCTGTTTCACTGGTTAATGTGTTCATCTATATTCCAGTTCCATGATGTTTTAATTACTATAGCTTTGTAATATAGCTTGAAATCAGGTAGTGTGATGCCTCCAGCTTTGTTTTTTTTGCTCGAGATCATTTTGGCTATTTGGGATCTTTTGTGGTACCATATGAATTTCAGGATTTTTTTTTATGCTTATGAAAAATGACTTGGAGTTTTGACAAGGATTGTACTGAATCTGCAGATCACTTTGGGAGTATGGACATTTTAACAATATCAATTCTTTCAACCCATGAACATACCTTTCCATTTATTTGTGTCTCTTTTAATTTCTTTCACTGGTGTTTTACAGTTTTCATTGTACAAATTTTTCACCTCCTCAGTCAAGTTTATTAGGTAGTCTTTTTTTTGTAACCACTGTATATTGGATTTTTTTAATTTCTTTTTTTAGATAGTTTGTTGCTAGTATATAGAAACACTTCTGATTTTTGCATGTTGAATTGAATCTGCAACTTTCTTGTATTTGTTCATTAGTTCTGACAGTTTTCTTGGTGAAGTCTTTAGGGTTTTCTATGTATAAGATCATGTCATCAGCAAACAGCAACAATTTCACTTCTTTCTTTCCTATTTCTATGCCTTTTCTTTCTTTCTCTTGTCTAACTGCTTTGGCAAGGACTTCTGGTACTATGGTTGAATAGAAGTGGTGAGAGTGAGTCTTGTTACTGATCTTAGAGAGTGAAATAAAATTTCTTTGTAATTTTACTTTTAAAACTTTCATTTCTTTAGTTATGAAAGACACATATAACTATTATTTAAATTTACCAAAAAAAAGAGAAAAAAATTTTTAAAACGTCCAAGAATTGCCCATAATCTCCAAACCCAGAAGTAACCTTGTTAACATTTTTGTGTATTTTCTTCTTGCCTTTTTTGGTAAGCATATACTGAATACTAAGTAGTTTGGAATTATGCTATACATATAGCTTTATAATCTTATTGTATTTAATATAATATTGTCTGCATGTTTACTTATTTTAAAAGTCAATAGAATTATCATTTGATTGGCTGCATAATAATGCAAATATGTAAATTAATGCACAGTGTGCTACCATTTAAGTGTTTTTCTCTATTTACAGACATTTGGCTGCTTCCTCTTTGTTACTACAAATATTCTGTTTGTACGTCTTTGTACATAAGAAGAGTTGTTCACATACATAATTATTTAATTAGGATAGACTCCTTGAAGTGGTATGGATCAAATGGAACAAACAAAAACATTGAAAGCTCCAGATACATGTGGGCAAATTTCTTTCCAGAATGTTAGGTGGACCCAACTTATACCCCACCAGCTAGGTTAAACTTCATTTTTATGTAGCCTAAACTTTTAAAGGGCTTACTGAATTTCATCCAGACTCTAAATCCATAAGCTGCTGGTAATTTGTATCCAGGCTTCTTTACATGGTCATGCTAATAAAATAGCTTAGGTAAACATGGGCACACCAGAGGGTGAGTCTACTGAGGTGCCTAGGGTGCAAAACTGAAGGAGGTGCTTACATGCCCCAGAGAGTGACTGGCTCTTAACATTTTACTCCCTATGCACCTTACCTACCTCAGTCTAGTCTACACCCCAGCAAATAATTCATGTTTTCCCAGAATCTCCATGGGAGGCACATCCAGATAGGACCCATCTTCACCAATCATGCAGAATCAAGATCAGAATGCCAGGGCACTGGGCAATGTTTCTAGAATAAATCAAAACTTACTGTCTCAGGCTGGGCATGGTGGCTCATGCCTGTAATCCCAGCACTTTGGAAGACTGAGACATGAGGATAACTTGAGCCCAGAAGTTCAAGACCAGCCTGGGGAACAAAGTGAGACCCCGTTTCTATAAAAAGTACAAAAAAAGTAGCTGGGCATGGTGAGATGTGCCTGTAGTCCCAGCTACTCAAGAAGCTGAAGTGGGAGAATGGCTTGAGACTGGGATGTCAAGGCTGCAGTGAGCCGTGATCATGCCACTGTACTCCAGCCTGGGCCCATCTGACTCTGTCTCAGAAACAAAACAAAACAAAACAAAACAAAACAAAACCCAAAACTTACTGTCTGTCCTCTCCTCCTCTCTTCCCTGGAAGAATGGAAACACAAGCTGTCTACACTACAGGCCCCTGGACAATGCCAGCTCAGGCTGTGGGAGGGCAAACTGATCCTATCAGAAGCTGGAAGTACATTATCATGCATTCTTTGTCGTGCTAAAGAATTCACATTTATTCTGAAGGTAAAGAGGAGCTGAATGGTCTCAGCAGATTTCCATTTCAGAGAGACGATGCTTCCTTGCTCAGCAGCATGATGGAACACCAGGAAGGGGGCTAGAGGGGAAACAGAGAAAGTAATCCAGAGTCTATGACCAGAGTCTGAAGCCAGGTAAGAGCTGGTGCAAAGCTCATTCATAGTGGAATGAACAGGATGGGGTTGGGGGAGGAATGAATATGAGAGATTTCAAGGAGCTAGAATGGTCAGAATCTGATTGGCTTCAGGGTAAGGGAGAAGTTTAGGGTGAATGTTCAGCAGGTATTTGGATTGTACGACTCAGTAGATGGTGGTGCCAGGAAGGAGAGAGGCGGAGGAGTAGGTTTGGGGGTGAAGGTGGTGAGTTTGGTATGAACATATGGACCTAGATGTGCTTGCAAGATACCAAGAGAAAGCTGACCAGTCAGCAGGAAGGGATATAAGTCTGCAGCTCAAGAAGGAAACTGGGCCTGGAGAATTAGATTTAAAGGGAGTTCCCCATAGGTGGCAATGGATGAGGTGGCCAGAGATGGCATGTGGCATGAAATAAGGACCAGATCAAGGACAGACCTTGGGGAAGAGCAGCATTTCAGGAGAAGATAAAGGAAGGGGACTCAATGACAGAAGCTGGAAATGAGTGACCAGAGAAACGGGTATAGAACTGGAACACAGAGGTGTCGTGGATGTTAAGAGGCGCATTTTTTTCCACAGTTATCAAATGCTTATTACAGGGCAGGCACTACACTGGGCAATGAGCTCTTCACCAATCACTCAATGAGATGCAGGCTGTGCCATCAGAGGCTTTCTGACTAGGAAGGGGTTCTAGTGAGGTGTCAAGGGTTTTAAGAAGGAGGGAGTGGTCAGATCACTACAAGGTCAAAATCAACTAGTTAGAGGACTGAGAAGTGAGCCCTAGATATGGTAGCTACGTGTCATTAATGATCATCCCACAAAGAGACAGATGTCAGTGGGTTGAGGAGAGGAGAAGAGAAAATGGAGTGAATATAGACAGTGTTTACAAGAAACTTGGTGTGAACTGAAAGACTGAGACGGGATGAAGGTGAAAGAGGAAGACAGGAGAGCTTTAGGGTAGGAGGGACGTCGGAGGTTTCAAAGGATGAAGAGAGGCCGGGGTGGCAACAATGTGGCATGAGGTGTTGCTGTCAAATCCTTGTGATGCGTGACAAAGAGAAAGCTGTGGGATTATGGACTGGGTCTCTGATCACCCTAAACACCTTGAAATTTGATTTTCTCTGAAGCTAGTAGCACTCTCTTCGTCTTGTCCCTCTGCTCCCCAGAAAGTTTGCTTGAACTTTTGAGTCTCCACTTTGTGCTGCCTGGTCCTTGTCTCCCTGCTGATTACGACCTGCCCCTCCTCCTTGCAGTCTCCTAAGGCCTCTGCACCTTCTGCTCCCATGCTCACAATGCCATTCTCTTTCTTATTTCTCTGACCCGTTTTTTTTCTCCCTCCAATATTTAGCAGCGGTGTCACCTCCTCTGAGAAGCCTTCCGGGGCCCTCCCTCACCCCCTGCCTCTCAAGTCTCAATTAGGCGGCTTACTTCTGAGCTTCTGCAGCTCTCCACCACTCTTCTGTCTAAGGACTAATCACTCAGCATCGCCTTTTTTATCTCATTTGTCTCTGCTTCTAGACTGTGAGCCCCTTGAGGGTGCATTTATCCTTGTTTCCCCACAATCAAGAACAATGGTGAATGTTCATGAAATGTTGGGCATGAATAAATGAGTGAATCCTGACCCTTGCTATTTCCTGTACTTCATTCATTCATTCAACAAATATGTATTGAGGGCACTATACTCCAGGCACTGTGCCCATGGCTTGGGAGGCAGTGGTAAGCTGAAAAGACCTGCTCCTCCCCTCGAGGTGCTGACAGTCTAGTGGGGGAGACAGACCTTCGTCAGACCGTTTTGTGAATACAAAATCAAAATTCTGCAGAAGGCTGGGCATGATGGCTCACACCTGTAATCCCAGCACTTTGGGAGGCCAAGTCAGGAGGATTGCTTGATCCCAGGAGTTCGAGACCAGCCTAGGGATCATAGTGAGGCCTCATTTCTACAAAAGCAAGCAAAAGTACCCAGGTGTGGTGGCACACACCTGTGGTCCTAGCTACTTGGGAGGCTGAGGTGGGAGGATCACTTGAACCTGGGAGGTCGAGGCTTCTGTGAGCTGAGATTGTGACACTGCATTCCAGCCTGGGTGACAGAGTAAGATCTATCTCCAAAAAAAAAAAAAAAAAAAAAAAAAAAAAAAAAAATTCTGCAGAATGTCAGACCTTCAAGGACCTTAGAAACCCCTCACTTTAAAGATGAAAAAAGCAAGGCTCAAAAAGTTACACAAACTTGTGCCATAGTCATATAACATACCTGCAGAGCCCCCACAGACCCCACGTTTCCACTTCTGGTGCTCTCCTCTCGCCATCAGAAAACGAAAGAAAGTTATATTGATGGACATAAAACTCAGGTTGAACCAAGTAAATATGTTTTTGTACGTCACAAACAGTTGAATGTCAGCCATTTTCTGTGGTTCAAATTAACATTTTCTTGCTTAATTCTTACAGCACGCCAGTAAAGTTAGTATTATTCCCCCCATTTTATAGGAAACTGAGACACAGAAAGATCAGAGGTGCCACTGCCCAAGGTTAACAGCTAGTTTGTGGCTCCCCTGGAATTCACACTGAAGTCTGACTGATGCCAAGTGTGCACTCCTTCCAATACCGTAAGCTGCCTCATCAAATAAATCTAACCTCAGACAAGCAGTGGTGGCTCTTGGGATTGCGGTGATAGCATTGAGAAGACCTCGTGAGTCTTGACTAACCTCTGTTGAAGGCCTGGTCTCTGCTCTACTCCCCAGGCGAGAGGGCGGGAGGTGAAGCGAGGTAGAGATATTCCATCCACAATTTCACATTCTGAAATGCATTACAGGCTGTCCCCTTGACAAATACTCGTTTTTGTTTGTTTTGTTTCTGTTTTTAAGCACTGAGACATTTAGTTGGCTATGGGAATTTCACTCTAAAGGCATTGAGAAGAGTCTAAAATGTTGGCATTAGGGTCAAATAGATATCTACAAGTTAGAAAGTAGTACGTTCTATGAGAAATGGGAATAACACAATCTGAGAATTCTAATAAAGAAAATAGGTGGACAAAATTCAGAGCTTTAAATTAAGAATAAATAAATAAATAAATAAACAAATAAATAAAGTAACCTGACATCTTCAAGTGGGAAGGCATATGGTATTCCCAGGCATAGGAATTCAGACATATGTACAAGGGGAAAAAAGAGATGATGTAGGCTGAGATTTTTCATTTAAGTCCGCAACTTGGACTATAGGCTGAGATCTTATCTAAGAAGCAGTTAGACAAACATATTCTTGATGTGTTCTTTTTACTCTGTGGCAAGGCAGTAGCAGGCCAGGGCTGTCTGTGTGTTAGGGGCCCAAGTTTGTGGGAACAGAAGTCAGTAATGGTGGCAAGACAGCTTGATCAAATACCCTGAGACCGGACAGAAGCTGATAGGTCAAAGCTGGGTTGGTACCCCCACCCCAGACAGGCCTCGCGGTCCTTTGGCTGCAGGCAACAGCTCAGATCTCCCTCAGATGTGCAGGCCTCAGAGGTCAAGGAGTGTTCACACTCTATCCGTCAGGGATCTCCAGAGGAAGAGAAGCAATAGGCTGTCCACATCCATATCCTTATGCCTTTCTCTGTCTGGATCACACATTTGTGGGGACTGCCAAGTCTGAGATCTGCAGGGCAGACTAGCAGGCTGGAAGTTCTGGCAGAAGTTGGCGTGTTGCTGTCTTGAGTAGGAAGGCAGTCTGGAAGCAAATTCCTTCTTCTTTGAGAAACCTTAGTCTTTTCTCTGAAGGCCCACAGCTGACTGGATGGGGGCTCCCCACATGATGGAGGGTAATCTGCTTTACTTAAAGTCCGCTGATCTAACTGTTAATCACCTCTTTTAAAAATATCATCACAGTAACATTTAAACTGATGTTTGACCAGAACCAATACCATGGTCTAACCAAGTTTACCCATAAAATTAACCATCACACACACATTTTAGAGAACATGATTTGAAAAGCAAAGTAGTAGTTACCAAAAATCCACTTAGGAAGGAATCAAAGGAAATGAACTATTTAAT
Organism: Rhinopithecus bieti; assembly: GCF_001698545.2. Classification (NCBI taxonomy): domain Eukaryota; kingdom Metazoa; phylum Chordata; class Mammalia; order Primates; family Cercopithecidae; genus Rhinopithecus; species Rhinopithecus bieti. Next base: position 1,232,058 of record NW_016806491.1, read on the forward strand.
ATTTACAGCCAAGGAAAAATACAAAATGCTCAACTCATTATGTGGAAGAATGCACAGCCCCTATAACAATTCAAGAAATGCAATATAAATAACATGATGGGTGCATGCTCATTAAATTAATGAAAGTTAAACACACACACACCCCCAGTGCTAGCGGGTCTGTGTGGAACCCACACCCCTATTGGTGCAGCTCTGGCAGCGGACCTACCTTTCTAGCATCGCCTTCAGCCAACAGGACTAGAGCAGTGAAGCGCCTCTCACATCTCAGGGAGCCTGCTGACTTCTGGAATGGACTTGAAAGGTTTCGAAGCCATCTCATTGCCTAAACCCTTACTTCACAGCTGAGGAAACAGATCTGGAGAGAAGCAACTTGCCATCTCCCACCAGTAAGCAAAACGGGTTCAAGGCAGTGTGCTGGCTTCCTGACTGCCTGTTGTCTTCCTGCTGTACCAGGTCATGGCCTCAGAGAGCTGTGCAAAGGAGCTCCATTTTTAAAATTAGAAATCACAACTTGGTTGAACATTGAAATCACGTGAGATTTGAAAACGGTTGATGACTGGGTCCTACCCTTAGAGGTTCTGATTTAATTGGTCTGCTCTGTGGCCTGGGATTTTTAAGCTCCTCAGGTGATTCCAATGTGTAATCAGGGCTGAGCCTTAGATGGTTGTATGCTACATGTCCACTATTCTGGTAGCAAATAATTCTTTTCTCTCTTCCTGAAGACCACACTCTTTGATGGAGAATAGCAAAGTAAAATTGGATTCTGTTAGCAGAATCTCAGCCTCATCGTAACTGTTTATTAACATTGCCTCATCTCTGCCAGGCGCGGTGGCTCACACTTGTAATCCCAGCATTTGGGAGGCTGAGGCGGGCAGATCACTTGAGCTCAGGGGTTCAAGACGAGCCTGGGCAACATGGCAAAACCCCGACTCCACAAAAAATACAAAACTTAGCTTGGCATGGTGGCGAATGCCTGTAATCCCAGTTACTCAGGAGGCTGAGGTGAGAGGATAGCTTGAGCTCAGGAGGTCAAGGCTGCAGTGAGCTGAGATTGTGCTACTGCATTGTAGCCTGGGCAACAGAGTGAGACCCTGTCTTCAAAAAAAAAAAAAAAAAAACAAAATTAAAAAAAATGAAATCTTGCTTCATCTTCTCCAAGTGGTATACTTCCTTCTACTGACTCTCCTAGCTCAGGATGCAACTGGAAAGAATTCTGCTTGTCTTTACCATGTCTCCTGAGTCTCATTTAGACTCTGGCCTCCCTTGACTCATTTTTATGGGTCCCTTCAATTCTGCGGAATTACACCCTTGAGTTTGTGCTTCTCCTTCCATATTTCATGCCTGTCTTTGTAAAGTCAATTCTGCACACTGCTAAGGGTTTATAGAGATGTGTAACATAGAGGCCAGGCATGGTGGCTCACAACTATAATCCCAGCACTGTGTGAGTTTGAGGCGGGAGGATCCCTTGAACCTAGGATGTGGAGACTAGCTTGGACAACATAGTGAGACCCCTTCACTACGATTTTGGTTTTTTTAATTAGCTGGGCATGGTGTCACACACCTGTGGTCCCAGCTACTTGGGAGGCTAAGGCAGGAGAATTGCTTTAACCTAGGCGGTTGAGGCTGCAGTGAGCTATAATTGCACCACTGTACTCCAGCCTTGGGCAACAGAGAGAGATCTTGTTTCAAAAAAAAGAAAAAAAATAGAGTTTCTCATCTATTGATCCCACGGTGAAGTGAGTGGGATGGTCAGAAGGCCTATTGCCACAACAGCACGGTGTGCACATTCTGATGAAAGCATGTAAAGGAGAGAAGCACTGAATTCAGTGGGAAGGAGAAAAACTCAAGAATGCTTTCAGGAGGTGGTATTTTATCTGGGAATGCATGGAGCTGTCTGGATAACAAAGGGTATGAAGACTTACAGGAAGGGAATTCCAGACAGTTGGGACATCGGGAGCAAAGCATAGAGATGTAATTGACAACAGCAAGAAGTTGGGGGCAGAGTGGGAGCTGAGAGTGGGAAAGTGAGTAGGAGCCTTACTATGGGCCTTATATGCGCAACTTCCATGGATTTTACTTTGAGGATGAAGGGTTTTAAGAGGGGAAGTGACATAATTGTGATTTTCATTCCATGGTATTGGTGGGATGGTTGGATTAGAGAAGGATGAGACCACAGGCAGGAAAGCCTGCTGCCTCCCATATGCTAAGTAATGACACCTAAGGCAGCAGGGTGGGGATGGAGAGGGCAAGACAGCAGGGGCAGGGTGGGGGACGTTGAGAAGGAGGTCAGCCAGGACTGGCCGCCTGACTGCTGTGGGCAAGGCCCCAGCTGGCCTTTCATGGCCTTTATGCACATCAGAAAAATGGACCCGTATGAGCAGATACATATCTAAGAAGTGGAGCTAGAACTGGATGTACCCTGGTGTTCTCAGTGGCTCTGGAGGAGGATTGAGAGATGTACTCTGGTGTTCTCAGTGGCTCTGGAGGAGGGCGGGGGTTGGGGGGGTGTGC